>NC_081431.1:36115580-36431413 GCF_949786415.1 Peromyscus eremicus | reverse complement strand
CAAAGGCTTGGGCAATCTCATCTCTACAGCCTTGCTGGTGTTGCCTGCACAACATTTTCTGTTCTGGGCTGGTTCTATTCATTGCTTGTGATTTTTCTACGGCAGATGTTCTCTCTTCTTGGTATCTCTAACTTCCCAGGGTCTCTGGTGCAGCATCCATTTCAGCCTTAGATTCATATACAACCTACTCGGGAGCTGCTTACAGGGAATCTGATCCTATGATGTGTTAACTGATCTCCAAGGTCATCCATTAAAAACTGGGTATACGCCTCTGCAGCCTTGTCACTCTTGCATGCTCTGTGCTTGAAAACCTAGCAACACGTGTGTGATGGCAGGGTTTGCTAGCAGCTCAGGTGGTAGCTGGACCCATTTTGGCCCCTGAAGCAGTAGCGTCTGAGCATGAACAACTGGGTATGGTGAAATGACTCCTGGGAGCACAGGTATCCTTGTGGTGCTACCGCTCAAGGGAAAGTCCTCCAAATTAGTATATGCTTTTACATCCTGGAGCCTATGATGACAGAAGGGTCTGGACAGTTTCTGAGATGCTCTCAAGTCATATTTCCTACTGTCCTATTTTCCAGGGAACCCCTTATCCCCAAACCACAACAGACAATATGATCCATGTGTCCGTGGCAGTGTGCCAAAGGGTGCCCTCTCTATGCTTGACCCAGGCATTCCCTGGCTTCCTGGAAGATGAGCTGTTTACAGTTCATACTAGCTTCTTACTAGAAACTGCCCTCAGTCACAGTGAGCTGGCTCTTCCAAAGGCATGGCTCCATTTAGGGAGGCAGCCCTTACCAAAGACTGCCTGACTGATGGTATGAAAGGCCTTCATCTCATTTGGGGGCAGCTCTAAAGAGTCGGCCATTCAGGCTCCATCACTGACCACAGAGTCAGCTTACATCTTAGTTTAAAAGCTCTGCACAAGTCAATTTCTCTTTTAACCTAAACCTGTCCTCCATGTGAATTTCTTTGCATGCAATTTCCATTTAAGAATTTCTTGATGCAAAAAGTGGCTTTACCAACCTCATCATTAAAGTGGAATTTTGTACATGTGTCTATAGCTGGCTCTCCAGCATTGCAAACATCATTGCTACAGTAAGTGGAGGAGAGCAGCCTTTGTGTTATATCAGTGCAGTTGTTAAATGCTAGGACATTATTGTGCCATCGTTAACATTTTACCAATGGTAGACTGATATGGATTATCCACATAGATGGTCTGAAACAGTGCTACTTGTGCCTGAAAGGCATATAAGAAATGGGAATTATCAATATGGAGTTTGGTGACTTTGTGAGCACCAATGATTTGTAAAAGATAAACAATGGCAGCCTCAGATGATTCATTCCCATTACAAGGAAAAAATGTGAAATCCAAGAGGCCTCCTTAGCAGGATTTAAGGAAACTCTAATCTACTGCAGCCAAATATCAAAAGAACAGTGAGCTAGGCTCAGGACCTAATCAGTAGAGTAATGGGCCTTCAGATAGGATTATATGCTTGGCCTCAGTAAGCCTCTTCTGCCAGGTACAGAACCCTAATACAAAAAGACAAGATTTGAAATGGGGTTGCAGCTAAGAGACTTGATTGGCTGGGCTTTCACAAGTCCCCCTCCACATCCTCTCTTCATTGTTGGAAGACAGTGGTAAACCACTTAAAGAGAGTGTAGAAGCCACACACTTTCCAAGCCAACTTCTGCCAGATTCAGAATCTACTTAGATGTACTTTGCTGATAGTTAGTCAACAAGAAAGGCCAAATCACAGGACAACCAGTCTAGCAGTGTGCTGATTCTGCTGTGGAATGAGCAGTCAAATACCAAAGAACCTGCCAGGCAGAGATATTGCTAGAAGCTGGTAGTATATGAGACCAAATGGAGTGATGGAGCAGGTTGGGCAGAACACTAGGTTAGATAGTTAGGAGTTTCTTTATATAAGAGTAATGTCTTTGGATATGATTTGATACCATAATCAAGAGTCAGGAGATGCTACCAACAAGTCACTGGAAGGTATCTCAGAATATTCAAAATATAAAGCCACATGAAGATGTACCAGTACTGCCACAGATGATGGTGACAGCAGAGAGCAAATGGCTCCAAGAAGTTGAGCATATGAAATGTAGGACTAGAAACTTCACCACTAAAGACATTCTATGACACAGTCTGAGTAAAGGGCATTCCTAGTGTCAAAGCAATGTGGAATGCACTGGAGAGGGGGACCAGCTCATTGGTGACTGTTCTCTTCAGAACAGAGCTGATGACAGAAGAGACTGATAATAGCAATTAGCCTGATTTGGGAAACCTCAAAATAAAGATGTAAAGATATAGGTGGTGGCACTTAATGCTCAGGATCAACAGGATTGTGGTTGTGGCAATGAAGCACAGTAAGTACAGATATTAGAGTGCATGAGATCTCAAAGAGCATTTAAATGGAGCTGGTGCAGTGGTCCCTGACTTTCAGAGGCATCATTGGAGTTTGTTGTTTCCAGAGAAGTGTTAGATGAGCAGTCAAAGAGAATACTTTCCAGTCTGCAGAAGCAAGAGATGTCAAGAGTATATGAGAAGTCTAAACGAATCTCTCAAATTAAAGTCCATATAACTTTGTAAGGTGTCCAGAATTGAGTCAGTTTTTACCCCTAGGACCCTGAAGGCAGAAGGAGACACTGATTCCAAATAAAAAGAAATTGTGCAAGTCTGAAGCAATTGTAGTCAGATGAAAGTCCTCCAGGCCTTCAAAAGGCATAGCCCTTTTCTCAAGTGATAGTATTTGGGAAAAGGAATGCCAAGACTTCTGGAGGGTTGTCGGACATTGTGACAGAATTGATGTTAATACTCAACAAGAGAACCAATCTACATAATGTCCTATAAGAACAGGGCCGTGTAGGGCTAAGGCATAAATGTAAATCTAGAATCTTATATCTGCCCCACAGTACATTCGCTATAATTATCCTATCTGATTGTTCTCCCATCTGATTAGCATAATTGAATACTTACTGGAATTTGGTGAAAACCTTCACATTTGTTCTTCACCCTGTATGGTAACGTAATATAGAGATGACACGGAAGGCACTGAGTCTTTGCTCCTACTCAAGCTAAGATAGTAAATAAAAAGTCATACCTGATGTATTTTTTTTTAATCTAGGGAAATGGTGGAGATTGGTGCTGATTGCAAAGATGTAAGGAATGCAAAGGTGAAGTTCCATTCAAGCTGGACCATACAAAAAGGGAGTGAATCACAACAGAATGACTCACTACTTGAATGAATAGTGGCCCTAATTGCAGCTTCTGTGCCAGATGTTTTCACTAAAACAGATTTAACGACAGACTCCAGGACATACCAACAGGTAGGCTGCTGAACAAATCCATCTCCATCATATCAGAGAGAAGGACCAGAAGTACTTCACATCTAGGTGAACAGTAGAAGAGTACGCAGCTATGCGAACTGGAAAAGAGTATATAGCCGTTATGGTAACAGTTTTTTCCCTGCCATAACATTGCTGAAAAGGCAATAGAGAGCCTGACATTCCATAGCACATCACATTGGTCCATTACTGACAATGCCATAATAAGTTACAAATGTTATAAGTCTTACCAAAATGTATATTCTCTAGAAGGTGGACAAGGGCTCTTCAGAGTCTCAGTACACTAATGATTTTTTTTAGGAGTGCTAGAGCACTCCAGCACATCCCTTCCAACATAAACCACACAGAATTGTATCATATATCTCCCAATACGGATACAATAGCACAAAATAACGGTATTTTCAGACTCTGGGAGCCATGCTGAATATTATGTGCTAGACAGTACTACTGTAACTGTTTTCTAATTAACACAAAAAGCAGGAGGCTGTAAGAATGGGAGGGAAGAGCTCAGTAGAATGACCAGGCTCTGGTGAAGTGGTCAGAAACTTTAAGCCACATAATCCAGGAGAACCAATAGTACTGAAGGCATCTGTGTTCACCGTATTTCTCATTGCTGTGCCAATACTCCAGACAAAGCAGCTGAAGGAAGGATTTATTGTGGCTCACAGTTTGAAGGTTCTGAGCATTGTCATTGGGCAAACTTGGCAGGAATGTGAGGAAGCTAGCAAGTCACATGGAAGCAGAGAGGTAAATGCTGCTGCTGCTCTATCCGCTTTCTCCTCTTCGTTTAGTACAGAACTCCAGCCCGTGTAATGGTACCACTCATAACAGGGGTGTGTTTTCCTGCCTCCGTTACACTTGTCTGGAAAAGCTTGCAAAGATATGCCTAGAGATTTGCATCTTAGGTAATTCTAAATAGCATCAGGTTTACAATCAACACCTCACAGCATCTATGGTACGAAAAGATAAGTTTTCTAGTTTGTTGTTGATATGATAAATGCCATGGCCAAGAGCAACTTATGGAGGAAAAGGTTTATGTCATCTTATACTTTATGTCTATCATTGAGGAAAACCAAAGCAGAAATTCAAGGCAAGAACCTGTTGCTTGGAACTAAAATAGAGACCACAATGGAATGCTACTGACTCTCTTGCTTACTTAATTTTCTTATATAACCCAGGACCACCATAGTGCTTAGGAGTGGCATCACCCTCAGTGATCTGAGCCCTCCACCATCAGTTAGCAATCAAGAAAATGCTCTATAGATATTTCCACTAGCCAGTCTGCTTGAGGCAATTTCTCAGTTGAGTTCCCTCTTTTCAGGTGTGAAGTTGACAAGCAAGATTAGCCATGACAATAATGCGTAGAGTTTATGTAAAATCCAATAGAAGAATTTCAGTGTAGAGCATTTGTCTTCTGGAGAAACCCCAAGCTAATAACAGAGAATAATGATCCATCAACTCTTAATGTGCTACTGGACCTTGGCAAACACAGAGCTTCTGGATATGAAACCATAAGCAACCTGAACTGCCCATTATTTGATGAGTTAGGTAAAAGCTACCAAATTATGAAGTGCATCAATCCATTCTAACATAGGAACGGTACATCCAAGATTGGGTGCAGTCAGGGCTAGATAAGTAGGTAACAAATAATTCCATGTTATCTGTCCTTAAAGTACTAACATTTTTTCCTGTAGATCTAATCAACAGCTTAATGAGAAGACTTTAATGCCTAACAAACAGAGAAGTAAAATGGTCAAGCTTTATTTATAAGGTGGTTTTGATGGCTAGTGATAAGTGATAAAACTTCTTTCTATTGGTCAAAGGTCTTATATGGGGTATAATTGGTCATCCACTTTGTGTAGAAAGAGCAGTGACCCAAGATAAAAATATAAATGAATTTATCACACTTGTTAATACCCTGGCTTGTTAAGGGCCTGGAAGAAGAATGATTCAATGATCAAAACACAAGAAATTCTGGGAAAGAGGCTTGTAGATGGAACGATGAAGTGCATAGGAAATGTCAAGATGTTTGAATTACATGTTAATGCTACCAAAGAGCATTTTCATAGAAGAGGCATTAAACCAATAGCCAGAATGACTTGGTCAGGTAAAGAAAGCCAATCTTTTTCACTGGTCACCTTGGTACAAGGAATATGTAGACCAAATAACCACAAATGCAAGTATGGACCTTGAGAACAGGTCTTATTTACTAAAATTGATCTAATCACTGCTACCCTACAGTGAAGTCCTTTGGAGACAGCTAAGAAAATTGAAGCCGTGCAAAACCTTTTGAACAAGCATCATGCATTACTGAGTATTCTCACAATCTTCTACATTAATGCTTGGAAACTTTTTTGTGCGTGTTCATGCAATACTGGCAGTGATTTATTTTTAGATGACAATCTGACCCCATAGTAAAATAATTTTCTCCTAGTAAATACTTCTAGTAAAAGCCTAAGAATAAAGAACTCCTGCACTACTCTGACTCAAGGATAAAAGCACATTAGCTAAAAATTGAATACCACAAAATAAAGAGGAGGGGAACACTGGCATGTACAAATGTGATATTGAATATATAAAATTATAGCACATACATATCTAAATGAACAAGAAATAGCAACTTCAACAAGGTTGCTAGACATAGATCAGCATACAAGAGTCAACTATAGTTCTGTACACAAACAAAATACCTGAACTCCTGAACTGCCTTAATATTTTATACAAACTGATAAACTGAACCTAAAATGTATTTTGAAATGTAAGTGACCAAGAGAATATCTAAAACATCCTTATAAGGAAAACGAAGTCAGAGTCTCTAAACTTCTATATTTTAGAATGTACTAGACTGCTGCAACAGTAACGAGTGTTCTACTGGCCTGAAGATAGACACATAGATCGATGAAGTAGAATTTATTATCCAGAAGTCAAGCCATATATTTATGCTGAGTCACTTTTGACATATGTGCCAGAAAATTCCATAGGAAAATTTTAATAAATGACATTAAAAAAACTGTAAATCTGCAAGCAAATAATGAAGTTGACTCCTAGCTCACACTGTGCACTGAAAGTATCCACAAATAGATCAGAAGGTTAGAATAGACAGTTAAAACTATATTCTTGGGAAAAAAAAACATAGGCACGTATTTTTGTGACCATGGATAAGCAACACATTTTCAGATATGAAGACAAATAACAATTTGATTGATAGGTAAATGGATTCCACCAAATCTAAGATGTTTGTTCTCTAAATAGCAGCATTAAGAAAACAAAACTCCAATTCATTTAATGAGGGAAAATATTTGTTAATCATGTGTCTGATAAAGGAATCATATGTGGAGTATATAAAGAGCCCTTACAGCTCACCAAATTAAAATGTACTTAATTGCCTTTTAAAGATGGGAAAAATGTTTGAGTGGACATGTCTTCAAAGAAGAAATACAAATGGTCAGTGAACATACACACACTCAGCATCATTCGTCATCAAGGAAATGCAAGTGAAACCTACAAAGAGATACCTCTTAATATCCATTGAGATGGCTGTAATCAAGATATAGAGCATGGGTTAGAAGGGATGTGTTGTAAGACTGTGAAAGGGTACAACTGCTTGAAACATAGTCTTACAGTTCCTCAAATTGCTAAACATGGAGTTACCATGGTATATACTCAGAAGAGCTGAAATTATATGTTGACACAAAAACATGTATACAATGTTCTGGCAGAATTATTTGTTAATAACCCAAAAAGCAGAAAGAACCTAAATACCTATAATCTGATGAATGATTAAACAAAAATTGCTATAACCATTCAATGGACTATTATTTGATCTTACAAAGGAGTGACATTCTGATGTGTGTTACAACATAGATAAACCTTGAAATTACTGCATTAACTGAAAGAAATCAGCCATAAAAGACAACATTTTGTGTGAGTCCATTTACATGAAATTTTCAAAATAGGTAATTCCATTCAGGTAAAAGATAGATTAAAGGTTAATTACCTAGGGTTGGGATTGAGCAGGAATAGTGAGGGTCTGCTTATGTGTGTTGGTTGATCTTAATCAACTTGGTTAAATTAAGAAATTAGATTAGTAAAGCTTGAGTGTGGGTATGTCTATAGGGAGCTTCCAGGGAATATTAATTTAAGGGGAGAGAACTAGCCTTAATTGTGAGGCAAGCCACCTGTCTTGGTGAGCTTTAACTGTCAATTTGACACAACCTAGAATTATCTGGGAAGAGAATTATGTAGATCAGACTGGCCTGTGGGATATATCTGTAAGGAGATTGTCTTGAATTTTAATTGATGTGGGAGGGCCAATCTGACTGTGGGTGGTACCATTCCCTAGGCAGATGGCCCTGAACTATATAAGAAAGGTAGGTAAACATTTGCTTCCAGCAAGCAAGCTACATCTTCTGTGGTTCCAGCTGCACTTCTTGAGCTGTGAACTGAGTTCCTTGGTCAAGTGGTAATGCTGTGTGGAATAGCAAGTGGGTCTGCTCTGAGTTCCTGCCTTAAGAGTTCCTGTCTTGACTCCCCTGAAAGATGGACAGTGACCTGAAATTGTAAGTCAAATACATTTTTTTCTCCCTCAAGGCTGCTTTTTGTTGGGGTATTTGTCACACTATCGGCTATGGAAGTAGAATAATACCCAGGAAAAAAGGAGGAAGGCAGTGAATGCAGGCAACTCCTTTGCTACCATGGGGTGAGCTACTCTGGCCTGTCATGTCCCCCTTGCCATGATAAACAGAAAACTTTTAAACCTTGAGCCAAAATTAATCTTTCTTCTCAGCTGATTTGCTCATAGTATGTGAATAACTGCGAAACATTGCAGTGTTCAGAGTTTCTTCCTTGGGTGATAGAAATGTTCTGGAAGTAGTTGGTGATGATCTGTATAGCACGAATTGTTAGAAGGTCTTATTAATAAAAACAAACTTGGTAGCCAGATGTTGGGGTGAACGCTGAAAGGTCAGAGAAACAGAACAGGCCACAGCTAACCTCACCTTACCAACTTCTCAGCCGTTCCTGTGCCCTCAAACTGGAAGCCTCTGAGTCCTCAGCCAAATGAATCTCAGCTGAACTGCTGCTCAAAAGCCTAAAAGCTTAACCAGCTCTAGTTCCTGGTCCTCACGCCTTATATACCTTTCTGTTTTCTGCCATCACTTCCTGGGATTAAAGGCATGAGTCACCATGCCTGGCTATTTCCAGTGTGGCTTTGAACTCACAGAGATCCAGATGGATCTCTGCCTCCCCAGTGATAGGATTAAAGGCATGTGTGCTACCATTTTCTGGCCTTTATATCTAGTGGCTTTTCTGTTTTTTGGGGAACACAATATCACCACAGATCTGTGCATACCTTTTAAAATAAAAACTACAAAACTACACATCTCAAGAGGATGAACTCCATGAGGTACATGTTAATGAAGTTGTCCTTTTAAAAAGAATGGAATAAAGATATGGGTTCAGGAGCTTAGTCATGGAATGTAAATTCTCAGCAGACTTTTCATTGTGTTCATGAATATTTTCCAGGGCATATGCTGCCACCACTGCCTAGTACATTTCTCTTTCCCTTTCTGTCTACTGTATCTTATGCTTCCACTATAACTAGAATATAAACTCTGCCTCCCTCCTGTCTGTATCTAGGAACCTTATGGCAGAACTGCACCCTGGTTCCCCATCAAATAATTCAGCCAGGAATTGACTGCAATTTGGTGCTTGCGAAGAGTGCACTTAAGATGCATCATTGGAAGGAGGCAGTCTAATGGACATGTTAATTAGCCATTCTCTTAGGAACTCCAAGCTCCATCATTGAAATAAGTTATATCATCAGAACAATGTCCCTGGGCCACATGACCTAGCTGGGCACAGACATTTTGGTGATGATTTATGCTGTAATAGTATATTCTCTGCTTTTATAGAGAGTCTACACAAGAAATAGCCATTTGAATGGCTAATCTGTGTCTTCTGAAAACTGTAATAGAAGAGTTTGTCCATTATATTACCCAATGACCTTTATGTAAAAACCCAGATGATAAACCCGTCTTTATTTCCAGGAAGAAGTTTGCTTAGCAAGTGAGTCACATGAGTCTTCCCTCAATTTGTTTTTTCCTTCCCCCTTCCTTCCCTCCAATAATAGATACCATCTAACCCAATAAAAACAAACCAAATATGTTGGGCATGTATTGTGAGTCTGTCAATCATATTTCATGTCAGTTGACTGGTCATTGCCATATCCTATGAATACACAGTTATTGCCCTTCTTTTATTTCTGGACAAACTGAGGCTGGAAGAGAATGAACGACATATCCAATCTTGCACACCTTGTACAAGGTGCAGCTGGAACTGTCTGACTCTGGAAAGCAAGGTTCATCCAGCTTCTGCCTTCCCAGAGCTGTGAGTTTCTCCCCGCCTCCCCGAGTTTCAGTCCCTCAGTCATCTGCAGACTTTTTGAATTAAGAAAGTGTACACACTAAATCCATGTTTGCTTTATTTCCCACAGCTCCTAGCTGAAAATGCTCAATAAATAATTTTGATTGATTCATTCTTCCAAGTTCTGAGAGCCTTGAAAGAATGACCCTTCATAAATCTTGGTCGTTGTTTCTATTAATGATGCAAGAGTGGTAATCGTGCCGGTTGGAGCTGAGAAGGACAGAACTGAAAGTAAGAATAATTCATTTCATATTTTGGATTAGGTGCGTAGAAGGCTCTGGGTACATTCTAAGGTCTGGGGGCCTCTGGGTGCTCGCACACTGCTGGTGTGAGTTTAATCATCTCGTGTGATGTATGTTTCCACATAGTGATGGGTACTCCCTGGCTCCCTCCTCAGCAGATTGGCTCTGATGGGCTTGGAGAAAAGGCCTTTACTCAGTCACCATGACTCAGCCAGTCCTTGGGGCTGCTTATCTGTAAACACACATTCATAAAGCAAGTCAGCTTGGAGACCTGAGAAGTTTCATTTATTAAAGTTTCCTTTCTTTTTTATCACCCCCCTCCCCTCTGTCTCCTATTGGTGTATATAGGTCAGACATCTAGCCCTTAAATGGAGGAGAAATGAAGGGCCAAGAGAGCACCAAGATTTTCATCTGTAAGCTCTCTGTCTCAGAGCCAGAAGTGATGGATCCTTTTATTAGTATTTCCCCAGAGGCTTCTGTTTTAAATTCCTGAATACAGCAGGGAAAGGAGACATGCTTTCTGAAAGCATCCTTGGAAGTGTGGATCCTGGAGCAGCAGCAGCAGCAGCAGCATTGCCCTGGGAGTTTGGTAAAAATGCAGTCGGGGCCCACATCTTGTAAATCGGAATTTTCAGGTGGTGGTGGTGGTGGGTTTTTTTGTCGTTGTTGTTTTGTTTTGTTTGAGACAGGGTTTCTTTGTGTAATAGTCCTAGTTATCCTGGAACTCACTTTGTAAACAGGCTGGCCTTGAACTCACTGAGATCTGCCTGCCTCTGCCTTCCGAGTGCTGGGATTAAAGGTGTGCGCCACCACTGCCCAGCTCATACTACCACTTGAGTGTTCCTTGGTGAACGGCAGTGTACCAATGTGGTCCCTTCAGTTGGTGCTCTGCTACTGTATTTTCTGGTTTGTACTTCTAAAATGGGATCAGGTAAAATATCTGGTGATCTGGGGCACTGTTCCTGTAGTTATTAGAAGCATCACAACTATTTTATGAGTATTTCCTTAAGGGGGTAGTTTTTACTTTTTCTGTGTTCTCACAGTTCTCCATACACTTCTGCTGGAGAGTGAACCACTCTTGTCTGAGTGTCCTATACCAATCCTCCGCATGCTCAACCTGATAAACATGTTTGTAGGGTCTTGATATCCTGGCAATTAATACAGGGAGAACCTGTTAGTAATGAATAGACTAGACAGGATGGTTATGATTGAATTTTGGTGACTTGGGGGGGCATGTGTATTCTGAAAGTTGAAGAGGGTAGAGCAACCGAATGTTGGGAGGTGTGGTGGTTTGAAAGAAAATGGCCCCCAAAGGGAGCGACACTATTAAAGGATGTGGCCTTGTTGGAGGAAGTGTGTCACTGTGGGGGTGGGCTTTGAGGTTTCCTATGCTCAGGATACTACCCAGCGAGTCAGCTGACTTCTTGTTCCCTGCAAGCGAAGATGTAGTCAGCACCATGTCTGCCTGCATGATGTCATGCTCCACACCATGATGATAATGGATTGAACCTCTGAAACTGTAAGCAAGCCACCCCAATTAAGTGTTTTCTTTATAAGAGTTGCCCTGGTCAGTCCCAGAGAAGCTAGGTAACAAGGAGGACCCTGAGAGGAATGCATGGATCGCCCTGGGAAGGAGAAATAGATGAGATATCCTGGGTAAACCAGGGGCAAGGAGTGGGGTAGAGAGGATCAGGATAAGAACATGAGGAATTGGGATGGCCGAGTTGGGGGAGGGATGGAGAGGGAGAACAATGAAAGGAATTTCTTGATAGAGGAGCCCATTATGGGGTTAGGGAGAAACCTGGTGCCAGGGAAACTCCCAGGAATCCACAAGGTTGACTCCAGCTAAGACTCCTGGCAATAGTGGAGAGGGTGCCTGAACTGGCCCTCTCCTTTAATCACATTGGTGACTACCCTAACTGTCATAGAACCTTTCTCCAGTAACTGATGAAAGCAGATATAGAGATCCACAGACAAGCCCTGGGCCAAGCTCTGGGATTCCTGTTGAAGAGAGGGAGGAGGGATTGTACCAGCAAGGGGGTTAAAGGTCATAATGGGGAAACCCACAGAGATAGCTGACCCCAGCTCATGGGAGCTCAGAGACGCTAGACTGCCAGCTAGGGAGCCTGCATAGGACCAACCTAGGCCCTCAGCATGTGGGTGACAGTTATGTAGCTTGGTCTGTTTGTGGGTCCCCTAGCAGTGGCACCAGGATCTGTCCCTGGTGCATGAGCTGGTATTTCAGAGTCCATTCCCTATGGTGGGATGCCTCACTCAGCCTTAATGCAGGGTGGAGGAACTTGGTCCTGCCTCAACTTGATATGCCATGCTTTGTTGACTCCCGTGGGAGGTCTTACCCTTTCTTAGGAGTGGATGAGGGAGGATAGAAAAGAGGTGTTGGGAGGGAATGGGAGGAAAAGAGGGAGGGGAAACTGTGGTTGGTATGTAAAATAAATTAAAAAATTTAATAATAGAAAAAAAAGTTGCTGTGGTCATGGTGTCTATTCTCAGCAATAAAAACCCTAAATAAGGCAGGAGAATGTTCAGGTAAAGAAAGTAGAGATGAGGCAGTTGAGTTGCAGACAAGAAGATGAAGGTCATTCAGACTGTAAATGTGGATCCAAGATGAGAACACAGGTTGGCTTGACTCATGGGCTCCACAGTTGGCTGTGCTCACCACTCTTCACACTGTCCAAGGATAACTTAGAAGGACCCTCAGAACCCACACAGAAAATCCAACTCCCTCTTCCAAGGGGGAGCAAACTGAACCCCACAGATGTAGAAAATCTTAGCGTAGTCACATGACTGACTGGTGGCAGAACCATCATTAAAAGCCAGAAGATAGTATGTGTAGTCCAAACAGACTACCAAGATTTTCCAGCCCAAGACTACCAAGATTTTCCAGCCCATCTTTATTCCTTTGCATGTCTAATGCCTCATCTAGAGAGAATCAAGCTGTCCCAGGAGTGCAGGCTGCTTTGGTGTCATGGATGAGAGACACACAAAAAAACTTGGTGCTTATTTTTTTTTTTATTAAAACCAGCCTGCACTAGGGTATCACTTCATGTCTCTTCTTGGCTACTGCCCAGATCCAGTCCACAGTGCTAGTGGCAAACAATGCTTCTAGCCTTCAGAAGAAAAACATTATGCAGATACCAGAACACTTTAGTGATATTCAAAATATGTAATTGATAATCAAGGCTAATAGGGGCTCACAGAAACTGAAGCAACAAACACGGACTGTGTATGGGTTGGAGCTAGATCCTCTGCATATACCTTATGGTTGTGCAGCTTTGTATTCCTGTGGGACTGGGAGTGGGAGAGTCTCTGATTCTTTTGCCTGCACCTGGGACCTTTTTTCCTCCTACTGGGTTGCCATGTCCAGCCATGATATGATGGTTTGTGCCTAGTCTTATTGTATCTTATAGGCCGTGTTTGGTGGATATCCATGGGAGGCCTGCTTTTTTTTTTTTTTTTTTTTTTTTTTAAGGAAAACAGAGAATAAGTTGATCCGAAGGAGGGAGAGTTGGGGGGGGCAGAGACTGGGAGAAGTAGATGGAGGGAAAACTGCTGTCAGGATACAATGTATGAGAGAAGAATAAAAGTTTAAAAAATCTGTATTAGATAGTTTACAGAAAATATAACTATCAAGGAATTAGAGGCAAGATATTGTGATTAAACACAGTGAGCTGATACGGCCATTAGGAGACTAGCAAGGCCATTGCTCTGTCTGTGTCCTTCATGGAAACATTTCTACTCCATGCATAGTGCTTCCCAGGGATAAAAACCTATTATTTATTTCTAGACCCAACAACGGGGAATAACACTGGGGTACTTCCATCTCTTAGGGATCTTCTCCGTGGAATAGTGTTTTCCTTTGTCTATTTCCACACTTCCAGGTCCTGAACTGGGTCTTCCTCACCTCTGAGTCTTGGATGTCATTTACTGGCAGAGAGAAGCCAAGAAGGGAAAGACGAGACAGCTGTATCTAGCTCTGCTGACAGATACAAACCAGGCAGACTCTTTACTCTTTCCAGTTCCCTTAGCCTCTTTCTCTTTATATCAGCAATGAATATATTAGGCTGTCTAGTCTCTACAAAACTCCCCATTCCAAGAGCACAGTCCTCTATCTTTCCATTGCTTAATTTGTAAGACTTACTTCTCCCAAGGGATATTTTAGCTTCCATGCAGAACATAATGACAAAAGAAGACTTCTCTTAAAATTCAGGACAAGCCCACCTGATGAAATTAGAGACTTTAGGGCAGAACATCATGGAGGCAAACTATTCTGTCTACTTGAAAGGCAGCTCTGCTTATCATGAACCACTATTTTCATACTTTTGAAAAGAAGCCAAGGACAGGATCTGAACGATATGTGATACGCAATATTGTGAGTTCATTTATGTTTTAGGCAGTTCATCACTGAGTACATTTATGGAGTACAGCATTATATTATTAGCAGCAGGTATTAAATATATTATTTAGTATTAGAGGTATTAGTCTCCAGCATTAGGGAAGATTAGCATTTGATGTATTAGTTCTTTGAGGTTACCATTAAGACTTGAATTCCTGACTGTTATTACCCAGTGCATGGCAGTAACTGAATTGTGATTTAGCTCTAATTCCACAATGAGTTCACCAGCATTGACAACCCAGTACTAATGAATGACAATCCTTTATTCGCAAATGTGTCTGAGAATAGGTGGCTCACATGTTTGGTGATCATAGAATTTACAGGTGAAAACTTCAACATGGGCATCCCTTTCTTAATGAATTTCACAATCTAGTTTTATGAAAAACTCTATGTTTAACTAAGTTTCAACCCTTTAAAGCTTCCTCATAAACAGTGGTTCTCAACCTTCCAAATGTTGCAACCCATTAATACAGTTCCTCGTGGTGTGGTGACCCCCAACTATGGAGTTATTTCACTGTTATTCCATAACTGTAAATTTGCTACTGTTATGAATCATGATGTAAATATATGAGATGCAGGACATCTGATGTGTGACTCCCAAAGGAGTTGTGATCCACAGGTTGAGAACCACTGCTCATAAGTGACCTTGCCACTAACTATGCTCCTTCCTTATTTCTTTCTGGCTTCTAGGAGCAGAATCTTTGGTCTGCTGCTTTAACCCGAGCTCTTCTACACTAGGCACTCCATGGTATTCCATCACAGTCCCAAAACAAATAATTAGGTGAAGTATTAAAATGTCTGTTATATTTTGTGTTCATCCAGTCCTCTATCATTGTTTCTTGCACCTGAGATCAAAGGGGCACATGCAGAACTTTTAGAAGCACTTGATACACTCACCTTCACAGTTTAAAGCTTCCAGCAGGCAGGGAATGAAATCTCTGTAATAGGTAAATACGTTCCTAAAACCATAACATCTCACAGTATCAGACTTCTTAGAAGTTCCCAAGATATCCTTCCTCTCTCAAATCAGAACATCCTTTCTAGCAACAATGTAGCCCATTTTGATCTCTGATTCAGGGGCATAGAGCTGAGGTTACCTAGCCCTCAGCACAATGGTGGGATTGATCCAAGGGGAACCTATATCTCTGTGTGCTGATTCACTTCCTACAGAGGCAATCATGTCCCACTGCTAGGGCTCCACACTGATAACTTTATGCACAGTGGATTCCCAATTTCTCTCTTCCCACTCTGAGTTTTGCTATGCACAGCGGATGACAATTTGCCACATAAAAAGTGTGCCCGTAATTTATGAGTGGAAGTTTCTGTCCACCCACTCCTACAGCATGTAGACAGGATCGTTTGGAGTGCTAAAAGCAGACTCCACTGTCTGCCTTACACTTCTCAAAGCCCATCTTCAGCATATATCAAAGTCTTCCTGACATTTGCAACCCTCTTCTCACCCAGAGTACCCTCCTCTGGTACTTCTCAGCTCTCCCATTGATGAAGATATCATCTGTTCCTTCTATCTCCCACAGCCGAGAAGCTTGGTATAAACCCCACTTAGCAAGCAATGGTTTGAACTAGGACTAGCTAGCCTATAGCAGTCTTCACCCTCAATCCTCCCAGCACGCTGGATTTAAAGCCTTCAGGGAGGTTGTGAAGAAGTAACTCGGGACACTTACCTGCCATGGATTTGTTGTTGTTGTAATTGATTAAATGTAACATCAAATTCTTCTATATGCAACAATGAACATAAAAGACTTTTGGGTAGATGGGGCCATTCTATCATTGCTTCCCATTTCATTCTCTACAAACCAAGATGTACCACAGCTATAGATAAAGATATTTAGTATTCCTGTGAGTTGCTCTGAGTAAAAATAGGGCTGCCATACTTACATATTGCACTTAGAACATGAAGCATGTGGACAGAGAAGTGGTTGTCTATATGACATGCTGTTAAGTGATCCCTCACTGAGGTGAGGAGCACTAAGCCGAGAAGCATGTCTTGTCTGTCTAGTACGTGGGTTGGGGAAGTGGCAGACAGACTAGAGGAGACCAATGTCACATTTGTATCTTCGTCAAGTTCCTTAAAGGGTGATCCCAGACCATAATATGTAGAACATGGGAGAGTCTGCTGCTGCCCATAGGAGCACTGACAACAGGGCCCTCTCAGCAGGTTTTGGGAGTAAGACTGCAGCTTCTGGTGAGTAAGACCTTCCAGTCCTCTGACATGACGACATGATGATGGGATATTCTGGTACAGGGCCTGTGCTGACTCTCAAGCGTTCTGCTCCATTTCCATTTAATGTTTCTCCCTTCCTCCTCCTCCTCCTCCTCCTCCTCCTCCTCCTCCTCCTCCCTCTCTCTCTCTCTCTCTCTCTCTCTCTCTCTCTCTCTCTCTCTCACACACACACACACACACACACACACACTTCATACCTGAGTTAACACAGGCACAAATTAACACATACATACACCAATGAACTAGCCTCCCGCATCAATGTACATGATCTGCGGACACTCCTCTCAGACACAGGATGATAATAATAATGATAATAATAATAATAATAATAATAATAATAATAAACATTCAGACAACCCAAGGAACTATATTTCTCATTTCTCTCTCATTTTCCCACTAAAAAGGGTCTTTAAAATGCATTAAATCAAGTAAAATTTTACTCAGAGATTCATATGACTGGAGCAGATTGACAAGAAAAAACAATCACAAAATAAATATTTTTTGTTTTGTTGTTTTTTAGAAAAGAACATTTCCATATATATTGTCTCTAACTTGACAAAACTGCTTCCTTGGACAGACAAGTGCTGTGGGAAGAGGGCGCCGGATGAGCTGGGAGGGGCTCTTGGAACAAGTCAAAACTCGGAAACTGGGGAGGCCAAGGAGGTGAGGGGTCTGGCGGGGAGGGGGAAGTGAGGAGTGAGCAAAGAGGCTGTGGCCTGCCCTTCCTGTTGGCTCCTCCACCATAGCACTGTGCACACTTTCTAAGGAAGTGGCACCAGAAGCCATCAGCCCATGGCCTCCAGGGTGCAGGGAGTCAGTGTACAAAAAGTAAGAACCGATGCAGGGAGTCACACGACGACAACATTTTAAGAAATCTGGTTAAAAAGAATACAAAAGTGACTCCACAGAGGGGAGGTCTCCCGCCCCTCCCACGGGTGTCCCCTCTTGCTATCCTGGATGACAAGAACCACTTCAAAGCATTTTCGCTCCTTTCTTTCCTGGTGTAGCTGATTCTTTATCTCTTCCTTGCCTCTTCTTCAAATGCATTCATTTTTGAGAGCACCAACTTGACAGATCTGAGGCTGCTGAGCTGTGGCCTCCCTGTGAGTGGGGGCGGGGGGCGGTGGGGGCGGGGGTATTGTATGCACTTGTGCACGTGTGCAGTGGCTGTTTTTTCATTGTCTCTCGCCTGCTTCAGTCCAAGCCTTGAGCTCCCATCTCCCAGGTGCTGAAAGTCTCAGAGAAGCATCCTGTTGGCACTGAGGTGAGGACTCCGATTATCTTTGCACCCTGAATGTGTGGATCAACTCTCTGACCAGTGCTGGGGGAGTTCCCCCATTAGCTACAGAGTTTTCCTGTCTCGTACTCCACAGGATTTGGCAGCTTGGAATTGAAAGCTCTCAGGGAGGATTGGATCCTGCCCACCTCGTTGTTGGCCAGCTTGAGCCTGTGCCGGAGCAAGCAGGAGAAAAGGTCAAGCCGGACTTTGCCAGGTGGAGAGAGTTGGTTCACCCGGTCTCTGAGTTCAATGAGTTGTAAGAGTGCGGAGTCTTGGGAACCTTGAGTATATGGGTAGTCCAACTGTAGAATTAAGTCTCGGATGGCATCCGGATCGAAGGGCAGGCTGTAGCCAAAGACCTGCAAGGTGTTGATTTTCATGTAGCCCAAATTCTTGGAGGGATCAGTCATCTCCAGGGGCTCGTAGTAGATTGTCTCATTGGAGCTGTCATCCAGGGATTTGATTCGGCTCCTTAGGTAAACATGGACTGTCTCAAAAAAAGTCTTCCATCTGTTCCCCAAAGTGATAGTCCAGTTTTGGCACTGGGCAGCTGCATCCACGTTAGTCCTTTCCCAGTCAGGAAAGTTGCCCTCATTTACAGGCATGAACCAGCTCTCAGAGTGGCTGCCCCCGAAGGGGTTGACGTAGATGGCCATGACAGGCTCCAGGGTGCTGTTCTTAGTGAGGCAGATCTGCAAGGACAAGGCCAACATCACGTGCACCAGTCCAGGCTTGTACTTGTTGCTCTTCAGAGTGAGCAGCATCCGCTTCCTCCAGGAAGGGTCAAACCAGCTGCCCAGACGCATGTCATTGCTGATAAAGATAGAGTGCACCTCAATGCGGCTGTCTCGCTTCTGCAGCAGGTACTTCAGCTCCAAGTCCTGCAGGTCTGTCTCCAACCCCAGAAAATTCTCCAGAGACTCAGCTACCTCTGGCCGGCACAGTCCCTGGGCCAGCACATAGCCAGGGTTACAGCTCCCACAGCGAGTACTATTGTCTGAAGCACAGTGGGCACATGCAGACCCTTCACCCAAGGCACATGGGATGGGGCCCTGGCAGGAAGATTGGTCATAGGGACAGGTGCAGCTGTGGCTCTGTTCTAGGAAGGTCCCAGAAAGGGTGCTTTCTCCACAGTAGAGAAGGGATTGGATTCGGTTCCACCAGAAAGACAGGGATCTTGAAGAGATCAAACAAAGGGGTGAGAGTCATCAGGGAACTGACTAGTAGATGGGGGCTGGGGGAGGCAATAAAAAGATCAAAGTCACAAGTTGATTGAGTAGTGAAAACCCTGGTGCTCCACTTTGGACCAACTGAGTTAAACCTGGAACTCTATGTAGTGGACCAACCAGAGAGATTTGACATCAGGCTTGTTCTGGAAACAGCCAGGCTAAATTTCTTTCAAGTCATTCCTCTTTTCAAAACTGGAGGCTTTTCAATGTCTTGAATCAAATCTATCTTTTTAGCCTTCCCTATAGCATAGCTCTTTAAACAGTTCGTATTCTTGCCAACTTCATGCCCACCTAAGGGTCTCTCCTTATTTCCTGCTTTATCCGTCTTAGAGGAAGACTTGGAATTTTTTGTGGCTTACTTAAACTTTGGATTTCAACTCTTAGCTACCTCATTAAAATCGGCTGTTTCCAGTGTCTCCTTCAAAGGACAACTCTAGTAACTGTCTCATCACTATGTTCTGGTTTAATCCATGGCAACTGTATGTGTGTGAACTCACTATGGCTTTATGGAGCCCTTATTGATAGCTGGCTTCCCTGGGAGGGCAGTGGGAACAGGGGTCCTGTGCTGTCCACTAACACATTCTCAGGGAGCGAGCTTGTTTCTCATTCATGATGGCATTTAATAATTAGTTGCTAAAATAAAATGCACCATCTTATTAACCCTGCTGGTCTGTCTTCTCCACTCCTGCTTTCTGCCTTCCCTGAGGCCCAGTCAGTGCCATGGCTGGGCTGCTGTCAGGGTAGCTACACTTCTCAGGGTATTTGTTTCACCTACACAGTCCAGGCTTTCCTATCCTTTCCTGCACAAGCTGTCCAAGACTTCCTTTTCTTAGGAGGTTTTTCTCTCTAGCCTCGGCCTCTTGGGAACTATCCTGTCTTATGTTTTTGTTCTTTTTTTTTAAATGTATGTCCTTTTGATTGGTGTTCTGCCCCCATTAATTTCAGTGGCTAATACAATCAGGATTTTAAATTTTTTATGTCTTTACATGTTTGCTAAATCTCTCCTTGCCAATGGTATCCTCCTCTATAGCTAAACAGCAGGGCACGGAATATAGATCTAATACAATTTTAATGGCTGCATGTATGAATGAGTGAATAAATAAGTGGATTCCTATCACAGTACACTCCCACCCCATTAAGAGAGTCTAGGCCTCAGCTTTCCTCCCTCCCGTGACTCAGACAAGGGATGAGAGTCACTTGTTGGAAACAATCTAGTGTGTTTATTTCCCATCATTGGCAATTTGTAGATGAGCTTGAACTCAACCTTCTTCCTCACTAGAAGACTTAGAAAACTGGAAAAGGGCAAGTGAGAAATCTGGTGTTACTAGAATAGTATTTGAATCTACTCTAATTTGCATAAAAGTAACACAAGGCTCCCTTAACTTCTTCATACACAATTGATGATTGAAAGGGACAAGTAAAGAGGCCAAGGTCACAGAACCAGAGTGACTGAACGTGTCACCACTTTCTATTCTTCCATGTCGGCCACAGTGTCCTTAGCCTCAGCAGCTATGGCCAGGAAGTGCTGGGCTCTAGATCTGAACCCTGGATACTCACCTCTCCTTGGGTAGGCGGAAACGAGGCTGCCGGTGGCAGCGCTTGCAGAGATTGAAGAGGCGGCGGACTATCCGGTGCATCTTCTTTAACAGGACTTTTAAGCTGCCCCCCAGCTGCTGGTAGCGGTGCTGGACGTTAGTGTCCATGATCCAGTACTGGGAGATGGCTGTGGAGTTCAGGAATCGGTCACTGGGTAGCCTCTTCAGCAGGGCCTGGAATTCTTCTGTGGGCAAAAATACAGGATCTGAGCAGAAGCTATGTAGAGTCCTGGGAATACAGATCGCTGGTTCCTTAGTCCCGGGGGCCCCTCACAGTCACTGTATACAAAAGAGACTTCACATCCGTTGTACTAGCTTTTTAAATTACATATGGCTTTATTGAAAATTAACATATCATAAAATGTAGCTGCAGGATTCTTTTTTTAAAATTCATTCATTTTTAGATTTTTACTCGTGTGTGTGTATGTGTGTGTGTGTGTGTGTGTGTGTGTTTGTGTGTGTGTGCTACATATGTGTAGGTGCCCACAGAGACCAGAAAAAGGGGCAGCTCTCCTAGAGCTATAATTAAAGGTGGTTGTGAATGACACAACATGGTTGCAAAGAGCCAAATTTAGGTCCTCTGGAAGAGCAAAACATGCTCTTAACCACTGGGCCATCTCTCCAGCCCCTGCTTCTGAGGTTTTGTTTTTGTTGTTCTTATTCCACTAAATCTTCGATTTTTCCAAACTGATCTGTCACACCTCAAATGCCTAGAAGTCCCGCTTTTACTAATAGCCTTGGGATGTGTCTTTTCCTTTTTTTTCTCCAGGTAACTTACTCCTGGAACAATCTTTTTTTTCTCTAATAACATATCCTGAGTACTGTTTCCCACATCTACTCCTCCCAGTTCATCTCCTCCCCGTCCCCTCCTATCCTGATCCACTCCCTTTCTGTCTCTCTTTGACCAAATTTCTTCCACAATACTCAGAGCACTCACCAGTGAAAGAGGTAAACAGGCTCAGTGATGGGCAAATGTGAGCACAGAGAAGGTAGTGTACCCAGCTCAGAAATCTTAGAAACATTTAGTCCCTGAGCCTCGCCTCTTCCTCCACAGCCTATTCTCTGATTCTCTAAGATACTCTTGCTCTCCTGGGCTCCTGGTCACATAAGCATTTTACCCTGTAGCTAATATAGAAGCAACATCATGAGTACTTCCAAGCTCCAAGTATGAGTTCTTTTGAATGTCCTGGGTATGGTATGCTTTCTGAACTCATGCCCAAGTCCTTCTTCTCTGCTTTGCCTTGGGGCCTGCCACCACCTAATCACCTGGCAGAGGTCTGTGACATTCTCATTTATTCACCTGTAGTATCTCATAGTGGTAAAAACTAAAGTTGTATTATAAAACATATCCTAATACTTATAGCCCAAAGCATGGGGTTGGGGGCTGGAACTTGATTTTTTTTAATAGCTCCTTGCACCAACCTGTTGCTATCACACTCTTTTAAAGATGAGGATATCATAGCATTGAGGAACTGCATGGTTTAAGCCAAGGAGGGAAAGTTGATCAGTATAGGGCAAGAAGCAAAACTAACCCCTCAGACTCCAGGACCTAAGATGGCATTGATAATTAGCTATGTCAGCAACAACAGTTGGTTTGGTTTCCACTGGGTACCAACTAGACCATTCTATATACACTTCATATACTCAGCAAATATTTATCATGTGCAAACATTATGCTAGACACCATGAAATCAGTCGCCAGCAGGACAGACAATGATATTTATGTTCTCAATGATATTTATCTGAGCTTATTAAGTCCTTAACACATATATCTAAAGTTAGGCACTATGGTTATTTGCATGAAGAAAAAAACACTACTTAAGACTCTTGGTGACCATACAATTATTCTTTCCTTAGAAGTTCAAAAAAAGTAAGTTGGGATCCAAGTCAGATTTGTTCTCATGTTCTGGCCCCTCACAGCCTCTACTCTTCAGTGTGTGAGGGGGGGGGGGGGACACTTGGGCTAGTTGTCTTGCTTACCTGACTCTTCAAACTGCCTGTTGTGAGTGGTCCAGGAGTCTTGGATCTGCAGCAAGCTGTCTTCCATGGCCTGGATGTCAGCATCAGGACAGTTGCATTCTGGGAACGTGGGACTGCACTTGCACCAGCAGTCATTCTCCCTGCAGACAAGCTCACCCTCAGAGCTGCAGGTGATGTAGCTAAGTGCTGCAGCCACGAAACGCTCCCGCAGGTGTTCGGGGAGCAGCACCTGCAGGCCTGGGGAAAGGATGAATCCAAGAATCACTGAGCAGAACCAGTGGGACTCAGTTTCTCACACCCAAGGCTACAGGAATCCAAACAGGGTTTTGCTGACTGGGCCTGAGAATGGTCACCCCAGGGTCTGATCCTGCTGAGCTGGTTGGGAGAGAGAGCTTTTCTAGCCCCCCTGACAGATGGGGGAGGATCTGAATATGCAGAGGAGGAGCATCAAAGCCCAAGGCTTAGCCAGACTCCTCACATCAGCCAAATTGAGAGAGCGTGCATATCATAAGAACAGGCTTACTGACTACACATCAGCATTTCTAGGAGAGAAACAGGAAGGTGTTTCAGATAAAATTAGAGCTTAAGGCCCTCCCGGGGGAGACAGCAAGACTTGCTCTGCCTCCACTAGCCATTCTCCTTATAGTTTCACCAAAGTTGGCAGTAGGCATGCTCGGACATTTACTAAATGCTATCCTTCCTGGGCCTCCCATGCCAGCCTGGATAGCTGAAAATGTTCTGGTTATGAGCTAGGGATAGGCACTATACGTTTACAGTGGCCAGGTACTAAATCAAGTACTTTCTAGATATAGTTGGTAGTGACTCTTCAGGGTCATCTCCATCCCAGAGGTGGTAATGCTGTTTTATTTTGTTCCCTAAAACAAGCTGGGTTCACATTCCTCATGTTGTTGATGATGGATTCTGATCCTCCTGCCTCTGCTCCACCAAGTGCTGGGATTATCAGTGTGTGTCACCACGCCTAATTTCATATTGAGATTTTTTTTAATGAGAAAATAAAAGCCAAAGGCTACAGAGACCCCCTCAAGTCACAGCCCTGGTGTCCATCACTACCCTTACTTCACCAGGTGGTACTGCATACTTGGGAATGGTTGCCTATCTCAGTATAGTTTAACTCTTGGTTTTTTCGTTGTTGTTGACTTTATTTTTTGTTGTTGTTTTGTTTTGTTTTTGTTTTTTTGAGACAGGGTTTTTCTGTGTAGTCCTGGCTGTCTTAGAACTTGCTTTGTAGTCCAGGCTGGCAGAAATCCACCTGCCGTTGCCTCCTGGGATTAGAGACACATGCCACCACTGCCCAGCTAATTTAATTCTTAAGAAAATATGAATGTAGGATGGTACACTGGGCCTCAAGATGCATCAGACCATCAGGCCTGGATAGGCACTGGCTTTAAGCCACAGGTAAGAGAGCTGTTGGACACTTACAAAGGATGGAGGAGAGATAGGGAGTATGGATGGATTGAGTGTGGCTCAGATCTTCAGGGGCTCTTCCAGTAGTGATATTGTTAGACCTTCTGCCAGGAAAGTGAGGCATTGGATCCCCGAATGTGAGGATCCTCTTTCCTCAAATGTAGGCTTTTCATTTCCACATCCATGACTTTGTCCTTGGCAGAAAAATCAAAGAGCTCACAGTGTGCGTCCCAGGCTCAGCCGACCTCACACTACACCTGAGAGTTGTCAGCAGCTAGGATATTTTCTGTTCTCACTTGAGGTCTACCTCCTACTCTTCCTGGCTCCTAAATTTCCCTTTCTTGACTCTGTGTCCACCATGGCACTTGAAAGTCCCTCATCAAAACACACACCCTATCCACATACCTCCTTTCAACACTTATTCTCTTCAAGTGGTCTCCTTCCCTCTCCCATTGCCTCCCTCCTCTTCACCAGAACATTTCCCATTGCTATAAAGTGAGTGCCCTGAGCAATGTCTGCATGAGTGATAGGCTATAAAATTAAATGGCATAAACTATTGCAAATGAACCACCAGACATTTTGAACTTCACTCACTGCTAATTTCCAGACACAAATCCAGCTTGTATAGGGACATAGGAGAAGAGAGGTATTAATTGTATTGAGTATCTATTAGTAGGTTTTTTACTTCTCTTACTGTATATTTGTTAATTCCTAAAGCAATGTTGGTTGCCTCTGGCTCAGATAGCTTGAAATTTGATATCGTAGATCCTGGGTGAGGGCTATTGATTTTCTGATGCTGGGATAGTAATATCTTAAACAGAGGCCAAGTCAGTTAGCTCTTAGAAAAAATGAACTTTTCTACTGAATCAGTTTGCATAGCTCTTCCCTTAAAACATTTGAGGAACAGATGGGATTAATTATTTCTACTTGTCCCCCATTCTTTGGGACTCCAACAGTGGCTTTTTTCTTTTTCTTTCTCTGCTTTGTCCATTGTCTCCAGTCCAAATGTTTCTCGTCATTCCTCTTGTATGCTGCTCCTGGCTTTGAAGCTCTCATGAAAAACCAGACTGGGAATTGGAAAGTAAGAGCCCCTCTTCTGTTGTGGTTGCAGATCAGTAGACCCAAAGTTTGAGCTAGAGTGAGCCCTATTAGTGAACTTACAATTGCTATGCGAAGGCCACTCGTTTCTTAGTGTGCCTTTGATAACCAAAGCAATCACTGGCTGAGTCCTGGGTTTACAAGGCTGTATGTCTGATCCCTACAGGATAATACAGGTTTGGAAAAGAAACACAATGGAAGTATTTAGGTGTCAAGTGTCATGGGTGTGGGGCAAATCCTCAGAAGTCCCCCCCCCCAAAAAAAAAAGCCTGATGGAAATTTGCTACACACAGGTCCTAACATTTGTGAAGATTCTTGTCTTAAGGACTTAGCTGAGGCAGGTAAGCATAAACTTAATAACCTGGGACTGTACTTGTTAGGAGCTGTGTACACACTTCTAGTCAAAATACAATTGGCAGCCTAGGTCTTTTACCTGTTTGTGCTTTACACACACACCCTACTCCAAGCAATGCACCTGGAAAGTGTTAGCACCATAGAACCCTCACCTGCAAAGAGCTGCATGCACACCCTGCTCTGAACAATGGAGCACATTCTCTTCCTCTTGACAACCACCAAAGTTGCATTCTATTCAATTGTGGTCCACTATGTCTGGGTATGAAGTGACAAGAACAATGTGGCCTAGACTGGGCTTGAGCATAGGTTCAATAAGGTAAAACTGGGTCCCCAAGTAAACTTTTAGGGAGAATCCATTACTTAACATCCTATGCCTATGCATAATTGGCACACATTTGGTTCAAACGACATGCATTATGGGAAGGAACATTCACAGTAGAAAAAAAAATGGTTAAGGAACTGAATCTATATATCAAAGTATAGAACCATCCAAACTATGCCCCTAGTAACCAGCTCCTCCTTCTCTTGAACACCATAAAAGGAAGGCCACACAATAATCTGGGTCCTTGAGCACCTTCACTTAGGTAGCCTGCTGCCAGTTCTGGTAATTTCTGATCTATACTGTTGATTTGCTTTGAATAAAGTTACTTTGCTCATTTTGTAAAACATGAGTCCTTATTTCAGTACCATAAATAAGAGACCAAGAGCCTGGACACACCTATCCCAGACCCTGACCCCCAATAACATATTCAAATGAGAAACTCAAATCTTCCCTTTCTCTTCAGGGATCCAGGTTTTCCACCAGTATGAAACCACCATGCAGCTCCTTACCCAGTAACTGAACTTTGTTCTCTGGACTCTGAACCAGGACAGAGCTGACCGAGTCCAGATTGTCATAGTTGCTGCAGCCCAGTGGCCCAGTCCTGGTCTCTGTGACCTAGAGAAAAAGAGATAAGCTATAGACTCAGAAAACAAGAGGAAGGTGTCTCTTTGCCTTTTCCTTCTAGCCATCCACTTGGAGACTCTCTGTCCTTTCTCTGAGCAAAGAACTGCATTTGTCTACACTGGGAATGCAAAGTGACTTAGTTTGCATGTTCTGGGTCAGTGAACATCATTTCTATGTGGTTGGTGGCAGAAGTTGCATGTGACTGAGAGAGCCTTCCAGAGGGGAGCAAACAAAATGTGTAACCAGGAAGTTGAATATGGAGTGAGACCTTCAAGTTGGCAGACACCAACTTGAAGGAGGCAAAGGGCCAGAGATGGTCCCTGTTAGCCTGTGAGTGAGCCAGCTGCATCCACTTGATGGGGTGCTCACAGGTTTTGGAGATCCTAACTATGAAAAGCACTAGAGAAATATGAGTAGCTAGGAGTATTATTATTAGTATTAAACATTTCAGTCCACCTCAGTGCCGAGATGTCCTTAGAGAAAATCAGCTATGGGATTACTGCATATTTTAGTTAGTATATTAAATATACATAAACTCTTACAGCCATGTAATATTCCAAACATCATATTTTAAAATATTATAAAGTTGGCCCATCAGTTTTCTCTGATGTTTAAAGTATAAGATGAAAAATGGGAGACTTGAAATTCACTGAAATAATTATGTAATAAGAATGATGGGGACCTGAGGCCCTTTCTTCTCAGGAGCTCCAAAGTCCTTGCCAACAATCCATCAACCAATCAAGGAGTATTTATTGAGCAGCCCCTGCTCAATTCCACACAATTCATCAAACATTCATAGAGTGCCTTTCTGGAGTTCTTCCGGGGTTCTACCTGGCACTGCTGACCTTCTCTTGTAGCTCCAGGCACCTGTGCTTTGCAGCAGGCACATGGGCTGCAGTTCTACAACCTTTCCTGCGAGTATTTGATCCTCACCTGGTTCCCATGCTAGAGTCTACAGAGGTAAGCTCCTATTTATTTCACTTGCCATGATGTCAATAGCGGCTAGCGCCGAATCTGGAATATCGTAAGTAAGCAGTGAACCTGAGAATGTATGAGTAATGTGTTCCAGTCTTTTGGGAGATAGGCACAATGATATATGAGCTATATAATGAGTCATTCAAGGAGGCAGGTAGATTACAGATGACTGATAGACATGCAAATTGTGACCAAAGACTATGTCACAGGAAACACATCCCTAGGCAGACGGAAAACAAAAAGAACAGGGGAAATACCACTGATGATTGGGTTGTCTTTAAAGATAAGTAGGAAGTAGACAGTAGAGGAGTTATAGGAAATTTATTTTAAGAAGAAAATCTCAAAAAGAAAGACATTGGGATCTACAGCACATGCTCCAAAGTACATAGGTACAAGCCCGGCTCCTTAAGGAACCCCAAATGCAGGGGGCATCACAGAGGGACTCCTGTTTATCTAGGCTTAGAAAATGAATCAAGAATAAAGTTGTCAAGTGGGAGATGGAATGATACCACAAACCCTGGGCAAGGAGTCAGGACTGATCCTGGGAGCTTAAAACAGCACTGAAAAGTGAGTAAGGATTCAAGGGATTCAATCACTTTCTAGACAATATTCTGAAGAGATCAGTTCACCTAAAATGCTAGTGATTTGCCCTCCTCAGAAGGCTAATACTGGGGGGGGGGGATCTAATGATTGGAAATTAGTATTGCTATCCATTAGGTCTCCCAAGTCTCACTCAGTACCTGTGGCTCCTCCCTGCACTTCTCACCCCGCCCTCTACCCTAAACTTCTCTGTCTATGTAATTCAGCCATTTTGGCTATGCATCCTCTTGGTCCATGCATTCTCTTGGCCTCTCGTTCTCCTGGGATGCTCATGGCCTCTTGGTCCTCAGCTTCCCCCACCCCCTTTCTCTCTTTCCCTTGCTCTCTCCTCCCCATGACCTGGTTCAGTCTGCTGGTCTGGTTCAATCTGGGCTCTTCCAGATGCCATTAGCAGTTTTTTTCCTCATATCTACAATAAACCTTCTCAAACACCCAGGAGCTGTCATGTCCTCAATTTTTCATTCATTATCTTTCTATAAGAGATTAAGAAAACAGGGTCTAGGTTAGTTAAATGACCAACTCCTTATCATATATATTGTATCCCAGGGGGCCAGGATGAATTCAATATAGTCTTGTATTGCTTTATTCAGTTAGTATCAACTCACAGATGAATGTGACAGTTCCTGCCTGTATGGCACTTGTAGACTGGTAGAAATATGTTTCTAGAATTCCAGTATTCTTATGGATCTTCTTGGGCTGGCCTCTCTTCCCATGTGGACACTATGTACTGAATACTTCCTACTGAGCGAGTAGTTGGCTAGTGATCAGACTAGACTGGGAAGACAGAGCCAGGCTTACGTCAAGGCCAAGTCTCTTCTTTTTGTAATACTCCCCATAAGAAGAGCCATGGCCGAGAATTAGCACAATTTAGTGGAACCTGTGAGAATGGGCTGGGCTGAATGGCAGGTACAAGGTGGTATGCTATAGCATTGAGAAACTAGCTTGTTCTTACCTCAAGCTGGCCACCAAAATACTGCTAAGTGTTATTCTGGATTTTTCATCCACCCACTCCTGAGTTGATGACTCACTAACTAGCTTTAGGCAGAGAAAGAGATAACAAGTCCTGTGTAGGGAAGGGCAGGTCAGGAAATAGCCACAACAGAGGCGTTCCCGTTCTTTCTCTGACTCCCAAGCCTTTTTCCACCTAGCACTCGTCCATCAACTTCCCACCATCATTTCTCCATACTGAGGCTGGCTGTATCTTGTCATTTTTTTCTCTCTCTCTGCTTGTCCAAATGTCAGTTCCACAAGAAGACAATCAGTCAGGAAGGTCACTGAGAAGAGGAGCTCCCCTTTGGTGATTGCGATGCAGGATGAGAATGAAGAGGAAGTACCTTGGTATCGTACCCATGTCCTGATAGAGGGGAGAGTGGCAAGCCAGATCTTCATGAGGAAGGATTTCTCAGACTTCATTAGATACCAAAGTCATAATTATTTTTATTTCTACCTGTTCTGACACCATCTCTCTCCTCCCTGGATAGGTAATGAGATAGGAAGAAGAAAGGTGCCTGGGAAGGGTCTTACGTAGACACTGTCAGACACTGACTTGGGTAAACAGTACAGGCTGATATGTAGCCCTGCTCCTACCCATGTGGTAAAAGCCCCTGTCTCTGCAGGGCAAGTCAACACAGTCTTGTAGATTTCTCTGTAAAGGGGCAGGCGGCTCTGGGAGATTATTAAAAGGGCCCAGAGAGGTAACAGAAAGTGCAGTTCACTCAGGCACACACATTTCAAAAAGTGCCTCAGATAAGCTCTCAGAAGGGGAACATAATTGTGTGCTAATTGGTCTGTTGACAGAGACCATCCTGCCTTCAGAAAGCCCTGATGTATCTCAGGTTCATTAGCGCATCCAATTTTCCATAATACCAGACTGTGCAAACCGTCATCCAGTGAGCCTACCCTACTCCCCCTGCTCTCACTTCCAGATTGCTACTGCCCTACCTGGGGGGATACCTACCATGCTAACAGCAGAGGAAAATGGGCTTCTAATGGTGAGCGATAGGGCTGAGCACGAAGAGCACAGTGAAGATGTGTGTGCTTAAAAAGGCTTCAAAGTGAATTGCAGGCCACAGGCTGCTGTAGCTTTACCAAGTGTCTTTTAAGGATGGGCTGTGAGAAACTCCCTTTTGCCTAGGGTCTGGCTGTCTTCTGACTGGCTCTGTTCAGTTAGCTCACGGGCTTTTCAGTTCCTCCTTACCAAGTCTTTCCATGTCCTTCTAGAAAGAGGTGAATTAGTACTATGAAAATGGCCCTATCTCTTCCTCGTGGTGCTGATTCCTTCTAGGAAATTACAGGTAGATATATAGGCATATAAGCTTTCATACTTTGCATGGTTTTCTGTAGATTGTATTATCTGGTATCACCCCAACACCATAGCAGAGTGGACAGGGGTGGCAATCATTATCTTTATCAACATGTGGGATCTGAGTGCAGTAACCAATTGGTAGAGATGCCAGACTTATTATCCAGAAGGCTTCCAGAGAATTCAGGAGGTGCATATGTCCTTTGGTTGCCACAAAGAAAGAGGTCTGGAGGAGCTAGGGGGAAGAGTGGCTGTGGTTAGGGTTGAAGGACCTGGAAATATTTCCATGTTTTAAAAACAGGGATAGTCATATTAGCTGAAAGTCCTGGGTCCAGGTGAGTTAAGTGGTTGGTAGCTCAGATTATGGAGGAGACAAATGGAGTTCAATGACGGCTCAAGGTCACACACACAGCAAGCTTCGGGGCTGAAACTGATTCCCAAGTATCCTAGCTCCACTTGGTTTGCTTCCCTCTAAACTGTGTAGCCCCATTTCACCTCCCAAGCATTTTATTGAACATCCTGCCACATGCCAGATGCTGTAAAGGGACTTGGAGCTATGTGCGTGCGGTGGAGTCCCTTCTGCTTTAAGGCCTACTGTCACAGTGGGTGTGGGGAGGAGGAAAACAGGCATGCAAACAGACCGAACAGAGACGTGACAAATCCTACCTCAAAAGCGAGTGCTGATCAGGGCAAGCCTTACAACACAGAGCAACGTTTACTGGTTCCTAAAGGAACAGACCAGAGGGAGCAGGGCACCTGTTTCTCTACATTAATGCAAAGAAGTTACTAAGGAAGAGTAAAATGGAACCACAGGTTTCCTTAGAGAAACAACACAGGCAGATGTGCTAGAGGACTTTTCTTTCATGAAGGAAGAGCAGGTGAGCAGAGCCCTCACCCTCATCCCATTCATCCCCACCCAGTGGTATAGTAATGAATGAGATGGAGCCCAGCAAGGCTACTGCTAAGGCATGCTCAGTAGAAAGAGGCAGATGGCAAGCGCTACTGCACAGAGGATTGTTAGCTCTAAGGATGTGCTGTGAGTTCGAGGCCAGCCTGGGCTACCAAGTGAGTTCCAGGAAAGGCGCAAAGCTACACAGAGAAACCCTGTCTCGAAAAACCAAAAAAAAAAAAGGATGTGCTGCAGGGTGCACCCTGGCTATTGGACTATCCTAAATGGGTCTATGAGTGCTAATCATTTAGAGAGAAGAGGTGGAATCTGTTGACAGCAATACTGATCAAACTTAGCAGGTGAGCAGAGCTGTGAGAAGGGACACCAACACAGCCCTTTGATCCTTAGTCTCGCAGAATGTCCTTGAAATCCATACACCTCACTAACAACTGGGAAGGGCAGAGATGGGAGAAAATAGGAAACCATCCCTTTTTTATGCATGGTTTTCTTGAGTTGTATCCTATGGGGAGAATCCATTGTACTCCCAGAGAAAACCCCAGGGCCATTGGTGCAGAGGGCACTGGATATTCATTTTGCAGTCAATGTGTCCTTGGAAGAGTTCCCAAAGAAGGCTTCCAGGGATAGTGGTCCCTCCTCTGAGGAGACAGGCAGTGGCTGCAGCCCTGGGACCCTCCATAGGCATTATAAGAGATGTGGCTTTGAATACTTACTGTCTTTCACTCCTCCATCATAGACTTAAGGGATATGTCTAGGAACCCACTGCAGCAACTCTAGGGACACTGCTGGGCATATGAGCTGAAAGTCAACTCTAAACCAGTTCTGTTTTCTGAAGATAACAGAGGTACGTGAAGACCCAAACTATAAAAGGATTTGACTGTTGATAATTATAAAATTCAGCTAATTAATACCTAAGGATTAAGCCCATTCTTCTAGACATCAGGAACTAGGATTTGATCATGATTGGGGCTGGGGTCCTTGCACTGATGGCAGATAAAACAAAGATAACCTTCAGTCAGGGCCAGCGGCAGCTCAGCAGCAAAGAGATGCTACTTGTAAGTCCAACAACAGGATTCAGAAAAGTCTGATAAACAGAGAACAGAACTCTCAAACAAAAGAAGCTGGATTATAAAGAAGCTAAGATTTTTTTTTTTTTTTAAGTAGAAACAAGTATCCAAACAAGAATCCAAAGGAGTATGCTGAGAGTATGACCAACCTTTCTCAAGCCACAGACGTCTGGAATAAATTTAGTACCTGACCTTACAGAACTCTTAACAAACCACCTTTATACTCAAATGCCTTAAATAGACTGCTGGTTCTTTCAACTAAATGTATGCATAGGTATTCGTATGTGTGTTAGGCAGATTTATCTAACACATGCAAAATGGTTCAGAGACAGACAGAAAGACTTCATTCATTCCTTCGTTCCTTCCTTCCCTCATTATTTGACATTTGTTTACTCACTACCCACAACGTGGCAAGCTTTGTACTCTTCTAGGAAATGAAGGCTGAGTGAGACACAGTTTCTCCTATAAGGATCTCTTAGTTTTCTGTGTAAATAATCACGTTAGGAGCACCTATAGTTCAAATGACAAGCTCAGTAATGGAGGAATGTGCCTGGAACATTGAGAAGGAGCATTTAACTATGCTAGGAGTCAGGAAAAGCTTCACAGGAGTCACTTTTCTGAACTGAGCAAAGAAGGGAAGGAAGAGCCACTTGGGTCAATAGCCAGGCATTGGGAATACAATAGAAAGCACGTCCTGGGAAGTGAGATGAGAGGATTGAGTGTTCTAATAACATCTGGTATTTGGGTGTGCCTAGATTACATGATGTGAGAGGAGGGTAAAAGTGGATGGATGGGCAAAGAGAAAACTGTTTGAGATGAAACTAGAAAGATAGCAGGGGCAGATGGTCGATGATTTTGTTTTGTTAAGAACAATCAGCCTTTTCAAGCTCCAACCGTGTTAGGCTCGGGGCAATCTGTACATTTTCTTGTTAAATATCACAGAATTTCTTCAAGGTTGAAAACTCTTCTAGTTATTTAATAATTTTAGAGAGGGGGGAAATGAAGTTTAAAGAAGTTTGGTAACTTGTTCAATACCCAATCCACACACAGTGGTAGGACTCGGGTTTTTGGAGTGGAACCTTCTTTCTTTCTGTTGCATACCACAGGCACCCTGCTCGGGTCCACAGGCTTGCTCTGTGTACAGTCTAGAGCCTTGGAATTAGGAGATACCAGAGTGGGTGCTCATGCTCATAATACCAATGTAGAGTAAATCAGGGAGAAGAGCTGAGAGAGGAGGATACGAAAGCATTATGAAAGAAAATCAGGTATGTGTTGACAAGGATTTGGATTAGGGGAACAGAATGGGGGTAAGGGGGATTCAGGGGCAGGGAATAATGACAGTGATGGATCAGTGAATCTAAGTTAGGGGGTGAGGGGAATGGACTAGAAGGTAATGAGATCTTTGAATTGCCTTTTATTTCCTAGTAAGAATTTTGTGCTTTTTCTCCAAGTGTGACACAGCTCATAGGAGACTGAAGGATGACGGGAAATTCTACAAAGTTCTAATATCTCGGTAAAACTCTCTCCAGGCTACTTAAAGTCCCTTTCCATCACTTTGAGTTGCATTAGATACCAGCTTCATAAGTGAACCTTTTCATTCTGCTAATGGAAACCCATCCTCTTCTCCCAGATGCTCCCTTCAAACACTGTACCCCTGTAATCTGCTGCTTTTTCTTCAGTTAATTTCCACCGTGCTCCCTGTATGTTAAGACTAGTCCTCAGCACCATCTCTATAACCACAAGCTCTTCTTAAGAGCCCACTTCACCTGTTTTGATTTAACTACAGCTTCACTTCCCCAGGGATGTCGTTTCCTCTGCTGCCTTCTCTAGCGGTGGCTGTTTCTTTCTCACATCTCATACACTTGAGCATGGGAATGAGGCAGATCCCTTACTGCAATTCTTCCTTATTGTCCAGCTGTCTCTGGCTCCTGGAAGCCAGAGTCATCCTGCAATATGCCCCACTATCCCTGCATGATAGTTATTTTCTTGTTACACTTCTTGGCTCACTGAGGGTTTATAGTAGTGGACTTTTTTTTTTTTGTTACCACCAGAAGCCTGTACCATTCCTGCTGACTTCTTCATCCATACACATCACCATTTAACCTTTTCTCCTCTTACATATTTGGCTGCCTTACCTTGCCTCCTCATAGTTTAATCTCAGCTTAGTCACCACACCCATGCTATGTCCTAGACTTTATTGCAAGCTGCATTTCTTCTATAACTGCAATAAAAGAACATCATATCATACTTCCTTCAGTCTCTTCCCTATAACATATCAGGTCTCAACCTGGGCTTCGAACAACCCTTTCAATGGGGGTTGCGTATCAGAGATCCTGCATATCACATATTTACAATACAATTCATAACCATAACAAAACTACAGTTATGAAGTAGCAAGAAAAATGGTTAGGGGGTCACCACAATATGAGGGACTGTGTTGAATGTTCACAGCATTAGGAAGGCTGAGAACTGCTTATCTGACTTAGACTTTCAAACTTTGGACTTGACCTACTTTTTATAATCCTTAACTTCTTTCTTTGAATGATTGAATTAGAATACTGAATCTACAGTGTATTCCTTGGTAGGTAATCTTAACTCCTTTGCCTTTTTCCTTTGCCTTGTCCACACATGCACATTGGTTAAATCCAACTTTCCATCTAGTGCATGCCTGCTGGTATGTGGGACCATGGATAGAGCTGATAAAATGCACCCAACTAGAGTGGCTCATCTCATGCTGTGCTTGTGATGACTATCATGTGGGTCTCTAGTGCTGCCCTGAAGTCTACTATGTGTTTCCACTCAAGTGACACTCCTTCCTTCCCTGTCACACATTTTTCCACAACAGTTTCTTCTTCCTGTCAGCCAAGGTCTTTGCTTCTTGTTGAGCTGAGGATACAGAACCCAATCAGATAAAAACAAAACAAAACAAAACAGAAAACAAAAAACAAAAACACTTCTTCTGACTACCACATTCCACCATTCTTCAATAGGTGTCCTTATACATTCTGCATTGCCCCCTGACACAAAGAAAGGAGTGATTCTGTGTAAGGTCCATTTTTTTATTCCCACATGAAATGACAACACTTTCATTTTAGGATCATGCTCCAGAGATGATCTCCTCTCTCTACTGCTTCATCACTCTAGTACTTTCTACCAAATTATTTTTCCTACATACCAGTAAACTATAATAGCTTTCATTATGAAAAACAAAACAAAACACTTTCTGGATCCCACCTCACTCTCCAATAAGTACCTATTCTTCTGATTTCCTTTACAACAAAAACATGGTTCCTAGTTACAACCAATGCTAACTGCCCATGTGAACACGTTTCTGTGCCAGATCAGGACTCCTTTCCTCAAACCTTGGTGTTTATGTCCAGTATCCTATTAGATTCTTTCCCTTGGATGCCTGTCCTTTCTAACAGGAAAGTCAACCCAACATGTCCATATCCCAAACCAAACTCTTCCATTGTTCTCCCTGGCTCTGTACTCCCAATGTTATTCTTTTCAGTAAGAGGAATCACTATTCATTTGATTGCTCACATCAAATATCTCGCATCTAATTTTTCTTTCTTTCTTCTAGTCCATTACCTCATCCTGTAGGTTCTACATCCCTACCATCAAACTGCGTGTGCCACCATCTTCATCTGAGACACCATAATGTCCCACTGTAGTGCCCACCACACTGCCCTTGGGCACTACACTGGTCTCTAACACCACCCTTTCCTGTCTCCATAATCAATAGTGTGCTAGTGATCTGGACCCTCAACTTCCATAGCTTTGTTTCTCATTTTGCTACTTTGCTGACTCCATACCAGCTACACTTCCTTCCTTGGTACTTGGGGCCATACTGAGCACAGTTCCCCCTTTAAGGCATTTGTGCTTGCTCTCTAGAATACTTTTGCTCAAGATACACAAACCACCCAACTCAAGAAGGCTCCTCCTTAAGTGACATTCCTTCAGTCCCATCACACTCTGTCCTCTTACTTGGTTTCATATCTCATATCATTCACCATCATCTCACATTATCTTTGTACTTATTTGCAGGTCCACTATTTGAACACAAACTTCATGACTGTAGAGATTTTATGTTGTGTTCTTGGCGTCTACAATAGTATCTGGTATGTGCTGAGTACTCAAGAAATACTGAGTTAACTGATGAGTAAACAAAATTCCCCAGATGATACAAAAGTAGAGCATAACCTGGATGTCTATAGACCACTTTAATTTTATACTTAGAATTTTAAAACCCCAGAATTCCCAAAAGTGTCATTAGTTGTCCATTAATCATAGGACCCTTAGTAGAAATGTTCTACAGGTTAATTAGAGCAGGGAGGTTGGAGAGTGTAGCTATTAAAGTCACAGTAACTATGGATCCCTTAAAGCATGCATGAGATCATGAGATTCTGTCATGTTCCTGCTAGAACTCTTCCCTTGCCTGCTGTTAAACTTCCTTTCTGTGGCCAGGCTAACCAGCTCCAGCCTACTTCAGAACCTTATCTTGTATCATGTTTTCATAGTGTATCTACCTCTCTTCCCTCACAGGACTCTTCTCTGGCTTCAATGGGCACTAAGCTACTTCTTGACTTGGGGCGTTAGCACTTAGCATTGTTTTTCTTTTTTAACTGAAATGGCCTTCCATAGTTCTACACAATCAGGCTTGTCATCACTCAGGTCTCAGCCTCACAGGATAAACCTTAAAGTGCCCTTCTTGACCAATCTAGGTAATACTAGATGCTCCCTCCCCATCCCTACCTAGAAAACGTATATCTTGTCCTTAAATGGCTATCTGGAATCATCTTCTCTGACTGAGTAGTTCAACCCCACTAGAATGCAGTCACACCTATCTTTGACAACAGCAGATCTGTCTGCTGCCTAGATGTTCCTTCAGAGGATGGGTGGTGTAACCATTTGTAGGGACGAACTGAGATGATACCAGAAAGCAACTGTTTCCCTTTGCTCAGTGTGGCCTGGCTGACCTGGAGCTAGCTGAGGATTTGGCTTCCCCTGTACCTTAATAGCCCCTGTGGCTATCTGGATATGGTGCAGTCGGCGCAGTGTGCTTTCTCTGTCAATGAAGTAGGAAGCCGCCAGCTGGTGCAGGGTTTCCAGGGACACAGCGGAGCTGTTCCCACTGCCCCCAACTACAGGGGTACCTCCTGATGTTTCTGCCTTTCTGCTCAGTTTCCTCTTGTCCACAAAAATGGTCAGGGACTCTTCTCCTATAACAAAAACATGAGCTCATTAGTGAGGTTGTCAGCTCCAGAATGCCCGGCCATTAAGAACCTGTTGCCCTCCAGCAGGGCACACGGAGCTAAAAGAGAACACTGCCCCCGCTGTGGGCCTCTCCCCATCATTTCCACTTTGAGAGCTCTCTCCTCAGACTGTGCACAGGGTCACCAGCCTCCCTGCCTGGGAGGCCCTCCTTTCTCTAGCTCTTAAAGCTTCCCAAAGCTACCCCTCAGCAGCATCTCCATTTAACATCCTCTATTGATCTCCAACACAGGCAATCTGCCTCCAAGGGGGAGACACAATTCTCCCCTCTCAAGTTGTTTATGAGAAGCACATGGCTATTATTGCTTCCAGGGAAAGGGCAAAAGCTTTGAGGTTCTGCCTTTCCCCTCCCATTAAACACTCACCACCTACCACATGCCGGCAGCTGGCCCCAACCCTGGGGGAGCTGCGTTTTGTCCCCTGCACACTTAACTAAATGTTATGATAAACCCTGCTTTCTTCTTCCCGTAGCTGGGAGAACTCTGTATCGTCAGGTCTTGTGATTCTGTCCAGAGTCTCCAGCTCCATTGTGCACAGCCCGGTCCCCACCCCGATCCTACCAGAGGGAGATCCACCAAGTTGTTGGAATTGTGGTTTGGCTGGTCACCAATCTTCGCAGTGAGGAAGTGTGTGTGTGTGTGGGGGGGGGGGTCAGTGACTCAATGAACATCTATCTATTTCTGTGCCTATAGATCTGACATTTGCAGCCACAGCCAGGATTAAGAAGTAGAGAAGTCCCTGGGTTAAATGGCTAGTCAAAACAAAAGTAGGAGCGCCCCCTGCTGGTATGTACTTATAGAAACCGGTGTGTCCCCCTCAACCTCCTTACCCCGCACCCCCCTCCTGTCATGCTGCCACTTTCAAGAGAATAGAAATATTCTAGGGTGGTTTCAGGTGCAGAGAGAATACACTGTTCTCTGATGCACTAAGAAGAAAATATTTCTTAGGCAATAATAAGCCAAAAAGGAAAAAAAAAAAAAGATGCAGGGAGAATGGTATTCAACAGATAATAAAAGTTATTTTCAGCAATGGAACAACCAGTTGGTTGGGGCTGAGAAGGCTGCTTACCTCCGAGAGTGGCAGAAAGTAAGAAATGAGTGCCGTACTTTTTGATGAGGTTTTCAGTAACCTGTTGCAGGTTGGGTCTCCTTCCGAGGAGGCGGATGTTACGGACAAACTCTGGGGCGAGAGGCAGGGGCAAACTGAAGAAGTCTTTCCTTTCAAGGGCCAAGTTGTTCACTTTCCATCGGGCAAACTCCCTGCAGGGAAAGCCACTGTATTTCAGAACGAGAAATGTGAAGCCTGAAATAGATAAGGTCATTCCTCTGCTTGAGGCCTCCTCTCCGCAAGTCCTCTTCTCACAGGGCGGAGATTTCCAGTCTGAAAAGCTGACCTCCACCAGAGCCTCTCCCACCCAGCTTTCCCATTGGACAGTGGTAGCTCAGTGTCTTCCCAAGGCAGTCGCCATGCCTCACAGAGAAGCAGAAAAAGCACATGCTGGGCACTGGGCAATGATTTGCAGAGTGCTGATCCAGTCACAGCTATCACACATCCGGTGAGTTACATCATCCATCTCAGCTTCAGTAGCTCATTGCTAAAAACCGGAAGGCCGGCCTAGAAAGAACATTGTTTTAACGTTTGGGGCTCAGATCCCTTTATACTCTTGGAGATAATTACATTTCCCTCCTTGTTTATGCGGCTCATATCGATTGATACCACATCAGAAATTAAAATGGAGAAGATTAAAGTTATCTATCCAATATTGTGTTTGAAGTTAACGGTAATAAACCTATTACATATAGCCAAATCAAAGCATTTTATGACAACAACTATATGTACTGAAACAAAACAAATTTGACAGAAGATCACATTGCTTTGTGACTTTGTAAATCTTTCATATCTGCTTAACAGGATAGTTTCATTCTCATATTTGTTTCTGCATTCAGTGTGTCATCATAATTGTGGACTCTTATGCTTGGGTCCACACTAAAGAAATGGTCATTTCTTAAAAGTTAATTATATAGCATGGTATCTGAAGCCATATCAATAAACTTTGTACTCTACTGCATTGAAATCCAAAGTTCTTTTTATCATGTTTTGAACAGATCTGTTTATCCCGCATAATCGTGTAACAGTATGCATTGGCCATCCTGGACATATCTGATTCCACTGAGAAACACCACTCTTTTAACATCCTGGTACTTCATTGTATAGTATTAAAACATCAGACTAGTAAATACCACCACCAACTGCATCAGAAATACCTTTAGATATCAAGACGCTGACTAGCTCATAATAATGCATATAACTTTCATATGAAAACTGAAATTTTATTTTTGGTAATAAATAACATGTTTTCCTAGTTTTTATTTTTGCTAATAAATACCATCAGTTTAAAAGCTAGCTTGCTTTTTTTTGAGAAAATGTCTGCCAAACACTTAAGTCTAAATAACTATAGGTTGTCTGCTGTTCTTGTTTTCAAGAAAAATAGGGTTCTAGGAAAAGAGTTGCTTACTCAGCTTGTAGCACAAACACATATGTATTTTCCCCTGCAATCACCATAGTTCTTTAGGAGCCTCAGACATGCTCTGTGTATGCTTCCCATTTCATCACATGGAACATTAAAAAGACATGTATCCAAGGTCAATATTTAAGGCTATTAATAAATTGTAATGTTTTAGGACAGTCTTAAGTGAGGCCGGCATATTCTCTCTCTCCCTCTTTATGTTTGTGTTTAGTTCATTTGTATTATGAACAACACATGATTACCAGATTTGATTTGGGATGAGCATTTTCATTCCAATTAACTTATTAGTTTTCTTGGCCTCCCCCCCCCCCCCACATACACACTTTCAGTGCAAATGTCACATGGGTCCTGGAAGGAACCAGGAAGACCACATTTTAAGCCGCCTGTTTCAAAAGATGTCTGGGTTTCTTTACAGACACATCCAGGATTTCATTCTTCATGATTTGCTCCTCGCTGACACATTTGGATCTCAAAGGAGGAAGATTTCCAGGTGGAATCTTTGTCTTGAGTTGAAATTTAAATAATTGTAGGAAATAAGTTTTTCACCCTCACCTCCACCCTGTATTACACTGGTAAAAACTGGTTTTCCTGTCTTGGGAAACAGTAAGATGTAAAGTCTTCAAAGTTCCCTCACCCATCCCAATCCTGCTCATTGTGAAAGTGCATAACCTTGGTCTAACCTTCCCTTCAAAACCAAGGCATGCCAATGATGGAGCTGTAGAAACAAAATGAGTAAAAATAAATAAATGAAAACCTATGCCTAATCTAAGCCTACAGGAGTCTCCCCACTGCATCTAATTCAAAAGGCGCAGATATAAAGGAGGAGCATATGTCAAACATCACTAGCCAAACAAAGGAAAACGGTGAATAATAATTCACGGTTTCAACTTAGTCTTTCAAATTTTTCATCGTGTGGCTTTATTTATCGAACTAGGCAAGTTAATAATAATATATCATCAGTTATTTCTTTTGTGCAGGAAATGCTAAACTTTAATTAAAGTACAGGGTATTTGTCAAAAGCATTTGCTATCCCAAATCCCACTGCAGGGTAAAGAACAGTTGCCTGATCTCATTTGTAGATGGCTGGATGGGACCCAGTATCCTCTCATTGGCTGGAGGATAATTACACTGATGAATCATAAAACCAGATTACTAAAAACAGAAACAAAATATAATCAAAAGAAAAGCTCTAGGGTCATCAAACCCAGCCTCTCTGCCTGGGGATGAGCTTCACGTAGACTTCATTAACTAATACTTTCTAACATGTTCTCTTCCTGCATTCAAGGATGAAGAGGAGACATTCTTCCATCCTCCATCATTTCTTACAATGGCCTAAGCCTATCGCTTTCTGGGCCATCTCATCCAGAAGGTTTCCTTCCATCAGTCTCTCTCCCATTCATGCCCTCAGACTTATTACCACCTAATATCATCTATTCTCCCTCCTTCTCCTCCCATTAGAACATAAACTCTGCCAGGGTAGGATTTTCTTCCCTGCTATTAACTATCTCCTGCAGAAGAGCCATATTAACCATTCTTACAACAGAACAGCAGTAGATATTTAGCACGGTTTTGTTGAGTAATTGAAGGAGACATTCTCCATACCCTTTAATGTCATAGCTTTCCCAATCCACTAGTTTTCAAATTAATGGAAAATTGATTTAAAAATGGTTATAGGAAAATAACCTAGGAAGCAACAGCCAATTAGTGATTGATCTGACATGAAATGAAATGTTTAAAATGTGCGTATATCACAATTTAAAGTTAATTTTAAAGGAGTTAAGTTTTTATAAAAGTATGAGCATAATTTTGTGCATTTAAAAAATGTAACTCAAGCCAGGCATGGTGGCATGTATCTGTGATCCTAATACTTAGGATACAGAGGCAGGAAGATTGCTGTACCAGCATGGTCTATGTAGGCCAGTCAGGGTTACATAGCAAGACCCTGTCTCAAATAACTAGTAAAACACTGCCAGCAAATTCTTTTGCTTTTTCCTTTTATACTGTCTGGGTCCTCATATACTGCCTGCTGCAGACATGGATAACTTCTCATGCCTGTCTACTGTCTACATTCAAAGCCTGGTACATGACAAAAATCTCTCAGTTGAGACCACTGTGTTTTACATTCATATGTTAATGATCAATGGCTCTATTTCTCTACAATGAATCTGGTAATTTCTACCACTCAATACGTTAAAGATTGACCAAAGAAGCAACCAGCTTAGAGTTCCACACTTTTGCTCAGTTTGACAGTAGCCTTGGAAACTCTGTTTAATGCAAATCAGTATCTAAAGAATATTCACTTAAGCAAAGAAACTGAAGCTCAGAAAGCAAATTGCCTAATGTCACACTACTGAAAAGCATGTGTTCTTTTGTGCTATTAGAAGTGGGGGAAAGTTTGAGTATCATCTGCCAATCTTCTCCAGATCATGAGATACACTGAGGCAGAAGAATTGCCATAGATTCCAGGGCAGGATAAGCTACAGCATCAGAGACTGTCTCAAAAAGATGGGAAAAACAGAGGAGAAGGAAAGGGGAGAGAAGGGAGGGAAGGAGAAGAGAGGGGAGAAAAGGAGAGAGGGAGAAGAAAAGAAGGAAGGAAGCAAGGGGAGGAAATATTCTCTAGAGTCCTGGGTGAGGCTGCCCAGAGCAGGGTAAATCAGAGAAACAAGCCCTGACACCTTAGCACTTGCCCTGCTGTTCTGAGGACTGAGGAAGCCTTTGACATATCTGTGATCCATTTGTAGCACACTCAGCTTCCAGCATGCACCTTGGCTGAGAAAACCGTGAAACAAAGATGCCATAGTTTACCTAAAGAAATATAACCAGCTGGTAGCAGAACCTGAGCAAAAAGATAGCACACTGATCTTCTCCAGGGACATGGTGACAATAGCAAGAACTGAAACCCAGAAATGTTAAGGGACTGACTTGGATGGAGTCACACAATTAGAGGGAGGCCACACTTAAACCTCAGTGACAGTGGTTAAAGTCAACACTACACTGCTTTTGACAATCTTGTCTTCCTTTGTGTCCCTGAAGTATGTACTCATGGTACTCCAATCCTTTTAGAAAGTTAGCTGTCTTCTAACAAAAGCAGAGTTGTTACGCAGAACGTTCCATTTATTTAATTATCTACACAAAACATGAGTACACTATATATTCAATATAGTGTACCATTTATACTATGGCAAAAATCTTTTTTGGGTTAAAGTGGTTTCATGATGCTCATTTGTAGGAGAAGAAATTGAGAAGGAAATCAAGTTCCCATGCAAAGCATCATGGGAAGAATCACAGACAAAGACCTGACATGAGTCCAAGCTCCATGGATGCTCAGGAAATCATAACACAGAACAATACATGACCTAGAAGAGTGAATAGTACTATCTTAGAAAGCATTTTATGAGCAAACAATAAAAAATAATGGCTAATATTTAATGAATTCTTACCATGTGCTAAGCATTCCAAGTATCTTACAAGGGTTATCTTTAAAATATCCTTATAAGGAGGAAAACAAACTTATTTTCATCCTGTGGATAATGAAATGGGGGCAGGATCTTTGGATTTACCCAGCTGGTAACAGCCCGGAGGTGGCAGAATTAGAGTTGAAACATTGCTTGTTTTGACAGGACATTGACCACTGTGATGCAGTAAGTACCTCTGCCTGAGAAAAGGCAAAGGAGAGGTTCTAAAGTTGTGAGGGGAAGTGTGGAGGGTGGAGAAGGAAGAGAGGTTTGCTGGAGAAATAATGCATAATGTGGAGCATTTCACCTGCGAAGCCCACTGGATGAAGAATTCATAGAATGGGACCACATTTCCAAAACAGGAAAAGCAAACAAAAGCCGAACCTGCTCCTGTCATTGTACTCTGATGTATTGCTCTGTCTTGGATGTGGCTTGGACCCATAGGGTTTTTTTTTTTTAACTTGATAGTCACTATGACAATGTTAAGAGGTAGTGGAAACTTTAAGATGTTGGGGGGAATGGAGGAGGGAGGGAGGGAGGGAGGGAGGGAGGGAGGGAGGGAGAGAGAGAGAATGAAAACAATTTTCACAGGATTGTGAATAGTTTTCTGGGAAGTCTATTATACAAAAGAATGTTCCTAGTCCCTGCCCCTTGACTGTCCCTTCTTGTTTTGTTCAGCAATCTCTCCCTTCTGGATTAAGTTCCACCATGATGCCATCCATCATACAATACAGCCACGTGATTCCTTAGCAGAGGCAAACTGCCAACAGCACCATACCCTTTATCCTCCCTAACTGTGAACTCTATTAGTCTCTTTCCTTTGTAAAGTACCCAGCTGCAGATATTTTGTTATAGTAATGGAATACTGAATATTACAGGCATCAGCTTAGAATTAGGTGGTAACTACAGAAAGGTTCAGATTCCAAGGCTTCAAAAAAAAAAAGCACACACGTCTACTCCAGTCAGCCTCTTCCCAGACCTTGGGGACCTTCATTGACACAAAATAATTGGGGAACATCTGTGAAGGGAGGAGGAGCCAGACAGTAGTACTATAGGTTCTATACGCACACTTAGATGTGGGTTCTTCCAGCATCTAAAAACCTCAGAAGACAATACTGGAAGGCAGCCTAAGCTACTCAAAGAGTAAGTGTTCATTGCCGATTTTTTATTTAGCAGGTTTCTTTTCCCCAGTAATAAAATAATCAAGGCTTTTTTTCCCCAAGAAAAGAATGTTTTCTATATATCAATTATATTAACACACAGTGCCTCAATTAAGCCATCATCTTTGTTTCAATTAAGCCATCAAGTAAATCTCCATTTCAATTTAGCCATTTCTCCTAAAATCTTCTCCAACTGTGTTTGTTACATAGTAAACAGTCTGAGAAAGCAAACATTTCAAACAGCACTGTAGTCCTATGGAAAGTTTTTTAGACCAGCAGAGGCCACTGCAGAAAAGGTTCCTGGGTTGAGTCAAAGGATGAACAGAGTTCTGGAAGGTAGACTTCAAGAAAAAGGCATTCATATGCATTTCAAAAGGGTGCTTCAGTAGACGGCTATCATCAATAGAAGCTCACTGTATTTCCCATCTCCCTCTAGTGCAATCAGGGCTACCTCCAAGTAAATATCTGTCAAAGGACCAATTAATATAAACACAAAATCAATAACTATAAGATAAAAACCTAAGAAAGGTGGATTCCAGACAGGAAGATGGAATCCAGTGTGTCATAACAGACACACATACCATACACAGCCATGTATTCAGACATGCTTAGGTATAAAGAAAAAGAGAGGTATCCTAAAGCTATCGCTATTATTTTTGTCACAAACTGCTTTACACTAATGATCTAGATTGTCAATAAATGATGGCGGGTTCTTCCAGTTGTACGATAATGATGGTACATGAGGTTAGGGAAAGGTGACTCACACTCATGCCAAACTTCAAACAACAGAAGCCTCAGCAGGGATTTAGACTGAGTCAGCGCTGCATTTGAAACCAAAGGGAGTCTCCATTGATAATGTTAAATGGCTACAGGTTGTTCTAATTCAAAAACTGTAAATAGAAAGTGTTGTCTCCAAGTCATCACTGCCCTACTGCATTGTGCCCTGTGTAACACAAGGTCAACAATAAATCTGCCAGCAAGAGCTTCCCTGCAGGGTCTCACAGCATCTGAAGATGAAAGACTCAGAAAGAGCACAGCTGGGGTCTTCTACCCAGGTGCTGTTTCCACTTAAGCACCACTTTTCAGGCTTGTAAACTGAGAACATTGATCCAGCCCCATGAAGAGCCATTAATTATGAAGGTTTCCTACCTGTGAAGTCCTAAGGGAGAGACATTTAAAAATAGAATATGCTAGATAGATAGGTGGGTAGTAACATAGATAGGTAGGTAGGTAGGTAGGTAGATAGATAGATAGATAGATAGATAGATAGATAGATAGATAGATAATAGATGCATACGTACTATGTACATGCATACAAATAAAAAGATGGTAGATAGATGATAGATAGAAGATAGGCAGATGATAGATGATAGATAGATAGATAGATGTTTACAAGTTGAAATCTAGTAATAATGAATAATAGTTTAAACTGTGGGTAGCTGAGACTTTATGCTAAGAGTTAGATTTTTTTCTGCTACTGATTTTCTAAAGAATCTTTGTCTTTCCACCTTTATTGGGAAACCATGTTCATCACATTACCAAGATCAGTGATCCAGTTGTCATCTGGAAAGCCACATTTCACATATTCTCAGCTTGCAGCTCTCCACATGTGCATTCACCATGGCACCCCTGAAGGCTTGGCAGCATCCTATCATAGAGTCAGTGCACCCCTGTGTGCTAGGAGCCATTTGTTCCTCCTGAGTTAGACTCCGGGAACCATTGCTGCTTCCAGCACAGTCAACCGATCATCACCTGCTCACTCAGGCGGCAGTTCTCAGAATAGGACTGGGACTCCCTAGGAGGTGGGGGAAGTGTTAAGACAGCCATAGAGCCCAGGATGCCTAGCACCAAACACCATCTTGCAGCTTGAAAGTGGCCCACACAAGTGGGCTGATACAATGAGCACTATTGCTTGTTTCCATTTTGGATCCTTCTAGTCTATTTTCAGTAATCTCTCTTTGGGGAGGTATCACCCAACTTTGATGCTCAAAGGGACTGCTATGTTGCAAGGGACTAAACTATCATTCTCCAAGTGGTTGCTATGGAATGGACTATGGCCATAAGAAAAAATATGGCTGGATTTCCTTGCAAAGTGAAGAAAGACACAGAATAGGTTGCTGAACAAACTATTTAAGAACTTTGGAACAATGGACAGGCCTTAAGCCAAAACCATGAATGATTTTGTCATCTTCTCTGGCTTTTCTTATTCTACTTAAAGTGTCAACCAATGACCTTTCAAAACATTACTCACACCTCAACCAGTTCTGGATAAATGTAAATATTGGTTTCTCTGAGCTCACCTTTTTCTTAAAGAGATGTTTCTCTGTCTGCTCAGCTTAAGGCTTGCTGATTAGACAAAAGAGACTCAGTGAGCACCACAGAGTGCTGCCTCACTGATGTTCCTAGGGTTTCTGCATAAGGCCTTCTCTTGTTTCATGTCTCTTCCAATGTCCTACATACCCAGGGTTCAGTCTGCCACACGAAAACAATATCATTTTCTTTTTTCATAGGACCACAGTTGTGAGCTCAGAAAACTCACAGGTATGTGGGTTTTTTTTTTTCCTCTTTTACTCTTTGGGGGCCCACCATCCAGATCCCAAGTAATCACACAGAGGCTTATTCTTTCTTATGAATGCCTGACTTTAGCTTGGCTTATTTCTAGCCAATTTTTCTTAACTTAAACTATCCCATCTACCTTTTGTCTCTGGGCTTTTATCTTTCTCTATTCTATATACCTTTCTTTACTCCTTACTCTGTGGCTTGCTGGATAGCTGGGTGGCTGGCCCCTTCCTTTCTCACTCCTTCATCTCTCCTCCCAGATTTCTTCTCCTATTTATTCTCTCTTCCTGACAGCCCTGCCTGCTCTTTCTCCTCCCTAGCTATTGGGCATTCAGTTCTTTATTAGATCAATCAGAAATGTTTTAAACAGGCAAGGTAACAGAGCTTCACAGAATTAAACAAATGCAACATAAAACAACTTAACACATCTTTGTACCATTAAACAAATATTCCACAGCATAAACAAATGTAGCACATCTTCAGTTAATATTCCACAACACGAATAGTAAAAGCCAACATGGACATTGGGGGATTCCAGCTGTTCACCTCAGCTAAGAGAAACTGAGCTAAGAGACTAAGCTGAGAGAGTTTCAGATTCACAAGCTTGATATTTTAGGGGCATCAAGATCTATAAGTGTTTTGGCTTCTATACAGAATGAAGTATTTCTAGACATATCACATCATCAAAAGATTTCTATCTCAACAACAGATTACTATAATGTTCTTGGTTATTAGAGTTTCTACTGCTATAATGAATGAGACATGATTAATCCAAGTCATAAAAAGAAATGATAATAACAACCATAATTTCTTATATGGGTATAGTGAAATCTTTTAGTATTTTTTTTTAACTGCAAACAACTTTCATGCATGTTTAGCTAATTTATTATAAGGACCTTGGAGGGGATATTATTAATCAACTATTAACCTTTTACAAGTTAACAAGTAAGGACACTGGATACTGAGAGAAGTGACTGGCCCCCAGTCTCAGTTGATTAGCAGTTGAGTTTGACTAGCTTCCAGGTCATGCTACTAATGATTTTATTTCTTTGTCTGGTAGCTGGGCTCAAACTCAGGTTCCAAAACCCACCTTTGTCATAATTCTTAGATAATTCTACTTTGTTCGCTATTTTGGATAGGAGGAATCCCAGACAAGAAAGCTTTCATTTTGACATCATTGGGTTAAATATGATCTCAGCCCCTACAACCTTCAAGGTACAGAAGCAGACATGAGGGTAGTACTTCCTTGATGTCCTAGTGCCCTGTCCTTCTCACTGTCTGGAAGAACTCAAGAAGCCTGGCTTGGAGGTAATTTAGCAGCCTGCTGTGTTCTCAAACAACGGCCCGTAAACAATGATTGGCCAATTTCATTCTAATCTTTTCAATTTTGCTCTAATTAAAATCAAGCTGCAGCTTTCAAACAGTTTAATTAAGGCTGATTGGAAGAGGTGGGGAGGGGAGAGTCAAGCTTAGAAGAGGAGGAAGAGATCACTGTTTGGTGAGTCACACTGCCCTGTAGAGCTTAGGACTGTGAAGAGGGCACCAGAAGTGACGCGTCTGTGGAATCAACGTGAAGTGCAATAGACTCCTTGCAATGAAGACCAGAAGGAACTGAAAAGGATATTGAGTGCTTTCCAGGCACAGAAAGCCCATCTTTGCCTTGGCCACTCAGCCTGCTCTTCTAAAGCTCATCTGTTCGTGGGTGGAGAAAATGACCCTCCTCACCATGGTTCACTTCCTGTCCTGCTTGTTTACTCAGCAAGCAGACAGTCCACGCTATCCTTCTCCCCAGTGGACTTTTTCCTAGGCTTCCCATTTGCCATTTTACTTCAAGATAATTCCCACAGGCTGTAGTTCCTTCCAATACTCTAAAGTTTGCTCATTTTGAAACGAGGTAGGCCATCTGCTATTTAGGTGTATTTGCTTTTTATACAGGATATTTTTCTTTGACCAAGTATTCTTAGTTCCTATAAGAATATCCACATCTCTAGTCTTTTATGTTCAACTTTCACTTCTTGCACTCAACCTTATCAATGCATTTCTTTCTAAACCCCATTAGGTCGACGTGTTCCAAGATAGTGAGAGTGCATTGGAGACAAGTAACAGTACACTGACTCTGTCATTATTTTCATCATCATTCTCATGATCTTCATGAATGTTATCACGGGTCCAATCTTCATTGGCCCTCTATGCCACCAGTAATGGGAATGGAAATTTTATATATTTTAAAACTTTCACGGAGATCTTACAAATGTCAGTGTGGTAGACTAACTCTTCAATCTTGCCTGTTTTAGGTCCTTGATATATGGCTCAGTAGAATCACTCATTTACCAGAGTAGACCTTGTTTCTCAACCCTGTATATTCAGAATGTGGTTACATTACTTTGCTTTGGACAGAGGAATGAAGGCAGAAGTGACATTGTGACAATTCCTGGAAGATTCCTCAAGAACCATCTTTAGAAATGATATGTTCACCTCTTTCCCAGCTGTTCCTCTCTCCTCTTGAGGAAACAAATAGACTCAGGGTATTCTTCTAGTTCTGTTCTTTTAGCTTTGGCTCTAAAATAAATACCACTAGGAGACAGACCTGATGACCCCTTGCCCATCTTCAGCATGAGGCAAAGCTTTTGCAGCCACCCCAAACACATGATCTGAGCAAATGACCATTTAAACCTACTGAATATTGTTCTATTTTATATGTGTAATTGTGGCAATTGTTAAATAATACATATCAAGTGTTGCAGTTCTATTTCATATCTGAGCTAGCAGATGTGAATTTAAGTATCTTTATCAAAGATACACAGTTTACCATGTGGTGAAGTCTGTTCTTTCGGCTCTCTACCTTCCCATTATTCCTTCACTTGACTACTGTATTTTTTCTAAATATAAAGCATTATTGTCTAACAATATAACTGAGAAATAAGTTCTACTCTTATAAGAGAGTGATTCTACTAGCCATATTATTTGTGTATAGTTTCTAAAGATGAAGCATTATTGTGTAGCTGGTGATTTTGTCATCAGCCAGCACCCTACATCTCCTTAAAGGCCTAGTTTCTCTGTCACAAGACACACTGAGGGAAGGCCACCTATAGCCTATATTTCTGAAGCTGACACTCAACTTAAATTTAGGACTTTGCATTCCACTTTCTTACATTCCACCCTTTGTGGCAGAGATTAGAAAATTGTTCTGTAGGCTGTTTCCATTTTCTGTCTTGGACTCACAGATGGTCAGGCCCCCCTGTTCTCCACACCCACAACACAACGTTCTCTTCATGTTTAGCCATGTAACTGAATTTTAGACAATAGAAGATGAGCACAGGCCTGGGGTGAAACTCCCATCTGATTCTTCATGTGTTCTCTTTCCTTACCTACTAGGATCCAGAAGAGGGCTGGACTTCAGGCCTCAAGGGATGGCAAGTAACTTAGATCAAGAGAGTCTCAGTCCAGAACGAAGTCCTGAAGCAATCTGTTTTAATCCTTCCCATGAATTATATTATAGAGTAAATGAACAGAGAAGGGCAGAACATCATGTTGCCAAGATTTGTGGGACTCTTTGTTTCAGCACTTAGCCTGCTCTAATACTATCTAAATTATATCAGTCCGATGTTCCAACCAGGTGAAATATTATTAGATCATATTGTCAACCTGGTAAGGGTGTGTTTTCATGACTTGTATTGTGTGTGTGTAGTCTGCATGGTCAAACAGCTGTGCCTCTAATTCTCAGCTCACCTGCTCTCTCTTCTAGCTTTTTGGATATACATGGTAAATGGCATTGGTCTTGTGGCACTGATGTGTAGGCTATTGGATCTTGTTGGGGAAGGTCTCCACAATGAGAGCACCATCTCCATGAAGGATTTATTTTAAACTGTCCTATAACTATAAAATCAAAAGATTAACTCAGGCTACAGTTAAAGAGAGTAGCACATAGATTTTAAGTGCTAAATTTGATTTATACAGGATTTTCATGTAGTAAAGCAAGTTTGATAGACTGAGACTACCTCTCCTCTCTTTGCTCTTTCATTTTCTCCACATTTTCTGAGTAAAGCTCCCCACATTTTCTCCTTACACATTTATCTAGATTTACCACTCTGATATTTTCCATATTTACCTCCTTCACAAAAAATACTAATCATCTATCTTGAAGTACAACAAATCTATTTTTAGTAATCTCCAAGTAATTAAAGTATTGTTGTTCTACCAATTTCACTGTTGAGGAAATGAAGCTCAGACATGCCAAAGTCACTTATACAATGCTACACATCTATCAGAACCATAGCAGAAATTCAGGCAGCCTGTTTGAGAGCCTTGAGTTTCAACCACTTCTGTAGGCTCCATCTAATTCAGTCCTACACAATCCAACTGCTACTGAATGGTTTTGTCCTCTTATTTTGTCTTTCTATGGTGTAGGCTATAAGACACGTTCTTTGCCCAAAAGATCCCACAGAGAATTGACAAACAAAGATAAGTAAGAACATAAAATAATAAGTTCTACTGTAGAAATAGAGGAAGGAGATGAGGACTCTTGGGAGATGTCACCAACCCTCTGGCAAGAGTCAAAGTGGATTTGTTTGGAGGGTATGTAGGAACTCAGCAGGAAGATATGGAAAGGGCTTTGTGACAGAGACACTGAAGACATGCTGTCAAATGAGCCTCCTGTGCCCAGGCAGATCTCAAGCTGTTCATTAAGACTGGAGCAATGGGAAGGAGAACTCAGTGGCCTGAGTTCAGTACTCATTGACTATTGGTGGAAGTAGGGAATAGACGGATTTGGACAGGAATTTTATAAGGAAAGAGATTTGAGATTTATCCTTTGGGTCAGAGGGACCAACTGACAAGATAGTGTTCAGATGAAGACAAATACAAGTGGTCAATGCTGGATCCAGGAGAAGAGAGAAGGCTGGACTTGAAGCCATATGGTTTGGACGGGGATAAGGTTAGAGCAGAGGTGGCAGTCTCAGCAGCAGCACCAGTCCTATCAGGAAGGACCTCAGGAGACACAGGAGTGTCGTAGGACAAGTTTGGTTCTGGTCATCGCTTTATCACTGAGATCAAGCCCAGGTATGCAAAGCCAGAGCAAACTAGAGGTGGGTGGGATTCTTGGAGAAGCTGGAAAACAAAAGTCAGAACATTTTCCCTACATTTAACTTGAATGAAAACTATCTAGATTCTTTCCTCATTTCTCTACACATTTCCAAGTCTGGCAGCTGTGATGCTTCAGCTCCTAAGGTATGATCCTGTGTCCTGCTGTGTGCCTGTGACCTAGAGCCAGTGCTGCTCACCAGAGAATGCTTCAAAGAAGAAAGGCCGTGGGTGGGGTGGGGGTGGGGGTGGTTAGAAGCTTGAAGATGGGCAACTGGTCTGTGACAGTTCTTAAGAACTCTGAAAGTGAGCAAACAAGGGTAGTCCCTGGGAACCAGAATTGGTTTAAGGAGAGAATCTTGTCAAAGTAAATTCCATTTGTTTCCTTTAGGAAGAAAGATAAAACTCAGAGAGTTGGGGTAGAATCAAACAAGAACAGCTTAGGAGAGGATGCCTGTGGGGAGAGGGAGGAGAAGGCAGGAACCTCTGGGTGAGTGCTAAGAGCTATAAGAAGCACAGAGTCGGAAAGACATAGGCTTATGCCAGAGAAGAGAAGGCAAAGTCAAGAGCAGTCAGTGACATTAAAGGGAGCAAAACAGATTCCATTTTGGAAAAATCTTCATAGTACCTGAGAGCTGAGGCAGGAGGATGACCATGAGTTTGAGTTTGAGCCTTGGCTTCACAGTGAGTTCCACTCAGCCTGGGCTGCAGTGTGGGAATCTCTCTGAGAAAGATAAAAGAAGGAAGAGAAGAGAATAGAAAAAGAAGGAGAGAGGCAGGGGGAGAGAGAGGGAGGGGGAAAGGAAGAAAGGAAGGGAAGAAAGAAGGATGGGAGGAGGGGAGAGAGATCATCATAGCTTTTTTTAAGCTTCTGCTCAATGGAAATGGGCTTCGGTAAATCCCTGTTCTGGGAACTGCTCCAGCCAAGCCGTTTAAACCACCATTGTGAGACTGTAGGGCTGGTTGTCTGTGTTAGTTGGGAAATGAGTGATTTTGGAGTCTCCTTCTAATTTAGACATCCAAGTATTTCTTGTTTCTTACGATGTGCCACTTCATGTCATCAGACTTCCTTGCACACCCAGATACTGTCTGTGCACATTTGCCTCCTCGTCTCAGACTCATAAGCCCCATGGTCCTCCTATCCAAGCTTCTGCTCTGGCTGTGACATGCAAGCACCAGAATGCAAATGGCTCTGCTTTAGAGCTTGCAGAAACCAAAAAAACCATATTGTCAGCTTCCAGTCACATTTTCTTTTCCCTATGAAGTCACACACGCACATGACTTTTTCATGAACCAGGCCGACTTTAAAAGATTCTCACAGCCTCCTTCCTTGCTGCTCCATGCCCCCTTAATCCAATTCATAATTTAGAACAGACACAGAACCAGCAAGTAAGAGCTTGGCTTCCCTGCCAAAGTTTACCTCTGTTACTAATAAACCAATGATGTAGCCCATGGCACGGGATCATTAGGTGTTTACATGCCTCTGTGGATCCACAAGAAGTCATTCCCCAAAGAACCTTCTTTCCTGTCCTTCCTTCGTCACTAGCATGGTCCCAGGTGAGGCCCGGGCTCTCCTGACACACTGGGAAAATGAGAATTCTCCCAGGCCCCAGGGTGGTAATGAAAGTTCTGCCAGCATCGTTTTCTTCCCCTCAGAGCCTCCTACCCAGGGAGTGGGACTTTGTGCCCACTCTGATTCAATGACGTGAAAAGCTTGTCCGCTTTTTGTGGGAGGTGGGGGTGAAGAGGTCAATCTCTGGTTTGGAGGAGAGGCTGGTAGGAGTAGGGTGACAGAATCATGGTGCATTGGTCAAGAAACAGAGGAAGAAATGGCTGGACAGCCCTGAGAGATTCCTTCTTCCCTAAGCATGCCTTGGCTAGGCCAGCTCTAATCTCCCACAATCTACAGATTATAAAATAGGCACAGGACTCCCAGCCTAGGTCCCTTTCACTCTCTCATCTGACAGCACAGGGTAGTGTGGAAGTGATGTCAAACAGGACTGTCTGAACACATACAGAGAACCTTGTCTGTCCCTATTTCAAAACAACAAAACAACAATAATAGCCTTTTAAATTCAAATTTGCAAAATTTCCCAAACAAATTTTTACAAACTTGCAGTATTGTAAGTTTCTTTTGGCTTTATATAGCTATCCCTTGAAATATGAGATGTTTCCAAATGGACATGTATATTTGTAAATCAGTGTCTACCTGTTCCTAAAAGCTAGGGCCAGGGATTTACTCAAATTTACTTAACATTGAATTTTTATAAGCCATTGCCAGGCAAGAAATAAGATCTTGTATCTGGGAAATGACATTAAATGTCCCTCCAGTAGAGGATCCGGTTCACAGAAATCTGATTTACACTGTATCCCGTGTGGAAAAACACAGTGGTGCAAAGCCCACACATACAGAATTTGCTTTGGGTACACTGTTTCAGGAAAACCCAGCACAGTTTCCTCCTGCTCAGGGTTCCCCAGAGCCCGAGTGCAGATGGGGAATTCTGGTGGAAAGTTAGGATTGCAAGAACTCAAGGTAGGACAAGCCACCTTACAGCCCCTTGAGATCTGTCTTCTGTATGTTAGGAATCTACTGGGATGCTAAAAGGAAGAGAAAGTACATGTAGATATGGTGGGGGCATCATTTCTCTGGGAATATTAAATACCCCTAGCTCAGATGATTTTATTTTTTAACTGAACAATAGTCATTGAATAGTCAGGCTTCCTATGTTGGGGGCTAAGTACTGAATCTTCCTCCTGGTTGTGAAAGGAGCCTTTAAAGTTCAAGATCTTCACCCATTACATGGGTGTACAAAGAGCACACCCTCATAGAATTCTTATTAGAAAATTTCTAAGTAATGTAGTGTGTTGAATGTTGGACTGGGGCAATGACTTGGTGGATAAAAGTGTCTGCTGCACAGCGTGAGGAACTGAATTCAAATCTCAGCACCCACAGAGAAATTCAGGTGTGGCTGCATGCGGCTGTGACCCCAGAGCTGGAGGGTGATGAAAACAGGAGGATTGTTGAGGGTTATTAACCACCACCATCACCAAAAAAACAGTCATTTCCAGGTACCATGAGAGATTGTATCTCAAGGAATGAGGCAGAGAGCAAAGAGGATGCTCAATAACTCTGGCCACTGTGCAAGGGCACAAGGGTGTGTAAGCCCACACACAATGTGTACACATACATGTACACCACACATATGCATGCACAAATGTTGAAGGCTTATATTAGCTCTTATTTATAAATACCATTAATATTAGTGTAGAGAGGATTCCTTGCTTTCCTTCTTTATGTTAAAAACCAGTGCTAAGCTAGAGATAGCTCGGTGATCAAGAGCACTTTCTGCTCTTGCAGAAGGAATGAGTTCGGTTCCCAGCACCCTTGTTGGATGGCACACAACTACCTGTAACTCCTGTTCTAGGGGATCTATGTCCTCTTATGGCCTCCACAGGCACACAGGTGTACACACGTATGCAAACAGAGAGAGAGAGAGAGAGAGAGAGAGAGAGAGAGAGAGAGAGAGAGAGAGAGAGATGAAGACAGACAGACAGAGACAGACAGACTCATACACATGCCTTTAAATTAAAAATAGATCTTTAAAAAATAAGAAATGAAATAATTCAACCAGTTCTGGTTGTCCTTGCAGAACCAGCAATTTTCCTTGCCTCTCACTCATTTCTTCTCACAGTAAGATCAGGAGACTGGAGACATTCTCTTCTTTGGGGTGATTCTTCAGTAGTGTAGGCTGTACAGTGAGAACTCTGCTCACCAAAACCTCTTGTCTCTGAGACACTCCTGCCTCACATAGTAGACAACCCTCTGGCTCACTCCTCCTTCTCATAGTCTGCTCACTTACCCTCCTGCGTATGTCATCCATGGAGACTGGCTCCCTTTCCCTGAAGACTGGGTCAACCAGTCAGCTGAATAAGTAAGTTCCACTTGTCTTTAGCTTGGGGCAGGAATGGGAAGGTAGGGTTGATCACGCTGATGTCCAAACCTTGATCTGCAAACTTGCCTTCACCACCTTGTCGTATGCTCGACTGTTTCTGATCCTGCAGAGGGAGCTGGGTAACTGGCATTGGAGTCAAACTCTTCTCACAGGGCCTTTTACTGCACCGCAGACCTTGGCCTTACAGAATGACAGTCATTTATTGGCCTTCCTGGAGGGCTGATCTCCCTGTACCTGGACTGTCCCCCAGCATTTGTGGAGTTAGTTCACTGAGATACTAAATAGGTGCCCGATGTTCAAAGGCCTTGCCGTGGGCCACTCACTGTTCCGAGCTCTGTGTCCTGAAATAATTTTCTTGTGGGAGATGTGGGAAGCTCTGAGATGGGGAAAATGTAGCAGATGCTGAATAAAGAAGCAAAAAATGAGAATCTCTGACCCAGAAAAAGCTCATCTCTTGAAGAGATGAAAAAAAAAAAAAGAGAGAGAGGAAAGAGCACATGACTGACTAGCCAGTATCCCTGTCTGCTTGTGTTCCGTGTCGTGACAGTTTCTGGAGGCAGTCTTCTTCACTGCTCTAGAGTATCTGTAAGTAACAATTCATTCATGAATAAAATGAATTATTTCTCGAAGCAAAAATTAATCCTCTTTTTCTCTGCCTGACTGACTCAAGATCTTTCTATTAAATCTTGTCTGAAAACATAAGTGATCTTGCTCTCCCTCCTTGGCCACCTTGGAGGCTTCTCTTACTTCTTACTTACTAGTCCTTGTTTGAGACAGGGTCTCTTGTTGATCCCCACCATAGACACCAGGCTGCCTGGTCCAGGAGTTCCTGAGGGTTTTCTTGGCTCTGACTCCTGTGGAAGCTTTGGTATGACAGAAACACTCACTGAGCCTGGCCGGCTTTATGTGTGTTTTGGGGATTCACAGTCAGGAGGTCCTCATACTTGTATGGCAAACACTGTACCACAGAGCTCTCCTCCCAAGTCTCCCTTCATTTCTTGCATATTTTAATTTTCACATTTTCTCTCTACCCTTGCAATCTTGACTCAACCTGGATATGACCCTAAAAGGGGTAAGAGTCATTGTATTCTGGAGGAACTTGGAACTAGCATTCTAACTCAGTATCCATGAACCAGATCTCTCTACTAGACATTTGGTGTTGTCTTCCTCCTAGATTCTGAGGAGCTACATCTCAATGTGTTTTCCAGTGTCTATTCTGTTACTCAAACTGCTCCTGATTCTCTAGAAATCATTAGCACCCTATTTCTCTGTCTTTTATATCCTGTTACAGTGCCCAGAATGCTTTTGACAAGAGACATGCTGTAAGTATGTGGGTAAAGACCTCATGAGCAAATGCATGATGTGATAAGATTGCATTCATCCATGTTTTTAAGTATAAATGATGCTAAACTTACATTTGAGCCACTAGCTTTCTAGAACTTTAAAGACATGCTTACTATTTTCTCACCAGGTAAGTACTGAAAGTCCATTTTTTTTTTCAAAGTAGAAACAGGAAGAATTTCATTTGGCGTTAACTTCCTTGAACACACAAATATTTTTAGTTTGTTTAACGCACCCTCAGTGTTATAAAATGGCATGTCCCTACTTCTGAGAAATCTTTAAAATTGCACCCTATAAGAAATCAGTGACTAAAGGATACCTTGGAAATTTTTGGAGCAAAAAGATAAGAAGAGGAAGAGGAGGGTATAATCTTACATTGTCTTAGACATGTCTTACATAGTTGCCACATGGGGTTGGCTGCCTGAGTCCTAATTACTTGAACTACTCCAGTGTCTGTAACCCTACACCACCAGCTGTCCCTGAGAGATCCTACAGCCACCCATCAGGGCTTGTCTAAGTATTAAATTTTACCAGCCCCCAAACCTATGTGTGCCAGATAATTTAACACTTTCTCCAAATGAACTCACCTAGAAATTCAGTCCAGTTGAAAACTGTTTCCCCTTATTTCACGGTTTGTTATTTCATGAAATCCAGTGAAACACCAAGCAGAGATGTCTCTCAAAAAATGCATGTTGAAAATACCAGTTGCTCTCCTCCAAACTGTAGGGGGTTGTGTCCTTTATAACCTTGCCCCAGAAGAACAGTACACATTTTCATTTACTCTTTTATAGACCTCAAATACCAGGACTTCGTATAGGTGTGCTGTGCAGGTGTGGTAGGTTTTCACAACAGCAGACAGGAGTTTGCATGAGGAGAAGGACACGGCAAGGCTCAACTTCTAGATATTTCTGGAATAAAACTCCTTGATATACCAAAATGCCTTATGTTGGGTCTATAAGCTAGATTAACATTTATGTGGGAGTGGCTATACAGTTAGCCAGCCACCTCATACTCTTAGTTAATGCAGCTTCTAAACCATTTTGTTCAGTCTTTCCCATGTCCTCATTCCTCTAATCTGTGACTATGACTGCAAGCTCATCCTTGCCATATGCCTCCAAGTGTGATCAGCTTTGGATCACAACACTGTTGATGGATATCTCTCTCCATCTTCTGTCTTAACAAGCTCCATGTAACCAAAATATAAGCCCAGTAATGATTTTGGAGATCAACCAGTTTACTTCGGTTCTGGTCTTCCTCCAGAAATTTCTTTCTTGCCTATCAGTGCTCCTGAGAACCATGGCTTCTTTGTGGGGTCCTGCAGCGGCATGATAACACAAGCTTTCTCTATCTCAGTTGCTGTAAGGAAGGCCTAAGAAATCACTGGGATTTACCTAAGCAGACTGGGGTTGCCTTTGGTTGCCATTTATTTATGTGGATTGTGATCTCTTAATTGGAGATGGTGCCTCTCCCAGGGTTCGCTGTTTATCCAAATCAGTATTTGTTAGTCTAGTGCGACGTGGTCTGGATGATAAATCAGCTCTGGTGCCCCCTCCTGTGATTGAATCCACAGCTGCTCTCTGCCTCCTCACCTCCCCATCTCCCAGGAGGCGCCCACAGGCTGCTCTGAGGCCCTGCAGCCTTTTCTGCTTTTAAAGTTTTCTCTGAGCTGCTGCAACTATTCTTATGAGTTCATGTGCCTTGGTACTAATAACTCCTAACTTTAACCTCCCTCAAATGCTATTCTCTTTCACTTGTAACAGTTTCTGTCCATACTCTCTATTGCAGATGCACTGTGAGGGATGCTGGCTTCCCATGATACCATTTCTCCTCATCCATCCCGGTCTTCCTTTCGCGGGGTTTTGTTTTGGGTGTAAGGTCTTTGTATGCAGGCCCAAACTGGCTTTAAACTTGTGATCCTCCTGCCTTGGCCTCATGATGCTGGGATGACAGGATGTGCCAGCAGGCCAGGCTCTGCACCATGCTCATTCTTGTTCTCGAAGCTCCACACTCTGAGTTGACCAGTGCAGTGCTCCTCAAACTTCAAGGCCATGGTAGCTCATCAAAGATCCTGTTCAAATGCCAAAGACTCTGATTCTGTGGGTCTCGGGAGAGACTTGAGGATCTCTTTTTAACAAACTGTCAGGAGATGCCAATGGGTCTAATCCACAGACCACAAACTCAGGAGTGTACATCAAATACTTGGTCCTTCCTGTCACCTTCTTTACATGCGACTTATTAGCAGATCTCACTTTGCATCCTGTCCAATTCCAAACAGATTGTGTTTTCTCAGGGTTCCCACCGTGCTTCCTGCGGGAACCTTCTTCTGTCTTGTTAACTGTGGCCAGTCGTCACATGCTCAGCCTCTGCCTTTGTGTACCCTGCATGAACTTGGTTTGGAGCTGTTTTTGAGTTTTCCCAGAATACAATGTTCTCATCTGTCAATGCAATTATTTGTTTAATGGCTTGTTTTGTTTTCATCTCAGACTTCCAACATAACCTCAGACCATTCCTTTCCAAAAAAGAATGAGGTGTGCAACAGAGGTAGCGAGGCCAACATTCTGGGGTCACACCTGCCTTTGCTTTTCTCCCAACCATCAGAGTATATTCACTGTTCTGTAGGATTCCCAACTTTTCCAATTTTAATGTATTCTTTCCTATTTTTAAGTGTTTTATCATAGTGGCTTGGATTTTTTCCAATCCCATGATTATCTCTCTATTAAAACTTTAATACAAAAAGAAATTAAAAAAAAAAGCAGACTGCTCATTACTTTGATTTGTAGAAGAGAGAGAATGGAACATTACTGCTAGAGTGTTTCGAGAAACCATATTTACATTTGCATCATCTCAATTTAGGGGCCTGATGAGGGTGTGCGTTATGATGAAGATGCACTTAGCAGTCAAAGGGAGTGGCATGGGCTGGAGTAATGAGCAGGAGACTTCAAGCCAGGAGTCCCAGGGCTATTTCTGGCTGTGCCTGGCTACCTCTCTGACCTTGAACAACTCTATCTCAGTGCCCAAGACCCTAATAGGCTCTATCTGACTTGTAGCATGGCTATGAGAGGTTATTATAGTGGGTCTATGAAGTGAATCAAGGGTGAGGGCAGTTGAGGGTCACAAATGGAACCGGAGACAGGATCTGTGTTCCTACAGCTTCTTCTAAGTAGCCTTTTGAGAGATAGTGTCTAAGAGGTGGGCTGATGGCTCAGATCATGTTTCTATGGGAGAAACAAATGCTGAGAGGTTAGTCAATGGGATTTTAAAGCTTTTAGGTAAAATGCCAAGACCATCTTATTGTTCGTTGGGGCTTAACCAGACAACAGAAGCTCTTTTCCTACCAGCACCACACCCAGGGATCAGGGAGCTTGCAGTGGTCAGCCTCGGAGGACATGCCCAAGGACTGCCGCTCTGCTACCCTTGGCTGCTGCAGGAGCAAGAACTAAGCCCGTGACACTTCAAATTATGCCAAAAATCACCTTACTCCCTTCAGTAGTCCTTGTGGCCAGTAAGAGCATATGTGAGAAGCATCAACTGTTCTTCACTTGAGATCTTCTCTTCATAAAGAGCCAGGGAAAAGATTAACATGCTTTAAAACAACAAACAAAGGAATTCTCCCAGTCTAAATAGGTTTCTGTATGCTAAGCCCTCAGCTGACATCATAACAATCATAGCTATGGATCTTTTTTCATCTTACCAATTTTCCCAGAATAATATTTACTGAAAACAATCTAATATCAATAATTAATATTTATTAACCACTAGTCCAAGTGCCTTGTATCAACTAACTCATTTAACTATGCATCAGTCTTGAGATGGGCACGGTTATTGTCTTTACTTTACAAATAAGGACAATGGGAAATAAGGCCATTAGGTAGTTTTCCAAACATTATACAGCTGGTAAACTTCAGTTCCACAACTAGAACCCAGGGCATCTTGCTCTAGAGTCTTAACCCTTAAGCACCTATACCTACAGAAAGACAATGTAGGGGAATGAGCAGCTTTCTCTGGAAGTCCAAGGATGGAGAGACTGAAATTATTCTGGAAGGATTGGCTGTCTCCTCAAATTGAGAGTTCACTCTGGTGGTTAACTAAGGACACATGGGATCAGGTGGGTTAACAGTGGGACCTTGTTGTGAAAGCATCAGCAGCTAGATGAGAAGGAAGGTCTTTTTCTTGTGGTTGAGGGAGTTGTCAAGTAACTCTGCACCTTGTATCCCAACTCCCTAAGAAAATCTTATTCTTTGCTATCAATTGATTCTCTCCTTATACAGAGAGCACATATGGATACCACCTGATTTCTGTGTACCAAAAACCTTCCTTAAAAAATAAAATGAAAGACTCATTCTTCTGGAGACACAATAGTTTTCCGCAAAATCTTTCTGATATTCTCTGTCAGCTGATTTTTTTCAGCCCCTTTGCATAGAAGGGGAGAAATTTGGGTATGACTCAGTATATCTTTTATCATTTTCCTGTGGCCTGCTTTAGTCAGCATAAGCAAGGTCCTGTATTTATTTGCCAGAGGCAATTGCCATGGGATCTAAAAAGAAAAGGGACATAAAAGAATTCCCAATGGGATAATATAGAGTCCTACCAATATCTATAAAGGCAACATTTTTGCTTAATCACTGAAGGCAAATCTCCCAGAAGGCTCCTGGAGCAGTGGGGTGTGACCATTCTCCTGTAGCCCCACCAGAGGCACAAACCAGAAGGCTGCCTTCCTTTCAGAATGACTGGTTATTGTTTCCCCAAGTACAGGGTCATGTGCAATAACTGACCCCAGAAAAACTGAACAGCACAGTGTAAGAGCTTGTCACATTAAATGATCAGAAAGCCATGACTACCTGATAGAGGGTGGATGGTGCAGAGGAGATTCAGGACACCCGCCATCGGCCAGTTCTGAGCTGCCCCCCAGGCCTTAACTGGCTGCTAATATATCCAGAAGTCTGGGGCTTAGTGAGGGGCAAAGAATCTACCAAGAAGAGAAAAAGGAAGCAAACAAACAAAGACTTAGCTCCTCTCTTCCCCATGGCTCTTTGAAGTTCATAGTGATATTAGGATTCCTAGCTTGACTTGGATTCCAATATACTTAATACAAATTATTTTTCTGAAGACAGTGCTTCTGTGAGACTTGAATATACCTAATCATGGAAGGTAAATTAAATCTCATTTTATTGGACTGGAAGAATTCTCTCTTAAAATGGAAGTTTTGGGTTTTTTGTAAGACGGGTAAAAGATCACCCTGAATTTGCCTTATAGAAAGTTTGTGGGGACATGCGCCTAGACTCTTATGTACTCATTGAACGTTGAGTTAATGCCATGCTCTGGTTGTTCTATTAGTCTGCTTCTGTCTAAGCGGGTGTTAGTTTAGCCAGCCTGAGCCTAAGTTATTCATCCTTTCCCTGAGTGATTCGATGTGAATCTCTGCTATGTTCTTAGAAGAAATACAAGGACTAATCCCGTTTAAGCAGGGGTGTGAGCTGTAGTCTGTGGTGGTACTGTGTTCCCCAAAATATTGTGCACCCTAATAAACTTATCTGGGGTCAGAGACAGAACAGCCACTAGATACAAAGGCTAGAAAATGGTGGCACTCAGACCCTTAATCCTAGCATTCCAGAGACAGAAATCCCTCTGGATCTCTGTGAGTTCAAGTCCACATTGGAAACAGGCAGGCATGGTGACATACATTTTTAATCCCAAGAAGTGAGCCTTTTATCCCAGGGAGTGATGGCAGAAAGCAGAAAGATATATAAGGCGTGAGGACCAGAAACTAGAAGCATTTTGGCTGGTTAAGCTTTTAGGCTTTGAGCAGCACAGTTCAGCTGAGATTCATTCTGGATGAGGACTGAGAGGCTTCCAGTCTGAGGAAACATGATAAGCTGTGGAACTGGCGAGGTGAGGTAGCTGTGGCTTGTTCTGCTTCTCTGATCTTCCAGCATTCACCCCAATAACTGGACTCAGGTTTGATTTTATTAATAAGACCTTCTAAGATTCCTGCTACAGTAGTCTCTTCCAGAAGTGGGCTGGGCTAAGCACAATGTATAAATATGGCCAGTGAGGGGGATGGGAAGGTCTTTGGTATACCAGCCTCTCAGCTGTCTGATCTTATCCTGTCTGTCTGTACCCAAGTTTGAGAGTTGTAAACCTTGTGATGTGGGCTCCATAAGTGTCTGTTCTCTTCTCTTCCTACACCATAATCCTCCTAAACCTTGTTTCTGATACCTCTTATTAACATAAACAGGTTGCAAAGTTACTATAAATATCAAAAATCCCAGGAAAATGATATCAAATATCTCTAATTCTATTCTACAAACTCAGACTCTGGCATCTGACGATTTGGAAGTTAAACCTGTATGTTTGTTGCAAGTTGTACGACTCCTCTGGACCTCAGTTCCCATAGCACTAAAATTTTGGGGAAGGCTTAAAAGAGGGAGATGACCTTCTTAATTTAGGGAAAGGGCTGAGATGAGGGCTGATGAAATGCTGCCGTCAACAGAGGCTCTGATGACTTGAGACCCACCCTGGATCACACAAGGTGGCTGAGTCCTGAGAGCTGTCCTCTATCTGCACATGGGCACTGTGGGGTATGTGAGGCTAACCACACAGACACAGACACAGACACAGACACACAGACACACAGACACACAGACACACACACACACACACACACACACACACACGCACGCACGCACGCACGCACAGAGAGTCATAAAAATATAAACAAATTCATTAAGTGAAATTTTAAGTGCTAAGTCTGGCAAGAGATCCAAAGACTTTAAGTATTCTCATAGAACTAGAAACGCATATGCCCAAAATGAACACATGTCTAGATGCTAAAGAATGAGTGATTTTTGTGTTTCTGTTTCCCTTTTTTGTTCTTTCATGTTTTCTTCCTATTATTCTGCATTAAAACTGATCTAGAAGCTGAGCATGGTGGCACATGCCTTTAATCCCAGCCCTCAGGAGGCAGAGTTCGAAGCCAGCCTGATCTGCAAAGCGAGTTCTGGGACAGCCAAGGCTGTTACACAGAGAAACCCTGTCTCAAAAAACCAAACAACAACAACAAACTAATTTAGAAAATAAATGCTTTTAAATAGAGAAAAAAAAATCAGTAGAGCTCCCAGATGGCTAATCATGCTTTTAATGCTGATAGGACCAGCAAAGAGAAAATGAGAGAGATGGCGGAGGGGCAAGGATACCAAAGGACAGAGGGAAATTTGAAACCAGAGATGTGCTCATGTGAGCGCTAGCCTTGCCTGGTCAGTAGGATGAGGAGCTTTCCACTTTTGCAGTCTAGCACCCAGGAATATGTGCTATTCCCACATCTTATGGACCAACTAGACACACCCATTTGCCTTTCATATGGGTTGTTCCAAGAGATGAGCCTCTTCCCATGGCCAAAGCTAGCTGAGCATTTGGTGCTTCAAGGGTGAAGGTCAGTGACCCTAACCCTGCAGGCTCCGCAGACCCCCGAGGCAATAGGGAAGCTTCCCTTCCTTCATTTGCATGGCTAAGTAATTACAACTCATAAAAGTCCCTAACCCATTAGTTAAAACAGGACCCAGCATTTGACTCTGACCTCCTACTGCAGCCGGGGCTACATGCTGTCTGCATGCCGCCTGATTTGTCCTCAATTTATAAGCAGAACAATCTATAAATAGAAACCCTTTTGCTAAGTCCCCAGGAGGCATCAGCAGGTTTTCTAGTTTGTATGTGTTTTCTTTCTTAAAAAAATAAAAAATAAAAAAAATGGCAGGCTTATTTTCCTGCCCGATGTTTCCATATTTCACCTCTAGTTCACCTGGCATGCTGATCAGTTTGAGCTTCAGGCTTATCATACCAGCTGGACACTGCCTACCTAGGCTGTGCCCTGTTGGAGACTCCACTCACCTGTAGATCCTGTACCTGGTGGTAAACCCCTGGCGGTAACGCTCCATGAAATCAGCATACTCCTGGGCACGGTGGAAGGGGCCTCGGTCTGTGAGTAGCCAGTCCAGGGGAGCCTGGCCAGCCGAGGAGGCATGCTGCTCCGGGATCACAGCGGCCACCGTGGCAGAGACAGCCAGCACCCACCCGGGCACGCCAAGAGCCAGCAGGACTGCCCATGGGGCGGCCTCCGGCCAAAGCCCTCTAAACCGAGAGTTGCGCTGCCACCTCATGCTTCTTCCAGGCGGTTAGTGTCTTCATTCTCTCGCCACACTCACCCGCTCCGTGCTGCTCCTCCAGGGCTCCAAACTAGAAAAATACAAAGAGAAATGTGAGGTGGGTATAAGGTCGTATCCCGTCAGAGAGCATCATACACAACTGGACAGTGAAGTCCTCTAGTCGTGAGGCAATCCAACTGAGGCCCCAAGACATTGAGCTGGGCATTCAGTATGTATGGTTTTATTTCTTTAAACACAAACATATGAAGAAACACCATGATAGTATCTTACAGATGAGAAAAGGGGCCTCAGGTTAAGACAGTGACTTATGTCCTCACAGCGATGAAGAAGAAAAAACAAAGTTTAGGCTCAGGGAATATGAATCCCAGCTCCATTCCTACCTGGGCTCACTAAGCATCATCCATCTCACAAACATGTTCACATATTTCTATGATTGCCTAATAGATTGAGTGCTGCCTTCCGAAGCTTGGCACTGAGCTAGGAGCAGCCTTATACTTCAAATGGAGAATTGTGTGAGAGAAAAGTATTTTCACCCCTTTGTTGCTCTATGGCTGAGAAAACGTGAGCAAGTCACTCTCCTGTCTGGATGCAGTAGCTAATACTTTCCTGAGGTTGAGCATCCAATCTCTTCTGTTATTAAAGGTGGTACAGGGATGAAGTTGGAATAGGGGATAAGAGGAGATCCCCACACAAGGAGTCCATGGGAATCCTCCTCTCCTCACCAGGCAAGAGAGCCCCACACCAGGTAAGAGAGCCCCACAGGGGCCGCTCTTTGTCTCTTTCTTCCATCCCTCTAGCTCAGCTACGGAGAGCATGGAGCATGCCTATAGACATCTTTCTTGAAGGAGTGAATGAGGGCATTCCCTGCTTTCTCTGGGTTGGAGGGAAGGTGCCAACAAAAAGGATTCTTCTGTCTTTCTCCATTCCTGGCTACCTTGTGACTCATCACAGGCCTCTGATTTCCAGGGCCTGCACTTTTTCTAAGGACAACTAGTCACCTTTATCAACCTCTAGATGCAAGGAATCATTTCATACTGCGGGGTTTCCTGGAACTGCTGCTGCTTCTCCAATCTTTAACTTCTAGCATGTGCTGTTAGAGCTCTGGGCATGTCCCCCGCCAACACCACTTCAGCCTGTGCCAGAATGACTTCCAACACCCAGCACCTGTAATTCATGGTCTGACAATTGTCTCTGACTGCCAAAGCCTAGAGATAGGATGCCTGGGGGTGAGGCAGATGTGGTAATTCTCTGAACTTTCACTCCCCTGCAAGGACGGCAGAGAGGGCTTCAGTCCTTCCTGCTTCCTTCCAGAGTCACCCCAGGGGCACTCTGGGATGTGTCAACTCACTAATCCAGAGAACCTAAAAGGGACTGCTGGGCATAAGTGTGAATCCTGATTTCCCAGCTCCAAAGTTACACTGTGCCTAAGATACAGAGGCCTCAGTATTGGTATAGGATGCTTTTTAGAGTCCCTGTATGTAAGGATGGAAGGGCAGAAGGAAACCAGAGAATCTGGAAACTTAGACAGCCCTTCTTCTCCCTGGCAGTTAGGGATTTGGAGCTGGATGCTGAGAGATACTTAGAAGCTGCCCCCTATTATTGAAGTTTCTTATGTAGGCATTATAATTATAAAGTTATATTATGGTAGGAACCAGAGGAGTTGAGCTAGAAAAATAGCCACAATGTAAACCTCCATTTGTCTTCTTGCCAAAGAATGATGTACTGTTTGGAGAGCCAGAGTAGGAGTGAGAGAGACTGTGCCCACTTAACTAGCCAAGTTGGGGTGCTGCAAGAATACTGACACACCTATCCCTTCAGATTGTAAAACACGACAACTTTCTCATAATTATACTAGCGATGCTAGTTCACAAAATTGGACAGGTTGATCAATGAAGTAAAAGAGTTCAGTATTAACACTTACACAGCAGTTAGTATATAAAACCAAAGCCATCACAGACTAATTGGATAAAAATGGCATATTTTATACATAACATTGAGAACTTAGTTCCAGATGGATTAAAAAGTTGACTATAAAAAAGCAGAACCATAGAAGTAAAATCCCCAAGTGTTTTTTTTTTTTAAATAAGCTTGCATTACCAGGAAGAAAAGTGATTTAAAGAGGAATCATCCTTGCATGTGGAGGGAGTAGACAATTTTTATACTGAAACAATTTGATGAGGATTCCCAAAATATTTCTCATTTAATCATTCCCATATTCATCCATTGAAGAAACGTAAATGAGAGCTCATAAGTGCCAGGCATTATGCTAAGAACTGACATGCATGAGCAGGTGTTTATTGCCTTACCTGAAACTCTACCATTAGTGATTTCTTCCCTTTACAAAATATTGCTGTGCTTTCTAAAGACGAATTGATGGAGGAGTAGAAAGTTGGTTCGTTTGGGAAACTGTGGTTCCTTGACAGAAGAGAGCAACACAATACACACAGTAAGGTAGAAATCCACAACCATGGGTGGAAAGACACGTGGGAACCATGGTTCTAAAGTGACTTCCCCAAATCCCTGTGTATTTCTATGTATGCCTTATGTAATTCTGTTCCCTTGAGTGTGGGCAGGGCCTGTGAGCGAGAGGGTCTATCAGGCTCCATTAGTTGACGTTGAGTTAAAAACTGAAGAATGTAGCTAGAGTTTTCCTGCCTGGCCCACAGTCAGGACAAATCTCTGTCACCTGCCAGTCCCACAGCTGCTCAGACCCATCAAAGTAAACAAAGAGACTTATATTGCTTACAAACTGTATGGCCATGGCAGGCTTCTTGCTAACTGTTCTTCTAGCTTAAATTAATCCATTTCCATAAATCTATACCTTGCCATGTGGCTCATGGCTTACCGGCATCTTCACATGCTGCTTGTCATGGTGGTGGCTGGCAGTGACTCCCTCCACCTTCCTGTTCTCTCAATTCTCCTCTCTGTTAGTCCTGCCTATACTTCCTGCCTGGCCACTGGCCAATTAGTGTTTTATTTATTGACCAATCAGAGCAATTTGACATACAGACCATCCCACAGCAGAAGAATGTAGAGGTTGAAAGTCCAGACAGTCGCTTAGATGATGACATACACAAAGAAAGACTTGTGGATAACTTTGAACAATATCCTAAGTGGGTCCAACCTAGTTGGGTGAGTCTTTAGAATAAAATAGTGGCACAAGCTGCCAAAACCAGAGCAATCAGACATGTCGTGAGCTGCCCATGACAGCCATATAGTAAGGAGCCAAAAGTGGCATCTAGACTTGAGAGCAACCTCCAGCCAGCAGCTAGGAAGAAAGTGGGAACTTCCATCATACAACTGTAAGGACTTTGTGTCTCACAAACATCTATTTCCATGTCCAGCACATTGATTTCAGACTGGTATAACCTGGAGCAAAAGATCAACTACCTTATGCCCAGGCTCTTGAGTCACAAAGGCTATGAGCCAGGAATGTGGAGACAACCCAGACAGTGAAGGACTTATCTTGTAAGTACAAGGACCTGAGTGATGTCCTTACAACCCACTTAAAACAGCCACACAGAAGCCCCAGATGCTATGGTGTATGCTTGTGATCACAGCACTGAGAGACACACAGATCCTTGGGGCTAACTGGCAGGACAGCTTAGCCACGTTACGAATTCCTATAAAAAACCTTGTCTCAAGAGAAAAGAAAAAGAAAGAAAGAAAAAAGAGGTGGAGGGTGCCTGACCTCTGTCCTCTGTACACGTGCACATACACGCAGTGATGTGAGATAACCAATTTGTAGTACTTTAGACGATGCAAAGTTGGTTACACAGCAACAGGAAAACAAAGCAAGCACAAGAAGCTACTGCAACTTCCGCTAGGCTGCCAAGGGTCCAGTGCTCCATGCTCCCTGGAGGAAACCAAGGCATTGTTCTGTGAGAGAAGAGGCCACCAGGCAGTTTCTAGAACAGAGTAATATTGGTCGTCTCCCCCAACTCTGCCCTTACACTATACCCTCCTTTGCCAAGTACACAGATTCAGCTAAGGCTATGTGCATCTTATCGGCTGTATCATTAGTTCTCAAGCATATGTGCTGCATCAAATTTCATGTACTTCATCAAGGAATCCCTGTGAGATTGTGATAGGATGTAGCCTGGTCTAGCCACGTGGCCTCTTGACAAGAATGGCCTCTGGGCATCCTATGCCATGGTAGCCACCACCTCACCACCACCACCTCACCTGCCACATGAGGGTTTCCTAAGGACAGGTGGGCAACTACTGGAAAAACTGTTTAAGAATCAGACTATGTTAAGCATGCTTCTTGTCATCACTGTTTGTAATTATGCCTTTTCAGAGCTCACAATGAGTTGGAACCTGCCTGTTACAGGAATATCAGCTTTGGAATCAAATGATTTTGATTGCTGGCCCATGTCTGCTGAGCGCAGCAAGAATGCCTGAATTCAGGGCTCGCCGTTTCTCAGAAAAACCTGGCCTGGGAATTACACACTTTCCGCTTCAGTGGTTTTCCTGGGGGATCTGAAGACATTTTGACTAAAAAGTCTCTTTTCAAGAAAGAAGATCCTTAAGCAGGTTTCAAAACTTCCCGAAAAACAAAACAAAACCCTAGAACCTGTTTCTTCACACACACACACACACACAAAGACAAGATAATTGCTGTGTTGACAGTTGTATGAAAATCGGGCTTTTGAAGGGTAACAGCTTTTTGACCACTCCTTATTTATTCTTCACAATAATATCACTGGAAATTTTGTAACAGCAATCTCTCAAGTAAATCTTGACTGTCTAAATTCTCAGTGTCTGAGGCACTATTAATAAATAGTAAAATGTAACTATTAGTGTCTTTCCTATCATACTTCAAGTTTTTGCCTGTCCAAAAGCTGACTGTCTGAGCAGGCCTCCATGTTACCTGTGAGGACGGTGACCCAGGGGCCATGCTGGCCCCTTCATGAAAAGTGTTATGGATTTACCTGAGAAAACTGAATAATTTCCTTTGTCCTGCACGATTAAGGCCATTGTCACTCAGACAGATAAATTAGTTTTGCTTCAAAGGTACAAGTTGAACAACCTGTAAACTTTTCCTGGCTGAGTACATAAGCTCAAATCTGTCCTTTAAGCCATGAATTACATGGGTCATATTTCTGTCACTAGAGAAAATCGGGTTTAAGATGAGGCCCCATGAGCAGTGGGCAAGACAATCCTCAAAATGTAAGAATCATGCCACCACCGCTCTTAGGTTACTACCCAGTCGAGAAGGTTTGGGTCTCTTTCGAGTTATCTTGTTTTCAGTCACCATATCTGCTTGGCGTTTCAGAATAACGTGCAATTGTGATTCGTGGCATATGCTGCTAATGTAAAGTCTTGGCAAATGACGTTGATACAGAAAATGAGTGAAAATTAGTGTGGGGCTGGAGGTATCACTCGGTGGCTGAACACTCGCCTGGAATGTGTGAGGCTCTGTGTTAAATCCTCAGCACTAAAAAGTAAACAGAAAGACAATTGCTGAAGGGGAGGGGTTGCATCCTGGGGGGGCCAAGTGTATGGCTAAGTCATAGGTAGAAGGGTAGTATTCTGATGAATAAAGCTGTTAGTGTTAAATATGTTAATAAATACCATACAAATTAGCTAATAGGTGGGTGATAACTGCTGCTTATGAAGCATGAATAATAAAATTACCTCTTTAAACGGAGAAGGGTGAGGCTGAGAGGGGCTCAGTGCCCTGTAAAAGGAGGCACGCTTCAGTTGCAGATCCAAGTCTGCCTCACTGTAACGGCACCAGTCCCATGACTTACAGCTCCAGAGAGCAGTTGCTTGTCACTTACAAGATAGTACCCTAGGCAAGGCACTTTCCTGGGGGGAGCCTCACTTTAGCCATCAGTAAAATGATTTAGGAGGAAAAGATGATCCCCATAATCGTGCTCAACGCGGAAGTTCCATAATTCTATGCAAATGGAGGGGACGCGCGCGCAAGGGAGCCGTGTTGTAGAAAGAGTAAGACAGAGAGAGATGAGGTATGAAGCAGAAGATTTTGCCAGCCAGAGCAGTGACATTTCATGAAGTGATTAGTCAGTGACATTAAGTAAGTTTTCAAGTCATTTAAGTGGTTAATTGGCCAACTCTATTGAGGAGTTGTTTTCTTGAGTAAATCTGAGGGTGTCAGTGCTAAAAAAAAAAAAATCACGGAAGTGTTGTTTGTTCTTGTCATCCACAACATGTTGATGCAAAACCTGTTTATCCTAGAAAGGAAGGGTAGACAGAAGTGACAGGACACTCCTGTAGCCAGGGCTGGAGGTTGGGATGCTATTGGCTCCCACCAAGGACTGGGTCCTTCCCTCTGGCTGACCATTGCTGTTTTCCACAGAGGTTCAGCACAGCCCATAAAGGACCCTTGGCTGCACTTCACAGCACTCCAGTAGCTCCCAGCATCCCCTCATTTGAACCCAGGCAGATGTGATGTGTCTGTTGCCTCTTTCCTCCTGGGCTCCATGATACAACCTCCAGCTTCAGCCCCAGGACTGGCATGAACCAGGGAAGCTGCCTACATCCCCCATTAGTCAGATGGCAACTTCCACCATGAGAGTGAAGACATCCTCACTTCACAAAATCAGGTCAACAATATTAATAACTATTTATGCAGAGAGGAGCTAATCATAATTACTGTTTACTAAATGTTCTTACATTAATTTGAGACCTTTAAGAGGGGAGGCTGAGAGAGGCAAAGGGGCTCTCTGGAGGCCACTCCACAGAAAGCAGAATCAAAACTCAAAACCCAGATGTTGTGACTCGGAGGCCTCTAACTCACCTCTCCTTAGTCTGCCTCACCCCTGTCTATCAGCAGCCAATTGGTTATAAGCAACGTCTACACACAAGAACTATACTTAGGGATGGGGAAAATCTGGTAGACACAGCAGACTCAGCCCTTCACTTCACTAGCCAGGAACAAAACACAGGACTTGAGGATTGTGTACTGAGCTTTATAAGTGATCCACATTCTCAACACTCACATACACAGATCATTTCAGTGACATTAGTCCTTGTAGGCATCATCCTCTTGGGGCCCCGAATTTATAAACTTCTCTCTGTGTTGTTTATCAAGGACAGAGTCATCTGTCACTTACTAAGGCTTTGTACTCATCTACTGGGAGTCCTTGTCACTTTCCTTGGGCCAGATTAGCTAACTGACAGGCTGACCTACAACCTCACACGATAAAACTGGAGTCAGAGAGTGTAGACCAGGAAGGTTCCTGGACACCACATCCTCTCCTGAGGTCAGGAAGGCTCACCACAATAGAGGAAGGCATCACTGCTGATTCAGTGGATCTTCTAATGAAGAGTTGTGCGTTTTGAGCCCTTAATCTCTATGCAGAACCGTTTCCTTCTTCCTCATTTAGGAAACCCTAGCAGTTTCTATAACTCCCTACAAACCAATCTGCCCTCTTCTTAGAGGCTCCGAGACCTCGCTGAGACCATTCCAAAGAAGAGTGACTCCTAGAGCAGACATCGAGAAAATAGAAGCCGATCATGGCTGCCCACACCTTCCTCCCCAGCACTTGGGAGGCAGAGGCAGACAGATCTCTGTGAATCTGAGGCCATTTCTGGTTTACATAGGGAGTTCAGGCCACCCAGGACTACATAATAAGACCCTGTCTCAAAAGACAAAAAGGATTGTAATGTAGCAATGATACTTCATAGGGTTGTGGAGATTTGGAGTCCTTAAAAACATTGCCTCTGGTGAGAGTTGTAGTGGTGGTGGGGGGCACTCACTCATTTTTTTCTATTGTATCACAAGTTGTTAGTTTGAGAAACAGTCCATATTTACCCCCTTTACTAAATATGGCTTTATTGTTGTTGTTGTTGTTCATTTGCTACTTTTCTGGTTGTTTACAAGTGAGGAAACAGTACAGTAGGTCTAAACTTTGTGTCTGCATGAGCGGTTAGCTGTCGCTCAGACTCAGAGGTGTCCCTCCCACACTGCATCACAGAGCTTAGAGCAGAGGCCTTGAGCCTCCATCCGGGGAAGTGTTGCCCTCATTCTGACGTCCCTGGAATCTGAAACTCTAGCTCTGTGCCCTGCCCCTGTGCCACTGCTGCCTGGCTTCCCTGTCAACAACTGTTCATCATGCCTCTCAGACCCATTTCCTCCAAGAAGTTTCTTCAAGTGAGACTCAGTGCGGACTGCACACATACTTAGCCTTTCTTCTGATCCACTGACTCTAAGCAGCCATGGGTAGCTATCCTGTGTGTATAAGGAGGATGTGAGGAGTGTGAGGAGTAGACTAGAACTACGGAAGGAAGTGCAGAAGGGAGGGAAATACTCGTCATTTATAATACATAGTATTTCAGCATGGGAACTCCTTCACATGGTTCAGCTGATGAAAAACCTATGGCTACAGGAGTGGAAAGAGTACCTCAAGGCTGGACTGTTTAGGGAAAAAAACACAGGGCGAATGTTGAAAGCAGAGCTTGTTCTGTTTCTGCCTCAACTATTGTTAGAGGCAAAGTGATGTCTTCAAAGTCTACAGCCTGTGCGTCTCAGAGCTGTTACTAGAATCCCTCCATGTATGTTCGTATGTTGTTACTACGGACCAGGCATGGATCTAAACATGTGTCCTTCATTAGCTCATCCAAAGCTCACAAATCCCTGTAAGGGTTAATGCTGGTTCAGATGATCTCTGTCCTAACAAAGGCACAAATGACCATGTTTGACTTTCCCATGGTGCTGAGCAGCTGCAGTGAGGGGCAGCTTCCACTCAGATTTGTGATCATGAGAGGGAACCACCCATACTCCACCCTGAACTTAGCTGGCAAGTTGTGACGTTCCTTTATTAGGTAATAATATATTACATTCATTTTCAACACTTTCAATTTATGGCAGGCTTATCTGAACATAATTCCATCAGAAGTGTTACATACATTTTACAGAGGAGAGAATTCAGAAGCCCAGTAATGTTCTCCTTAGAAAATCCTAGTGCTCTCTCAGTGCCTACAGACATAAAAGCTACGGACTCCATACAGGTGCTGTAGATGCAGGAGACTAGTCTAGACATTTGTAGGTCAATGTCACTTAAAACAGTGCTCCGAGCCAAGGGATAATCTAAACTGGGTAAGGACAAAAGCAAAGGAACCTACCACTGCTCTTCCAGCTTGGCTACAAGTCCTCAATACCTCCTGCTTCTTTGAAGCTGCTGACTTCTCTTCAGATTGCCTCTCTGCATGGCCTCTGAAAAGGCAGTGGTAATTCACATAGGCTTTCTCAAAAACAGTGGCTCTCAACCTTCCTACTGCTGCAACCGTTTAACACAGTTCCTCATGTTGTGGTGACTCCCAACCACAAAATTATTTCATTGTGACTTTGTAACACTAATTCTGCCACTGTTATGAATTGTTATATAGATATCTGATATGCAATGCAGGATGTCTGATATGTGACCCATGTGAGGGCCACAACCCGTAGGCTGAGAACCATTGCTCAAAAACCTTAAGGTCAACCTTAAGCTGGAGAGGTTGGTCAGAGGTTAAGAACACTTGCTACTCTTGCAGTCTCCAGATCTGGGTCTCAGCACACCATATCAGGTTATTCACAATTAGGAACCCAATGCACTCTAGCCTCTATGGGCACTGCATATACATGGTGCACAGTAACTCATGCATGCACATACACATATACATATACATTAATAAAAATAATAAACTTGTCTTTCATACTTATTTCCCTAAGCCCAACTGAGCATGTACCCACACTTTCCTGTCTCCCTGCTTCAAGTCCAATCTCAGCAAGGCTATGCAAGGAACAAGGGCCTTAGAATTCTTGCTGGGCCCTATGTCTCCAGCTGTAAGTTCCTCTACTTCACATGTAGACAGACAGTCCGCCAAGAACTACCCATGCCCTGCCTCATTCTGAGCTTCACTGGGGTTTGTCTTTCTGTATTCTGGCCAAGAGTTTAGGCTTCCTGTTGTCAAAACTCCTAGAACAATGCCTTTCGACTCCTCCCTCTAGGCATGTCCAACTACCTTCCCTAGTATCTGGTGTGTCTTAGCCACTCCACACTGCTGTCAACAGCTGATTCCATATTTCTAGGAGAAGCCTTCTCTGCAACCCAACTTCCTGTGCTTCATTCCACAAGTGCAGATCCCATTGCTTAAGCCCAGCTTGATTTTCAGCAGAGCTTCTGTATACACATAGAGTAGTTGGAGGTCTGTAAAGCCAAAATCAACTCCAGCCAGGCACACAGAAACCTCTCATCACTCTGCGGGCTGCAGTACTGAGGTAGGGCTGACTATCAACTCTCCCTTCTGACCTTCAGTCCTCCATGCGTCTCTTGCTATTGGCTTTCCGCCAGGCTTGTCATTGACTCTGAACTCTTAGCCCAGGACCTGCCCTACTTGGGCCTTGGCACTGACCAGAATGTAAAATGATAATGCCCTGAGCTGTGCCAAACAACACAGAGCTCTGAGATGTTAGAGATGCAGATGTGACCAGCAAACACATTGTTTCCGGAACTGTGTTTGTAAATATATGAGTTGCCTGACAGCTTGCAGAATTAAATATAGATGCTACATCGCAAACTCGAGCTAAAATAAACTATATGCTGCTCAATGAATGTCAATAAGTACACCGAGAAAGAATCATTATCTCTTTTGGTAGCGTAGTCCAAGAAACCCATGTCTAAGTCCTTTCCCTCTTCCTTCCACCTTCTCTTTTATTCCCCCACCCACCACCTCCGCCATAACTCTTCACTCTCCCCTTCCTGATTGGTACTGGTGTAAGGGGAGCTGTGGAGTAGGATGAGGAGACAAGGGGAATGCAATCAGTAAGGTTATTGCAGAAGAAGAAGTGAATGTGGTAGCTGGAATGACCTTGTGGATTTTCTAGGAAGGCTAGGACCTTGCAGTTAACCTACTCAAGCTTCTGGCCTTGAGGTACCAAGTCCATAGCAATGTCCTGCTTAGCCCTCGTAATTTGCCAACACCTGTTAATGGGAAGTAGGTCTATCCACGCAGCAGTGTGAGTCCCATCTTTAGTTCTTGAGCCAAATGACTCTGCTTCCCTTAGACTGGTATTTACAGACAACCAGACCTTATGTAGGAGCCCACCTATTAGATTGGTAATGATAAGTTAACCGAAACTGCTGTTCATACACTAAAATCAGTACCCTAGAAGAATTTCCAGGAGGTCTCATTCAGTAGTCAGCTGCAAAGGCTTATTGCTGTGCAATCTTGGGTGTGGATGAAAAAACAAACAAACAAACAAACAAACAAACAAACAAACAAACAAAAGCTATTTCTTTGCCCAGATCCCAGAAGACACTGCTCTAGGCATTGGATCAAAATGAAGAGTGTTTTCCACTTAAGACAGCTTCTCTATTGTCCTGAGGATTTGTGGCAGCCATTTTGAATTTATGTGATTACTATGTTATTTCTATCTTATTTGTTGTGTTGTCCCTCAGTTTCACACACACACACACACACACACACACACACACACACACATGAGCGTGCACACTCTGTGTGCATTTGAGAGTAGATGCACACATGCTGTGATGCATGTGTGGTGGTGGAGGTCACAGGACACCTCCGGGGACTCAGTTCTCTCCTTCTACCATGGGAGGTTCGCAGGATCAGATTCAGGTCACTAGACTTGAACAGCAGGTGGGTTTTTTAACCAGCTGAGCCATCTCAGTTCTTTAACACCAAGCTCTTTTCCCATCAAAATGTGAAACGAAGACTTAGATACACTGCAGTGATTTGGGCACTGCCTAGTGGCCCTTGCGCAAAACTGTTAAGAGTCCCCAATGGAGAACTGAAGTAATTCTAAAGAAATTTAACTGGGTTCTGACTCAGACTGCTACAGCTTCCCTAAACTGTTGTGACAAGTGAAACCCTTTGTAAAATGTGGCAGTCATCTTCCAATTGCCTTCCCTTTAGGGAAGTTAAAGAAATATCGACCATCCATCCAACTCATGATTCTTTATTTATAATTATTTCTTTTATCTTTTGAGATTGTAAGGGCATCATTCCCCCTTTCCCCCTTCTCCCTCCAAGCCCTCCCGTATAATCCCTCCTTGCTCTTTTTCAAATTCATGGCCTCTTTTCGCTCAACTGTTAAAGGCTAGGCTCAAAACCAAATGATAATAAATGTTTTTTTTAATGAAGAGCGTTCCACTTAGGGAGAACGTAAACTGAAAGGAGAGGGAGGCAGTACGGGCCAGGAGGCAGTGCTTCCGGTTCAGTACGGGCCAGGAGGCAATGCTTCCGGTTCTTGGAGAGAAGGCTGCCAGGCCCTCACTGTACTTTTCTCCTGTCAAGTCCTATTGCCCTGAATCCTGTCAGGAAGCTGTTACACTGAGGACTTGGACCTCTCACAACTCTGTGCTACCCAAGATGATCGGTTTCTGAATAAGAACTAAGATTATCTTCTGTCTTATTGTAAGTTATTTCTGTGAGTTTTGCCCCAAGTCTCTGGAGAACTTTCACGAAGTAACTGATTAGGAATTTTAAATGTACAGTCAAAGATCACACTTCTCAACTCTGTTGAAAACAGAGTTAATGTAAGACAAAGCCAGCCAACCCCTTGCTAGGGTGGTTTTCAGTTGAGGAGCAGGGTGGGAGTTTCCGTTCCTAGGGGCCTTGGCTTCAGCCTGCAGACATTTTGTTGTTGTTGTTGCTGGACTAGATGGAGAGTGTGGGCCGCATGCAGTGGGTTAAAAACCCTCACTTATCTCAATGAATTCTAATGAGCCTGAACTCTGAAGTATTTCTGAAAAATGCAAGGCCAACTTTTTTTTTTCCTTAAAAAATTAAATTTAATTTATTTAATTAAATTTTCTTTCTTTTTTTTTATTTTGCGATACAATTCAGTTCTACATATCAGCCACAGATTCCCTTGTTCTCCCCCCTCCCGCCCCCCTCACCTTCCCCCCAGCCCGCCCCCCATTCCAATCTCCTCCAGGGCAAAGCCTTCCCCACAGACTGAGATCAACCTGGTAGACTCAGTCCAGGTAGGTCCAGTCCCCTCCTCCCAGACCGAGCCAAGGGACCCTGCATAGGCCCCAGGTTTCAAACAGCTGACTCATGCAATGAGCACAGGACCCGGTGCCACTGCCTGGATGCCTCCCAAACAGATCAGGCCAATCAACTGTCTCACCCACTCAGAGGGCCTGATCCAGTTGGTGACCCCTCAGCCATTGGTTCATATTTCATGTGTTTCCGTTTGTTTGGCTATTTGTCTCTGTGCTTTATCCAACCTTGGTCTCAACAATTCTCGCTCATATAAACCCTTCTCATTCTCGCTAATTGGACTCCCAGAGATCCACCTGGGGCCTAGTCATGGATCTCTGCATCCAGATCCCTCAGTAGTTGGATGAGGTTTCTAGCACGACAATTAGGGTGTTTGGCCATCCCATCACCAGAGTAGGTCAGTTCGGACTGTCTCTCGACCATTGCCAGCAGTCTGTTGTGGAGGTATCTTTGTGGATTTCTGTGGGCCTCTCTAGCGCTTTGCTTCTTCCTATTCTCATGTGGTCTTCATTTACCATGGTCTCCTATTCCTTGTTCTCCCTCTCTGTTGTGATCCAGCTGGGATCTCCCGCTCACCCAAGCTCTCTTTCCCTTGACCCTCGCCCTTCACTACCCCCACTCATGTCCAGGCTGTTCATGTAGATCTCATTCCATTTCTCTGTCATTGGGCGATCCCCGTGTCTTTCTTGGGGTCCTGTTTTCCAGGTAGCCTCCCTGGTGATGTGAGTAGCAGTCTAGTCATCCTTGTTGCACATCTAGTATCCTGCTATGAGTGAGTACATACCATGTTTGTCTTTCTGAGTCTGGGATACCTCACTCAGGATGATTTTTTCTAGATCCATCCATTTGTCTGCAAACCTCATGATGTCATTGTTTTTCTCTGCTGAGTAGTATTCCATTGTGTATATGTACCACATTTTGTTTATCCATTCTTCAGTTGAAGGGCATCTAGGTTGTTTCCATGTTCTGGCTATTACAAACAATGCTGATATGAACATAGCTGAACAAGTGCTCTTGTGGTGTGGTTGAGCATTCCTTGGGTATATGCCCAAGAGTGGTATAGCTGGATCTTGGGGGAGATGGATTCCCAATTTTCTAAGAAAACGCCATATTGATTTCCAAAGTGGTTGTACAAGCTTGCATTCCCACCAGCAGTGGAGGAGAGTTCCCCTAGCTCCACATCCTCTCCAGCATAAGGTGTCTTCAGTGTTTTTGATCTTAGCCATTCTGACAGGTGTAAGGTGGTATCTCAGAGTTGTTTTGATTTGCATTTCCCTGATGATTAGGGATGTTGAGCAATTCCTTAAATGTCTTTCAGCCATTTGAGTTTCCTCTGTTGAGAATTCTCTGTTTAGTTCTATAGCCCATTTCTTAATTGGACTGTTGGGCATTTTGATGTCTAATTTCTTGAGTTCCTTATATATTCTGGATATCAGTCCTCTGTCAGATGTGGGGTTGGTGAAGATCTTTTCCTATTCTGTAGGCTGTTGCTTTGGCAAGGCCAACTTTTAAAGGAACTTTATTCCTGCATGTCCAGGTCCTACTTTTTTTTTTATTAATTTTCAGGTCCTACTTTCTAATATGCATATATAATGGTGTCCGTGTCTCCAAATTCCATGTTTCCCCCATTGCTTCCTTAGAGGCCTCTAGTTACCTGCTCAAAAGGTCCTCAATATCAACCACAAAGATAATGGAAAAATTCTACTTACTGTGCACTTACTGTCCACTAGGAACTGTGTGAAGCAATTTCTTTTCATCAAGGTATGATTAACCCTTGGGGAGAGTGAGCTGCTAAGACAGTGAGACAAGTTTTGTTTTTTGTTTTTCTGTTTTTTTTTTTTTTTTACAACTTACTTCCCTCCCTTTATCTTTCTTATTATCTTAAGTCAGTGCATCATTGGGCTTGTGTGAGGACAAGGACAGGTCATAAAGGATCTATCAAAAGCCACATGTATGGTTGAGTGAGGCAGAAGCCCAGTGGAGATAGCAACCTTATTACATATGGTGGCGGTGGGCTGGGGGTTGGGGTTAGGGGTTGGGGTGAAATCTAAAACAGCTGTACCAATGATAATGTTAATTTCCTGGGTTTTATTTTGTCTTATTTTATCTTTGAGACATGCTGGTCTCAAATTTGCTATGTAGTTGAGGATGACCTTGAACTTTTGCCCCTCTTTGCCTCTGCTTCCTGAGTGCTAGGAGTTTCCCAGTTTGGATTGTACCATGGTTGTACAATAGGGGAAGCTGGCGGGGCAGGAGGGGGCACAGGAGAGCCCTATGTTCTTTCTAACTTTTCAATAAGTATAAACATTTTCTAAAATGAATTTTTAAAGATTAAGGCATATGTATACATATACACACATGCACATTTGTTTTTCCCCCTTAGAGCATCCTACCACACTCATCGGTTCTAAGCTCCTTCTTTCTAAGTGCTGATCTCCACTAAAATGGATTAGAGGTCCTTAGAGAAGTGAATGGTTACAGAACACGGCAGTTAACGTATAAGAGGAACCTACAACATCTTTGTATGACAGAAATGGTGGTACGCTGGTAAATTTTTAAACAACTAGATCTGGAGGGAAAAAGCTATTATAACATTTGCCAGTTTTCATGAGGTAAATACTCTTCCCATGCTTGATTCCAAGCTACCAACCAGATATGAATGGCTCACACATTTCCTGAAAAATTTACCACAAATTCTCTTAAGCTCTGGCTCCAGCACAGCAGTGAGAAACAAATTCTCAAAGAATAATGAGCACATGTCAAAAGAACACAGAACTACCTTGAGAAGTCTGCTCCCATGACCTCCAGGACAAGAAGAGTAGGATGCACTCCAGTGAATGAGGTATAAATCCATAAGGCCACTCGATCTCTCAATCATCTACTTCACCTATCTTGTCAGTCAGTTTATATGTAGAGACACAGATAGGTAGGTAGGTGGGAGATAGGATAAAAGCAGATGAAGAGGAGAAACATTTTTCTTACATAACTTGCCAACTAACAGATGAAGAAAAAGTGGCGGATGTAGAAAATCACTTAGCAATCATCCCAGGGACCATCCATTCAAGCAAGAAACAGGTCAGTGCTAAGCCAAAGTAATAAAAGTTGATCAGGTTGATGGTGAGATGTCTCATAATTTCAAAGTATCTCTCTCAGAATCCATACGTCAGCCATGATCACACTCCAGGGGGCAAAGTTAACATTATCAGTAATAAGACAAACACCTTAGGCTGCCAGATAGGAGTCACTGAGATCACAGAACTACCATGGCATATCCTGACTACAATATCTTTATGAGGAATGTTTACACACTGTTTATCTTGCTGCCTTAAGAATAGAGCTGCCTTAAGCATAGAGACTTTGAATGGAGGGTGGTTCCACATGAGTGAAGGGATCAAAGGTCTTGACTCCTGACCTTCCACATCCATTTACTAGGTTAGTCCTCCTCACCCCCCTTAAATCATGGTGACCTCTGCTTCAGAACTTAGGAAGATAAATGTGGTACACAGCAGGGTGTCATCACTAGGCAAAAGTTATGACTGAGAAGCCTCAGACAAATTTTAATTAGTTAGTTATTTTTATTATACAGGTCAGAACCAGGGGACAGGAAACATTGTTTCACAAATCTCTGTGACTTTAAACAAGTCTGAATTATTTTCAATTCTTTACTGTATTGATAATAAGAAGATGCACAGATCTCTTCCAGCTATCTTCACATATCTGCATGTCAGAATGAACCAAAACATTCCTGCAGAAGGCCGGGCACTCTATAAAGGAAAATATCATAAATGAATTTATGTGAATAATTGTTACCAAATGCTGAACTTGTGGCTATTTTCTATGATTTTGTGTATTCCCACATTTTCAGAGAAAATGCATTATATTTTGTGATCAGAAACAAAGGGCCTTTTGCTAATTAAGAAAATAAAGAAGAGATGAGGATTAGGAAAGTTTGCCAATCCTCATTTTGTAGTCTGTAGCACTCTTGGCAAGATGTGAGGCTAGCTGTTCACATTGGAGAGCCTCGGCCACCAACCTGAGCAGCTGGTCAGACCCTCTTCCATCTCAACCATCATAGCAACCTCACACCTGTTTGCTCTGCTTGTGTGAAGCAGATCTGGGTTTAGTGTAAACAAACAGAAACACTCCATCACACTCATTCACAAATGTCTCTCCCTCGGCTATCACTGGGCCCCCACAGCCTTGATGTTCTGCCAGCTCTACAGCCCTGTGCTTACTCAGTCCTTGGCCAGGAGGCCCATGGGGATACCCAGGCAGATCCTGGAAATGACACTGGTGAGTCAGCGGGACATGGCTTCTGTTTCCTTTATCCATCCCTACTCTGCCCTAATGAGCTGCCCGGAGGCTGGAACTGCCCTCCTGACATCCCAGCTGGCGTGCTGGGCCTTGGGAGCAATTACACATAGGCCTTCTGTGCTTGCTGTCTCCGGAAATTTCAATTAAAGATGCTCTCAATTCTTTACTTTTTTTTCAAATGTCTTCACTCAGAACGCTCATTTCTGCGACAGGGCCACAGCATATGGGGATATAGTTTCCTTGCACAACACTAAAAGGTATCACTCACTGTAGTCTATGTGAACGGCATTTGGTATTGCTGAGATGAACAGGACCTTTAAGTGCATACAAGGGGCTCAGCTACTTCCTATCTTTTGTCTCCCAGTCCTGAAAATGGTAACACAGCTGTTTCTTGGTGAAGTGGTGCATTTGCAAGGAAAAGGAAACAAACACATGATAAAGAAATAATAAAGGTAAATTTGTCTGACCATGTACATATCTGGATGCCATTAGTACACCCAATATTAGAGTCCCCTGAGGTAGCAGTTTGCTGGGATTTGAACCTGTGATGGTATAATGTAATAGTGGAGGAGGGTCCTGAGAGTAATATATGGTGTCCTGACTTCAGCCATAAGGTGCCATTTCTTTGAAGAGCAGTTATCAACATTTGGTGGGCAAACTGTTAGCCACTGGAGGGAGAGAATGGGGAGGAGCACTTGAGTAGACTTCTTAAAATACTTACCTTGTCTTCCATTCTCATTTGTTGGGTTCCCTCCCAATACAAAACCACCCCTCTCTCCCCCTAGTTACCTCTGGATATTGTTCTTGAATTTACACTTATAGCAGTCTCCGCCACTCATCCTGCAATCCACAAGCATCATGAAGCTTGACTTCAGCGAAATCAGCAACTTTCTCCTCACCCAACCCAGGAGCTGTTTTACTATCTGTTCATAATGTTTACTGGGAAATACTACTTACTCACTTGGGAATTTGGGGCACTAGGCATCATTCTTATTGCTTTAAATACAGTGGATCTTTAATGCAATCAAAGGCATTGTTTTCTGAAGTTGTTTTCTTTCTATGATGAAATTGAGCTGCTCAGGGGGTAGGTTAGTTACTGTGGGTATCAGTACTTTATAATCAGGGTGGACAGACCATCTAGACCAAGAACCCAGGTTGTAGCCTTTATTCTCCTCAGTCTACTTCCCCCAAGTCACCCTATGTCTCTGCACCTCTTGGTATGGCTGCACCCTCCAGGCTGAATGTTCTCTCCTCTTATTTCCGTAGTTCTTCCTCTTGCCTCTCTCTCTCCAAATTCAGCATCTTGATCCACTTGATAGCCTTATGTCTGTATTGGAAGTCTGCTCTAAATTAGTCCTGGGAATACCCCTGAGGGAGCAGAGAAAGTGAAGCACCCTAGAAAAAAATGGAATGTTGCAGAGAAACATCTCAGGAACAGGGACACACTATCTGCAAGCATCCCCTGAGATTCTAGATGCATAGACCAGGAAGGTACCTTGTTTTAGAGTCCAGCGTATGGTTATAAGCAGTCAGTTTATGTAGCCAATTGACAGTGGATTTGGGATTATATTCTGCGTGTATCTTCTTCACTATAGCACAAGGATTCTTGCTCAAACACCATTTTCTCAAAAAACAAATTCTGATTTCTAACAAATACCAAGGGAGACTTATCACTCACATAGAACTTCCACATGCCCACACTCATGTACCTATACCTTACAGCCATGTTTATTTCCAGTAACTTCCCCGTTTCCCCTTAAATGCTTCTGCATTTACCCTCCACAATCACCTTCTTTAGGTTCGAGGGTATCTCACAGTCTGTCCACACACTCTGTTGTTTTCTTCTAAGTCCTTAGCCACTTGGGCTCTTGGTAACATCTCTCTTCTTCTTTAGGGGCTATTTGCAGCAGGATATGAAGGCCATTAGTCAATCAATAACTCTTTATTTAGAAAAAGGGTGGGGAGGTAGAATCCTGGGGTTTTTAATTCAGATCTAGCAACTCCTGGGGCATTATTTGGAGCAGTCTAAAAATAAGCCTTTGAAAAGCATGATGCTGCAACTGTTGGAACTTTATAGCTTCCTACCCATAAACAAGAGCAGCTTGCTGCGGGTGGGAGCGTTCACTAAATTCTCCTTCTCCTGTGGTTGTCGTGTCTTCCTCTAACTCTCTAACATCACAGGTATTAACTATTGCTTTGGGCTCTTTGTTTCTTTTGTTCCTGCCTCTTTTCTCTTTTCTCCACATGTCTCTTAGATATGGATTGAATTTCCAACCATCTGTGTGTTTCTATCTGTCACACCAAATATATCCATCAGTGTATGAAGCCCTGTATTAAGTCAATGCAGGCACACCGGGCCCCTGTAATATACTTTCTTTTTCTCATCTGTTTATAAAAATGTTCCCTCAAGTGTCAGCATATGCCCAAAGTCCTTTGTGCTTCCTGCCAACTTTGGAGGACTTTATCATTGCTATTTTACTACCCTTGGCCCAGTTGTCTCCACACAGACATTGACAACACTGCCCTTCTGGCAAGTGTGTGAGTGAGGCAAGGGTTATGACAACATAGCTTTAAGGCCAATGCTATGGCATCTGAAATAATGTAGGCAAGATTCAGTCATATGACATCATTATCCTGCCTCTCCCTTCACCTAGCAGGGCTACAGTTATTTTGACTGTGAACATGAAGATCTGGCTACAAAGATGGTTGCTGACTGGTACTAGGGAAGGAAAAACAATCACATGACTTTCTATTTTCAAAGCATCTACTATTCATCATAACCCATTGCTATTTAACAAATCACCCCAAGCTCCAACAGCTGGAAACAATAGGAAAGCCTTACTATCTTTTTCACGCAATCTTTGGAGTGAGGACTTCAGGAGGTCCTGGCTCTAGGTCTGTCTTGGGATTGTAGTCCTGATGGGGTGTAGCCATCTGAAAATTTGATTGGGAAGGAAGGACTAATGGATGAGGCGGCATGGGGTGTGCTGGTGCCGTTTGTTGGTAGAAGGCCTCCGTTCCTCTTCACATGGACATTTCCATCAGGCAGCTTGAGGATTCTCAGAAAATGGAATCTGGTTTCCCTTAGAGCAACGTGTCACCAGAAGCAGCACTGTGGAAGCTGCGGCGATGTTTAGGATCTAGCCTTGAAGTCGTACTCCATCGTTTCTGTTCCATTTATTGTTTACATAAGCAAGTGCATGAAAGGGAACTATACAAAGGTGTGAATACCAGGGAGCATCACTGAAGGACATTTTGAAGGCTAGCTACCACATATGGGGATGATGTTGCCAAGGGAAATATTCCCATCTCTCTGGTCACCTAGGGATGATTGTACTGAGTCTGAAGGGACAGACCTCACCTGGCCCTGCTCATTCTAGACTTCTTTCTCTTTGACAGCTGTCTGTCTGCAAAGGATGGGCATTCTGCCTCCTCTCTGTTATCCAAAAAACAGCACAGAAAGCTCCACCTCTGCTGTGCCGTGAAAGGTCTGCAGGGTAGCAACAGGAAGCCTCATTTGTCTGGTCCTGATTTTGTTGTAGATCTAGGTCACATTCTGTGCTTGTTCTTTTTGGAGATGAAGCTCATCTTTACTTGTGTCTCATTTCTTGGGTGCATCTCCAATGTAGAGATAAAGAAAGGGGTGGTATTTGTTCACTTCCAGCATTGCAAAATCTATTTATATTTTATTAAGTGGTCTTTATAATAGGGGAAAGTTCAAAATAGCCTAAATGTCAAATAATAGATGACTTGAGCACATTGTAGTATAGTCATACAATTCAGTGCAATGCAATCATTTAAAGGTATTTTATTCAAGAATAGTCAATGATACAGAAAATCATTGAGGATATATGAATTTAAAGATACAGGTTATAAAACAGCATGTGTGCTATTATTATATTAAAAGTAATGTGTATGTAACAAATCTCTCACCACTAAAAGCTGTAAGTATGTTTAGAAAAGTACTCTAAAAGAAACACACACACACACACACACACACACACACACACACACACACACATACACACACATACTTATCACTTGTAATTTTTATGATTGGTAAGTATATGAAATAATTAAAATTCTCTTTATCTCACTTAATCTGTTTCCTTCAAATTTCCAATATTTCACAGTCATTACCTTTGTTATGAGAAAAAAATTCGACATCTTTGTCTGAGGTTCAGTTAAAAGTAGCTGGAGCTTCCTAACATGCTTTATTAGGGAGGGAATCACACATTTTAGCAATTGCAGCTCAACTGTACGAGTTCATTTCCCATCATTGACTATTATCTCTATTTTGAAATTTCTTTTCTCTGTCTTCTCACCCCATACTTGCTGGTGTATGTGGGGGTGGAGCAGGGGGTAGGCAGGGTGTCTGGTTTCTCTATGGCTACTTCTTGTAGCCTCATACTATATCAAATCAATAAGTGTTGCTCTTCCTCAAAATTCAGCTCTTGTCACTCACTGTGAATTCTATCCTTAGGAGATATGTCTCACATCTATGGCTTCAGAATGCAATTAGAGTATATAAACACACGCCTTTAGCCCTGGCCTTTACTCTGTACTCAAATGAATTACGTGTTACTTGATTGCATGCATGAAGTGGACATCTCAAAAACATCCTCACATTTACCATATCCCAACTCAGCGTCATGACATCAAGTGATTTCTTGTCATGGTGAGGGGCAAAATAATCTTCTGCTCTTAATCTTATGAATAGATTTGAACTATTTAGAAAGATTTTCAAGTATATTCTTTCTTGGACCCTCCCCCCCTCAAACATTGTGGGTTTAAACATCCAGGATCAGGGTCTGGACTAAGTATCTTTTTAAAGCTCCCCCAATGTTTCTTCACAACTGACAATGTTGAGTGCCACCGATCCACTTATTCAACAAAAACCCATTAGTATTTCTGATATCTCCCTCTTGCTTGCCCCTTAAGTGCAACTCATCACCAAGGTCCATCAATTTTTAACTCTAAAACGTTGCTCACACATGTCTACATGTTTATATATACTTGTTCTACCTTATGCTGAACTTTCATTTCTCATCAAGACTTTGAGTGTGTTCTCTGCTCATCAGATCTGATCATGTCATCCTCCTTGCCCCTTCTGCCATTGATTCACTCTGAGGTGACCCCCCCCACAAATGGATTGACCCTGTTTTAATTCCCTATCCTTGAGTAACGCATAGGAACTGTAACTTGCTTCTAAACAATGCAATATGGCACAGATAACAGATGTCACTTACAATTACATTACATACCATAAGGATCCCTTTTAGCAGACTGGAGAGACAGAGACTCTCTTGTTTGCCTTGAAAAAGACAACAACTCTGCACTGAGTATCTGTGCTGAAGGCGATATAACTTGTAATTGCAAGTGGGCTCTAGGACCCAAGGGAAGCCTCTGGTTGATATTTTGGAAGAAGATGGAACCCTTAGACCTGTAACTAAAGGTTATAAATTCTTTCAATAACCTGAAAGAGCTTGGACATGATTCTTCCCTAGCCTTTCAGGAGTGAATGAAACCCAGCCCATACTTTGATTGCAGCCAGCCCTGTGAGTGCCTGAGCAAAGATCTAGCTAAACCATGTGTAGACTCCTGACCCATAGAAACTACAAGATAATTAATGTGTCTTGGTTCAAGTCACTAGAAGTGTGGTGATCTGTTATGCAGCCATAAGAAGTACAATCCCCACACCTATCCATCATCTAATGACTTCCCACCACTATATACACATTTATAAAAACCATTACAATGAATCCAGAGTTATGAATGGCCTCCCACTTGCTTACTTCTCCAGCCTTATGCACTCTGCCTTGCTCTGCAAACCACCCACACAGATCTTCTTTAAGGGCCTCAGTCCTGACATTATCAATGTTCAGTTGTGTCATTTGTCTCTTACTCAACCCACGGCTCTTAGTCCCATCATCACTTATTTAAGAAAGCCTCCCTTGAATCTCTCTGTCAGGGTTAAATTCTCAATTATAGCCTTTGACAATATATCTCTTTTACTCGTGGAGCTTGTTCGTTATGATTTTACATATCTGTTTGGATCATTGTTCTGTCAAAATCTGTCTTCCCTACTACTCTGTGAGCTGCATAGAGGCTGCAACTTTGTGTGCTTTGGCTCATCATTTTATTTTTAGCCCTTTAACTGTTAAATAGTACATAAGAGATGCTCCAAATATTCCTTAAATCAGTGGAAAAGCGGTTAGGTGTCATTCCTACTTCTTAGTACATACAAACTGGATCCCATCCCATCCTAGGACATCCCAATTAGAACAAGGTTGTATGGTTGATCTCCAGTTCAGAATCAAGCATGGAGCACCCCACATAGTCTAGATGTCAGTAAATACTTCTCCCATCAGACATTCAACACTTCCTGCTCTTCAAGCAAAGCATTATATAGTGGCAATTAACAAGGCGATTTTACATAGTTTATCTGATAGTAAAAGGGGGTTTATTTTGAGTCAACTTACAACAAGGGGGTTAGCTACACAATCTAGGAGAGGTGAGGTGCAGTCCTTTGCGGTTCTCTGGAGAACTCTGACTTGGTCTGCAGTCCAGCATCTAGCATCCAGGATCATGAGATAGCCAAGAGAGTGGGCATGTACACATTTCAGTTCTCAAGTAGTCCTATTCTTAGCCATGCCTGGGTCCCCTGCTGCCTACCAGGGGTGGTGCTTCAGGGGTGAAGCACAGACAACCATCCCTACAGCATTGCTAGTGATTATCAGCTATATGTGAAACAGCACATTACTACCTAGGCTACCAAGAGAACAATACAAAATCTTTGACTTCCAAAGACAAGTAAATTCATCTCACAGCCTCATGGGGAAACTGGAGAAGCATTCTACTTTCTCTTTTATTAAATAAACAGTCCTTTATAATACAACTGATGAATGTGAAATTGCCTGAAGAATCCTATTCAAGCCTATCCTAATTAAAAGAGACAGTAGGAGAAAATAAACCCATAGCCATATATGTATCATCATGAGTTTAGCTTTCTGTTTCTCTTGGATATCCAAGTTCTAGTCAATGTGGCACTGTAAATATCCTTTTTATCTCATACTTATTTCAAAAATGTTGAGTAATTGCTATTTGTTAAGCACTAATTAAATATATCTTTAATTTTATAGTGCTTAAATTTTAGTGGAGAGTACACAGAGAAAATGTATCACTAACTGAATTTGAATGCATCCAGTGGGAACAAGTGCCATGAAAGGTAATGCAGGGCAGGGGGACAGATGTCAATGGTAGAGGGTGCTGTCATACAGAATACTCAAATACAAGTTGGATTTGAGCAAAGACTTGAAGCAAGTGAGGTAGAGTCCTAAGAGGGCATTTGGAGGATCAGAGCATGGCAACTCAAGGTAGGATGGAATGCAAATGGAGCTGGCTCTGCTTATCTCAAGAAGAGCAGAGACCAGAACACTGAGAGGGGGAGATGGAGTAGATGAGGTCATTTACTTAGTGGTGACCAGAATTTTTCAAGCGGTGACCCTGTAGGAATTTAAACTTTGTGACTAATCTGACTGTGACATTGTATAATAGAAGGCTGTCTCTGGCTGTTATTTTGAGAGCAGATTCTAAGATGGCTGAGGTGAAAATAGAAACCAGTTGCTGGTTCAGAACCCTGGGTCAGCTAAAAGATGAGGGTGTCTGGAACTGGCATGGCATCTGGGAAGATGGTAAAAGAGATTCACCACAGATGTTACACATTGAGCCACTGGTATCGCTGGCACAGTGCTGAGGGTATAGCCAAAGAAAGTGGTGAGGGCATGCTCTAGAGTTAGGTGAATTGGTTTTTTTTTTTTTTTTTTTTAAGTAGACAATTTTTTTTCTCACCCTGCTTTTATAGGATATGAAAAACTTCTCAGGACATGCCTGAATCTTAAATTTCTCAACCTAAATACAATTTTAAAATTAGAATGCTAAGAAGTTCTTTTCAGCCTGCCAATGTTAGCTGCCTTTTACATATCTACTGAAGAATTCGGGGCAGGGCTTCATCTGTACCATGCTGGACTCCACCTGAATACAAAGGAGATCCACATTGGATGCTGCACATTACTAAATATGGGGACGAATCCTTAAAATAGCCTCCATTCCAGTCGGCCTGGGCATTTGGGGAAGAAGGACTTAGCCCATTGCATCCCATCTCTGAGGCTTGAGCCTCAGAAGTAGATGATGAAACAGCTGTAGATAAGCGCTCTCTATGCCATCTCCTCTCTATGCCATCTCGTGCTGGGCAAAGTTGCCCTTAGTACGTCACACTAAAAGTGCTTCATGCAGGTGACCAAAGTTGGAAACCAAACCTACCACTCTACTGCAAATAGGTCACTGATTTTCCTCCAATCTGACCTACAATTGTTCTCCCTAAGAGAATTAGCATGCTGAGTGTAGGAATTTCTGACTACAGCGTTGGGGAGCAATAAGGCAGAATAAGGTGACAGACCTTCAACTATTGCCCCCCCTCAGACACACACACACACACACACACACACACACACACACACACACACACATCCTCTTCCTTCAGTGAGCAAAACATCTCTAAGGATTATTTTTTCCCTTTCCTAAAATATTACCCCAGGGACAAAAATAGAATGCAACATCTATGTGAAGCCTGTTCATGTTTGTGTAACTATGAGGCTCTACTTCTTATCAGAATGAGTAGGGAGCTATCAGATAGAAGGCATGCCTCAGAGGACAGGAAGTAAAAATAAAAATAGCCTTTCGTTCTTTTGTCTTTCATAAACCAAGAGTCCTAATTGCCAAATTCAAAGGGCATCTTGCAAGCCAACCCCCATCTTCCAGCAGCATGTGATGCTGATGCAACTCTTTTTTTCTGAAACATATTCTTTCACCCAACAACTGTGGAATTGTTAGGGACGGGGAGAGATGCCTCTTCCCATACACCCCCTTGTCCCAGCCACAGCACTAGAATGGTCTTGGTTCTATTGCTCCTGAAGAAGAAGTAAGACTTGAACATAGGTAGAGGCAGCAGTCTAGGTTTCCTTCAGTAAGGGAGAAAGCAAACACAGGAAGCAAATGCACACTCCAGTGTGGAAGGGCAGACACAGCTGAGAGGCAATGGCAAAGGGCTGCCTCCAGTAGTTTAAACCACTCAATCACTGGTATTTTGGAATGGCGGCCCAAGCAGACCAATACACATTTTCCTTGATTCTTTTAAGGGCAGCTTTGCACAGCAGGAGACCAGCAGAGAGGATGACTGTTTGACACTGATTGGTCATAACCCAAGGGAAGGAAGAGAGGACACAATGGGAGAAAGGAGAGAGAGAACATGAATCTATCAGAAGCACCGAGTGACTAGAATGGGGAAGGAGGAGCAAGGACGTGTGAGATGAGAGAGTGAGACATGAACTAAAGCTACCTTTCCACCATGGCTGTCATTTCTCCTACCCTTCCCCCACTGTTGCGATGTTCTCCTCCCTGGAATAGGTAGAAATGTTCTTTACCCCAAGTTCAGTCTGTTAGAGTTACATTCATTAGATGCAGGGATAATTTTAGAGATGTAGCTACCCACAAAGTTGAGAAGCTTACCAGTGAGAAGGGCAAGGATTCCTTGCCCTTGATCTTTACTGGAAGCTCTGTGGGAGCTGGCCATAACCTGCTGCAACTGACATTGTTGTTTTTCCCAGACTCCCATCCTTCCTTTTATTCAGTCAGTTTGGCTATTTCACACTCAGTTGCAACAACTCTTTATTTACCCTCCTCCTAGCCCTAACATTTGTTTTAACCCTGACTCACATGTGTCAGGAAGACCTGGAGAGACCATGAAGGGTAAAAGAAATGCTTCCTTGGGATCCAGAACTCTTCAGTGTCCTTTCTCTGGCTAACCTTTGTCTGCCATCTGCTTTCTCTGTCCATCAATCATTTGGACAGGACTAGACACTAGCCTGGCATATTCGAATTTGCTCCCTTCTTCCCAAGGTTTGCGAAATCACACAGTATTCTCTGTGACCTATTCAGCAGTTTCTCCCAGTTTTACATTTCAGACTGAGGGCTGTGCTCACATCTGAGCTCCAGAGCTGCATGCACATGAACCAGCATTATTGAATTTGCTGAAAAATTAAATAGCACCGCATGCTCATTGCAATAAGTAAAACAACACAGAGGCTTAGGGGAGCTGTAATTATTTCTTCTCTCCATCTCTGATTTCACTAGTCTGAATAAGGAATGTTAAGCATTTAATAAGTGTCTTTAAGCAACCTGTTCCATGCACAGGAATGCGGAAGTCTGCCTACATATAATATATATGTAAACAAGCCTATGCAAATTTCCATAGGCATCACAGTCCCAATGCATCTTAGATTTAGAACCAAACTTCTGTTACTTTAGTTCATTTTCTTTGCTTTGAACCTGGGATCACACAACAGCTTGGTAACTTATCAGTCTATCTTCTCCAAAACAGTATCATTGTATTCATACCCAGCTTTTACCCCTTATAGCTGTTGTTCTAAAATGCAAATACGATCTGTTTAAAAATCTTCATTGGCTTCATTGGCTCTTCATCATTTATACAAAAACATTTAGACCCTTTTTCTGTTCATAAAAGGGCTTCAATATCTGACTTCAATGTCTCTAGCTTTAGTTCGTGTCTCACTCTCTCATTTCACACGTCCTTCCTCCTCCTTCCCCATCCTAGTCACTCAGTGCTTCTGATAGATCCATGTTCTCTCTCTCCTCTCTCCTATTGTGTCCTCTCTTCCTTCCCTTGGGTTATGGCTAATCAGTGTCAAACAATCATCCTCTCTGCTGGTCTCCTGCTGGGCAAAGCTGCCCTTAAAAGAATCAAGGAAAATGTGTATTGGTCTTCTCAGGCCATCATTCCAAAATACCATAAACTGGGTGGTTTAAACAATAGAAATTATTTTTTTCATGCATCTAATGATGAAGAATTTCAAGGTCAGGATGCACTTGGTTTCTGAGAGTTTACTATTTGCAGAGGGCCACTCATGGTATCTCCTTCATATCACACAGAGGGGATAAAATTGATTCCTGTTTCTCTGTCTCTCTATCTTTCTGTCTATCTATCTATCTGTCTATCTATCTATCTATCTATCTATCTATCTATCTATCTATCTATCTGCCTATCTACCTACCTATCATCTATCTATCTATCTATCTATCTATCTATCTATCTATCTATCATCTACCTACCTACCTATCATCTCTGTCTATCTATCTTCTATCTATCTCCTCTCTATTAGATCATGGCTCCACCTTTCTGATCTCACCATTAATTACCTCCCAAAGATCCTGTCTTCAAATACCTCCTGTGATAGTTATAATGTCAACCTGACAGGATCTAGAATCATCTGAAAGACAAAAACCTTCCAGCACATCTATGAAGGAGCCCCTGCATTGGGTTAATTGAGGTGGGAACACCTGCTCTAAACATGAGTGGCATCATTCCAGGGCTGGGGTCCCAGACCGTTTGAAAAGGAGAAAGTGGGCTGAGTGTCAGCATTTATTTCTGCTTCCAGACTGAGGGCATGATGTGACCAGCTGCCTCACCTTCCTGTTGCCATGGCAGGCTGTACCTTCAAAAAGTGAGTCAAAGTTGCTTCCTTCCTCATGTTGTTTTCTGACAGATATTGTATCATATCAACAAGAAAAGTAGCTAATATATCTCCCATTGTAGGGTAGAGCTCCAACATATGAACTGGTGGGGGAAGGGGAGGAAGGAGGTCAATTCATTTCTTCTTTATCAAGGTTCCTTCTCCTCTCCCAGCACAGACTTTAAGAATGGATACTCGTAGCAGGAATCTTAAAAGTTCTTATTAATAAAATCAAACCTAAGGCCAGTTATTGGGGTGAATGCTGGAAGATCAGAGAAGCAGAACAAGCCACAGCTTCCTCACTATGGCTGATCCTGTTTCTTCAGACTGGAAACTTCTGAGTCCTCATCCAAAATGAATCTCAGCTGAAATGCTGCTCAAAAGCCTGAAAGCTTAACCAGCCAAATGCTTCTAGTTCCTGGTCTTCACGCCTTATATATCTTTCTGCCTTCTGCCAACACTCCCTGGGATTAAAGGCTCACTTTTTGGGATTAAAGGCATGTGTCACCATGCCTAGCTGTTTCCAATGTGGTCTTGAACTCACAGAGATCCGGAGGGATTTCTGCCTCTGGAATGCTAGGATTAAAGGTGTGTACTACCACTGCCTAACCTCTATGTTTAATATTGTGGCTGTTCTGTCTCTGACCCCATATAAGTTTATTAGCGTGCACAATATTTTGGGGAACACAATACCACTACAGATACTCCAAGTCTCATTACTCTGGTTTGAATCCTCCTTCCACTGTTTAGTCCTTGAGTGATTTTGAGTGGATCACTCTTAACAATTTGTTTCAGCTTTGCTTTTTGAGGGGATTTCAACCACGTGTACACATCACAAGCAATCTATGGCCTTATTACAATTCTAAAACCTACTCAAAGGCTGCCGAGTCAACAAGTCTGGGTTGAGGCCTGAGAATTTGCATATCATGCAAGTTCCCAGGTGGTGGTGATGCTGTTGTTAGAGTTACCCCCATTCAGAGAACCTCTTTCCTATAAGTAGATAGGAAAACACTAGCGTCTATTTTATACATTTATCATTGGAATGGTTACATGGGTGTTGGGGCACAGTGCTTAGGACAGGGGCTGGCTATGCTATTAATAATTGTATAGTGAGTGTTGGGTGTTATTATTAGTCTCTTCTTGGAAAAATGTTATTCATTTATTATCACTTACCTTAATTTCCAGCTTTCTGCAGCAGGCTTCTGACATTCCCTGGGAGAGTTTTCAGCCTCTTTCCTACTGCCTCCTTACCCTATAAATCTTACCAGTATAGTCATAACTTTGCATCTTATGTGCATGCTTGCATGTTCCACTGGCTGAGCCATAGGAGGAAATCTCTGTTTTTTTGTATTGTATTTATGGAGAGGGGGGCAGTAGTGAATGGTTGCCCAGTGAACATGTGTTGAATGAATGAATAAGAGTACATGCAGGACTGGCTAGACACATACTGATACCATGACCGTCATTTGGATTTTACCTAAATTCTAACATAAGATTTTCCCTTTTAAATTATGCCAGTACATAGGCCTGTCCTTAGACTAATCAATGAAGAATCCTCATGCCCAGGGCAGGAGCACTAGAAGTATCAAAGTTCCTTGGGTGACTTTAAAATGTATGTGTGAGGGAATACTGAGCCAGGGAAATGCAATCCACTAAAATGTGCATCCCATTCTACTTTATCAGTTGTCTGCTCTTGACCATGAATTTGTTTCTCTTATCCCACTATAAATTGCCAGCTTTGAGCAGTTTTGAAAAGGGGTAAATAGAGAAATTAGCATTTGTAGAGCACTTTACAGTTTTCAAAGCACTTTCATACTCAGTGTGTCATCAAAATCTTAAAATAACCCAGTAAGGAAGGTATCATTCTTTACAGATGCTGTGAGGCAGCAGCTCAGAGAGGGGGTCCGCCCAACCCTTTTAAAAGAAGCAACAAATCAGCAAAATGCCATCTGCCAGGTTTTTGTGCTCTGGCCTCTCCGTGTTGACAATGCTACCTACGGGTCGTGGGTGTTCTTCTAGGACGTGGTCCCTGGGTGTTTTCCTCCCCTTGGCTCTTGGCATGCCTGGCTCCATGGCTGGTCAATGACTTCTGTTTTGCCCTTTGGCATCCAAGATTGGCTTGGCTCTTTGCCAGCTGCTTTTCAGGAACCGATTCCCTCCTGCCTTGTGGGTGTTGGTGTTGCTTTGATTTCATTTTAAGCTTAGAGGAATTAAATTACTTGCTTACAGCCACAAAGCCAGTGAATGGCAGGCCTGGGATTCAGACCCAGATGGAGAAAGAAACAACACAAGGGGACCAAATGCCTGAGACAGAGTGGGTGCAGCAGAGGAAGAAAGACACTGAAAAGGAAAGGAGAGCAAAGGACTCACATGTCACCCCTTTCAAGCCTGCCTGGGGCCACCGCTGAGTTGTGGGCATAATCAGAAACAGTACTTTAGGAACTGTTCTAGAATTGGAACATCCAAAAGGAAAATTGACTCTCGAAGGAGTCCCACAGGTACACTGTTTTATTCTAGGGCTAAGGCAATGACCCAATAATACTTTTGGAAGTGCCTCCAAAACCAGAAGCATATTCCTGTAAATATAATTAATGATAGAAAATATTTGTCCTTTGAGAGAATAATTTATGTTTCGATTAAATATCATTTGGGACCAAGCATGATGAGTATAAAAGGGGACAGTGAAGATGAAAAGTGCTTTTTTAGGAATGCTTTGGGCTGTAGAGTCCTCAGGGGAGCCAAGTATGCCACTTTAAAATTGTATACCCTCAGACCTGTCTATACTTCTTGCCATATAGTGTATTATCATTTGGTGTTTGATGAAACGACTTGTTGAATAAGTAGAAATTGTTTTTATGATGCCCATAAGGTGAATGCTTAAAAACAAACAATAAAATAGTTCAAAACTACTTTTTAAATGTCTTTCGAGAGAGTGTCAAGTCCTTCAATGGCACTAGAAACTATTGCAAGGCTGTGTGTTACCAGGTAGTGCAAAGCATTGTGTGTGTAATTTGCATGCGTATACACATATTCACATCACACAAGTACACACACAGCATTGTCACCTTGCACTTCTACATTTTCTGTCCATATGTAAATATGTGTGAGATACTCATACATGTAAAGAAAGAGAATTAAATCTTCTTAGTCATGGGTAGCTGTTCAGGAAAAAAAGAAAAATGAAGACTTATTGAAATCAAAAGGAGACAGCAAGAGATTAGAATCACTGAGTGGTTAGATACAAGGTTTTGTCTGCAAATTGCAAATGCAACTCATCCCCATTACTGACACTAGGCAGATGAGTGATTCTTGTCTTTTTTAGTAATCTCATCCATTAAAACCAAATGTGTCCTTTTGAGGCTGAGTCTAGGACATCACACAGTCCTAGATCTAGACTTGGGTTCTCAGAAACACCTTACTGGAGAGAAGAACGTCTTTATCTATCCCCCTTTGAATTGTAGATGAAAAAATGTGAAAGTGAAATATCCTACTTATGAGAGGAACTGGGACTAATAACTTCTCATAGAAAAGCATTTTAGTATTGAATGGAATAGAAAATGTGCTTTCCTACATCATACTTAAAAATGATTTTGGGAAAAACACACATACAAAAATAAACATTAAGTTTCTTCTGCTCTTGTACATTGAATGATGATAAAAGATAGAATCTGTCATTGTTACTACCTTCTGTGTGGTACAAATGATAATATATATGCAAACATCTTGTAAGAATCATTAGCATCTTCTTCAAGCATCAATATTTTTTTCTAGTCTTAATTCCAGCATATCCATGGTAATAGAAACAGGGAGAAGTTGAGAGACATGGCCTGGGACACAAGAGAGATGGGGCCTAGTTGCAACTTTCACCAATAATTAACTGTGTGGCCCTGAGCAAGTCATTCCTCTAAGCAAATTACTCTCTGAACTTCAATTCAATAAAATGAAGCTGAGTGAAATGAGTAGATGATGATGTAGTAGGAGTAGATGTAGGAGTAGATATCTCTGTCTAACACCCATGAGCTATATACAGTTTCATCATGGGATGGGAAAGACAAGTGTAAAGCCACATGATTCTGCAAAAGCCAATGGCGGGTCTTGGTGAGGGTACCTGTTGGGCATAGTAGACTTTGCTCTGTTGAGTTCTAACTGGGGGATACTTTGGTGGGCATGGGTCAGGTTCAGAAAAGGGCACTCATTTATTTCCTTCCTTATGTGAGGAGAGACAAATAAAAATTATGTTGAATCACGCAACAAGGGGAAAGTAAGAATTTCATGCAATTATATGGTTTCTGTGAAGGTTCTCGTAATTGAATTACTACAGACACCTGTTGGGCATTCCTGGCCATGTCCCCTGTAATTCCATTAGTGTTACCTCTGTGTATACTATAAATGCCATTAACATAAGGCCGATATTTGTTTTCAATAAGATAACACAGATGATTCTGTCTAATTGCCTTTCTAATCCCTCCCCCTCACAGACTGCGAAATGGCTTGAAATTGCTCAAATCCAGTCATTTATTACTGCTGATCAAAACTGCTTTGGAAACATGACAGAGCTATTGGGGAGATTCAGGCCCTTCCCCTCACCCATGCTATGGCTTCAGTCTGAGGTTGATAAAATGAATCAATGGTATTAAAATCTCCATCACTTAGACAAACAAAGGAATAGTAGACAAAAACCCACCCCACTTCTTATGGTCCTGCAGACACAGCATATTATGCTTCACAGCCAAAGGAATTTTCTACCTACAAGGGTTCTCTGCCTGTATAGGTAGCAGTTTGTTATTGTTGGGCATTTGCATCCAGTGCAATAGGTTCACCCTACAGCTAATGCAACCTGGCTCCTATCTTTGTCCAAACCTTAGTTTTCCTTGAGTTATTAAATCTGAGTATTTCTAGATCTAGTTTTGTGTTTTGGTTTGTTTTTCAGGGAATTTCCTGATCTACTTTGTGTTTTCAATTACTTGATAACACATTCATTCTTGCATGTAGGCTGAGCATGGTAAAACCTGGTCTGTTTTGCCATTGTTCATTGCTGCAAGAGATATTCATGGGAAGGCATGGGTAGAATAAGTTTTAAGTGTTCCTCAAATTTCATTTACTCATGTTCTCATACTCCACTATAAATAACCCAAAGTTGAACATAAGGTCTGGCCGTTGGTCAGTGGTAAATAATATAAGTTGAAAATCAGTTGTGTAAGGGATATGAGTGATGTTATTAATAAGACTAGAGCTAATATTGGTTCTTTTCCTTTCCAGAAACCAATACATACACACAGGAAATGCAGGAATGTGGGTAGGGAGGGATAAGTCAGACCGAGTTTGGGAACAGAAAACTTTTACAGTTGGTTTCTCTAGTGTCACCTTTATTTCTGCAAATAATTTCCTTTCAGAACAATACAGAATTTCAAGGTCCATTCATCCACCACAGAAAAATCCATTCATCTACATAGAAGTGGACCTTCACCTATACACTGAGAAGTAGGAGCTGTCAACTAAAAAGTCAGTGTTCCTTGTCTACACTGCAAAAATCCATCTTCAAGGAATTTCAAATCAGAGCAGTCTTAGCTTTAGGAGTTTGGTGAAGATTCTGAGGATTCAAAGACAGGAAGTAATAAGAGGAAATGAAGTTTCCAGGAGACTCCAATTATGTCTGCTCATAGTAGAGCAATTATTGGCATAACCGCTCTATTGTGAATATGAACTCTACACTCAAAAGTTGTTTCCCATTATTTTCATTACTCCAATTGATTGATGCCACTTTAAAACCTATTTGAAAGAAATATGGTCTTTCACTGTAATCTTTTATTCTTTAATGTAAGGTTAAAGCATGATATGTATTATGGAAAATGCAAAAAGAATGGCATATTTAATTTCTATAACAAAGCAAGTAATTTGATATTTGTAAATAGATCTGATCATTGAGCATATGCAGCTTAAAATGTGAGGCTGAAAGTTTTCAAAGGTTTGCTGTGCCCAGTGTGGGTGTTTTGTGTATATATGAGGGGTAAAAGACATATGAATCATATGATCAAGATTTTGAAAGGGACTGATAGCACATTGAGTCCTATGATGCTATTGTATTTTTTTCTCATTGTTGTATCTCCAAGGATTGTATGTAGTCTTAAATAATACATTCCCTTGAGGACTAGAAGTAAGGAGCAGAGTTGGTCACTAAAAAGCCTTCCCAGCCCAAGCTTGGTGACCCTTTGAAAATTCATCCCAGAAATAATCTTTGGGCAAATTATCACTTATTCCCTCAAGACACAAGTTTTGATAGGGCCTTTTAGCATTAAGACTTGGGGATTTATAAAGTAATGTTTTGTGAGTGAGACTCCAATGGACACAGCAATGCTTTCCTGAGCAGGACAGTGGTTTCTGGATCCTATTCAATGACACTCCCAGAGCCTTTTGAAGGTGTTGAAGTAATTCTCTTGGCTTAAAAGGGGGATGGTAAGTTATAATGCATTAATTTAAGAAGTTATACTAAGAACAATTAGTATTTCTGAGCCAGGCAACAATGTGATATGCAGAATGACTTCATTTAATCCTTACTATAACACACAAGGAAGACAGGATGACTATCTATGTTCTGTACATGAGAAGCCTTCAATCTCTTAAAATGACTCAGCCATGATTACAGAGCTAGTGAAGTTCAGGCCTTAAACCAGGCCATCTGACCTTAGAGTCTGTTCTTGTTAACTATAGCTTTTCATCTGTCCCTATGCCTAGATCAGGTGGCATTCTGAGACCCCAAAGTTTGCTTCCCATTCTGTGGAATGAAGGCCTACCAGAGAAGAGGAATTAACAGAAGGGTTCATTCTGCCTATATTTGCTTCAAATGGGGATCTCCATGACTTACTTTACCAACTCCCTCGAGGGGAGAAAGGAGAGGAGTGTGCCAAAGCCTGCCAACCTTGGCAGATGGGATGTAGGCTGTTTTGGAGACGGGAAGAGGGAGATTTTTGCTGGCTGACAAAGAACAAGAGAGAGAGAGAGAGAGAGAGAGAGAGAGAGAGAGAGAGAGAGAGAGAGAGAAGAGAGAGAGAACTGTGTCACAAGCAGAAAGAGCGGCACTTGAAATATATGCGGAAGAGAAAAAGAAAGAAGGACAGAGACTGTTCTCAGCGACAGATGGGTAAATAGACTTGAAAAGACATTTTCTAAATGTCACATCGCTTCAGTCTAGTGAGGGAAGACACAACCAGGAAGGAGAGGAACAAGATCCTTTCCATGGCACTTTTGCAGCTTGTCAATAGAAAGGTTTGAGAGCTGTTGAAGGGGCGGAGGTAAGAACTCTACCTAGTTTCTGAAGGGAACCTGCCTTGGCTGTGCTAATTTGGAGGCAGCCTAGTAAAACACAAGGGATGAGGACGTTGTCAGTAGGCTTCAGCTTTACCAAGTCCTATCCATTGTCAACTGAGTTCCAAGAAAGAGGATAATAAGGCATGATGGGATTTCAGTTCAGTGGGATCTCATGTAACACCTGTTACCAAACTCTAAGGACAATTCCAAATCTCATCTGAGAGCACACTGGTGATATGATTAGTGTCCTACATAGTATTCTCTTTTCTTTTCCCTTCACAAGCCTATCTTAAATTATTTATGCACATGACTTAATGTTAAGATGGTTTATTCATGAGTTTGCCTTAGGAGACAGGAGATAGACAACCTGCTTTTGTTAGGGTCTCTCTAGAGAGTGACAGCTGTACAATGTGTTACTCTATCAGGCTCTTTCAGGACAAAACATCTCAATGTAGAGAGGCCTCTGTTTAAAATAATGATCAATGTTCCCTAGTTCCCAAGTGGAGAAGCATTTATATTGAAGTGATTGCTGGAGGTAAAAGATCAAAAGATTCCTCAGCATCAGACAGGGCAGGGCTGTGTGCAGGTGGAACGATTAGTATCTCTGATTGTTTGGATCTGTAACTAGCCTGAAGGCAATTTACCATCCTAGAGATAATTTGCTGCTGTTGACCGTAGTTCTGTGGAAGAGCATGTCAGCCAAATGAACCGTTCTGTCACCTCCCCGTGACAGTCAAGACACATGGGCTTGGCCAGAGGAGAGATGTCCTGGAATCAATGCTGGGACATTGGTTACTGACAGATGCAGTGATCTGAAGGGCTTTGTTGATCAACAGAGTTCACATTTCAGTTGACTGACTAGCAAAATGTTTTTGATATCATTTTAAAAAATCCAAATTTTCCTTCTTATTAGCTTCTTTCCTAATGGTCTTCCATGATTTCTTTGGATTTGAGGTTAAATCTACCTAGAACTATGGTTTCCTTTAAAGCCAAGTTTCCACTGCAATTTAGAACTACATGAAGACATTTGAAACTTTTTGTGAGTGTTAGGGCTGTCTAGAAAGATCATTTGTGTCTCTCACTCACCTTCCCACATTTTGCCCTTCTTCATTTCTGCCAGAACCCTCTGGAACTGCAGATTTCTCCACAGTTAGTGTGCACTTTGACTTGGGTTAGCTTTGTTGAAAATATCAAGCAAGCACAGCATAAAGCAGGTGAGTGTTCTGTAAAAGCATATGTGAGTGGGTAAGTTTTACTCTAAATGTATATACCGTATTTTTTACTTTTAAATAATAATTTCCAGGAAATACAGGTCGATTTACTTCCCATAAACAATGAGTGACTTTTTAACCTGCACACAGCACCAAGTCGAGATCTCTGTGAGCTAACAGAGATGGAAGATACAATGCATGCTTTAAGCTCTCAAGGAGCTTGTAGTAAGATATAAGGAGAAAACTTCAGAAGGTAAGAGGCAGTGTATGAGAGAAATAGACATCACAGACCATCATGGAACAGTTATTAGACAAAATCCACCAATTTTCCACTGTGTGGAATGTGGACAGAGCTGCATTAGAGAATTGTTTGACTATGTGCATGGTTACTAGATGATTGGAAGGATCTATACTTGGCTGAGCTAGGGGGAGGTCTTTGCTCCACTCCTTGGCATTCCTATAAATAGCCCTTTAGAAGAGATGGAAGGGGCCTGTGGATAAGATCCAGGACCTCCCAAGGCTATACTGGGTTTGTTCCTCTCCCCTCTATCCTTCTATCTAAATATTTCTCACTTCAGCCCTCCTCAGGAATACCCTGAGGGAGTGGAATGTGGGAGTGGGTCTCCCACAGTGGAAATTCAGATATTCACATGATTTCCAAACTTCTAGTCTTTGTACAAATGTCACCATTTTGAGAACCAACCTGAATATAGTAAAAACTTTACTATAGTCCTCTTTAGAGCTCCAGGCGTTTCTGCTATGTTGTTGCCATGTTACCTTCCAACAAAAACAACAAAAAACTTATGTATTACATGTTCTGTTCATTGTCTGTCTTCCTACCACCATTAAAATATAAGCTTCAACAGGGCAGGAATTTTATTTTCATCTTTTTTGTTCATTTCTATTTTCCTAGCTCCTAGAACCTCAAAGGAACTCAGTATGTATTTGTTGTTTTCATTATACAAACTTGGATTGAACAATATAGAATGAATATGGCTATAGAGCTGAATAAGTCATGGTACTTGCTGTAAGGAACTTAGCAAATGATACTAACTACAAAGACAGTAATAACTACAAGGGTCATAGTTATTATTAATCAAACATGATCTAATCATGGTGCTGCACTTGCCCCATCATCTAATTTAATTGTCACAATAACCCTCAGAGGAAGATGTTGTATCCACTTTATTAATGAGATAATGAAGTCTTAGAATATATATATTATTGGTTCCAGGAAATATGTATTTTATATATATATATATATATCACATATATAATCTATGATGTATATTATTGGTCCCAGGTAACAGAATGATAGTGCTTTGTTGGAACTTCAATTTAAGAGTCTATTACTCCAGGATCCAAGGACTGATTTCTAATCTTTTAAAATTATTTAACCAAACATATATTAAAATAACAAAATGATTCTGCTAATCCACAAACATCCATCACTCATCTCCAACCAACAGTGATAAATCCATGGCTAGCCCAGCACCCAGAGTCCATAGTCTTCACCATTTAAAATGATGAATTATAGAGAATAGAAAATTGACCTTTCACCAGCAGAAAGAAGATAGGGCCATGCATGGGAGAGGTTGGGGAGCTCTTGTGAGGCTGAAGTTTCTTTCCTCTCTTTGTAAGCTGATGCTTTATGTTGCATAGAAAGCTGAGAGGAATGGCAAGTTCTAGCCTCACTTTAAACTCTGAGTTCGGCACGTGTAAGTGAGTTTTTATCCAAAGGGAGATAGAATGAGAACTCATCTGGGTAAGTGTGCCTGTTTAATTTGAGACAGAAGAAGTTTCTGCTTGGTTTCTTTAATGTCAGGGGGCTCAGAGACCAGAGAAACAAGTTCACAGTGGGAGACAAAGTAGCCAGGACAAGATCACATGTCTCTAGTTGGGCTTTAGGAGTTGATAACTGATGGTGAGTCAGCCAAGTGGATGTGCTGTAAACAGTTTCTGTTAAAGTATGGATTCAATATCCTGGAGTGTGAAACTGTTGACACAGAGGAACCACATCACTTGGGTGTAACCATGATGTGCTAAGAAGGCTGATTCCCCAAAGACTCAAGTACAACTGTTGAAACCTTTCTCTGAAACCCCATCATTGGAAATTTATTTCTATTTGCTATGCAGGAATACCCCCTGAAGTGACTGAGAATGCAGTAGGTAACAAGGGCCAGGTTACTGTTGTTTTTATCAAGGTGTCAGCAAGATGGCCAGATCGTCAACCCAGTTTGGGATTTCATACGCATAAGATTCTGTACCTAATTGCTCTCCATGAATCATTCTTGTCAGGTTGTTTTACTGAGCATTTGTGTTTAAGTGCAGCAAAATCTTTTGAGGTTTTGATAGTCATTAAAATAATTTCTCTGATGAATGAAGGGCCACGATCACAGGTCTTCACCTACAGAAGTCTGTCCAGAAAGACTGAAACATCATGGTTCCTGGATAAGTCAGGTCTACCAGGACCTGTCACTCCTTGCTGGCCACAATTTCTAGGATCTTGCTCCCAGAAGAGCTGCCTGATAAAGCAGTTAACAAGATAGGCTTTCCAGAGAGAGCTCCCCATGTTCAAGTCCCACTGTGCCATTTGGTAACTTCATGATCATTAGCATACTATTAACCTTTCAGAGTCTTAGTCCCCTCTCAGTGAAATGGGGATAACAAAAGAGTCTGACTCATAAGACTGTTCTGAGAATAAAGTGAGTTAATACATAATTAAAAAGAGAGAATGGTGACTGCAAATATCAAATGCTTAACAAATGATGACTGCTTTCACAAACACTTCTCCAGACTGTAGGCTATCCTCCATGGCTAGTGAATCTTCCAACTCCACACTCCCTTCTTAAAGAAATTGGAGTAATACAGCTGGCTTGCAATACCACTCTTGTCCTGTAGGAGTTCCCTACTTCCTATGGGCAATACTTTCCATATCAAATTCCTCAACATTTAAGAGGTGTTCAGCAATAAACTAAATGAAAGTTTTAAGATATACGTACATGTATACATATATACATGTATACATATATACATATATACATGTTCCTCTCTCATGGACAGCAAACCTCTGAGTGTATTTGGGACACAATGATGTTCCTCCAACCTTTCTAATCATAGAATCCTTCCCCCTATATGACACCTATTAACCAATTGAGGAACACTCAGTCTATTAACCAGAATCTGGGTATAATTTTATTCAGTTAGTCTAAAATGGTGTTTTTCAATGTGTAGTCTTTACATCATGTGCGTGTTAAAATGTGGCTTTCTGCATTTCAGGTAAGACCTAGAGAATCAGAGTCCTTGGGGAAGGCACTGGAGATGCTGCATTTTAATAAGCTCCCTGGGTGCACATTAAAATTTGAGAGCCACTGCCTTACAGGAAAACCTTCCCAAATTTTACACTTCTATAAATTTGAGGTTCTGAATATTGAATACCCTCTGTAGAAAGGACACTTGGTGACTTTTCAGCAAGTCATACTTTCATAAAAATGGGTGTGGTGAGATAAATAGTGAGATCTGTGCAGTATTTGTTTTGTTCTGTTAATTTTGTGAATAAAGAAGTCTTCCCAGTGACTGACAGTGTGCCAGGAAGGAGGGTCTAAGCTGATAGACAAGCCTCAACTCCTGCCTTCAGAGTGCTTTGTCTGTGACTGAGAAGGGAGGCAGCACACTGCTTAGCCCCCCCCCCCTTTATATCACTGTGGGGCATTGACTGTAGTCACCTTTGTGGTCAGGTCCACCAGAGGACAAGGGACTTATTCTGGAAGGCAAGATGAGTCAGGAAAAATTTCTCTTCTACTTGGTCTAGTCACAAATGAACCATCAAGACATTGGCCTTGTTTGTTTTATGGTATCCTGAGGGGGGAGAGAGGGTGCAGTGGAGGACCAGAGTAAAGAGGCACACAAAGCAAAGGATGGGAAATAAGGGCAAAAGGAAAAAAAATGTAATAACTAATGAGTTGTGGGAAGAAGGAAATCCGACTGCTGATTCTGTTCAGTTTAAGGTGAGAAATAACAGGATTAGAATGTCAAACTGCTGAGTCCTGAAGACATGACCATAAACCTCTAAGCTCTCTGCCTTGTTTTTTTTTCTGCACTCACTAATTAAATCATGTCTTGAAATATATAAAACGAAATAAAATAAAATAAAATGCTTTGAGTCCAGCAGACCAGACTGCACAGCATCAGCCCATAAGGGGCTGGGCTTCTTCTAACTGATGCACAGATTTATGAAGAACTACTTACAGGAGGACCTCACAGCACATTTAAAGTAGTGTCTAGGAGCCATACACTGTACATGGTTCCAACAAGAGAAACGACCAGGAAAAGCTCAGAAACCCAAATCAGGGGTTATAGCCAATTTCACGTCCCTTGTCCCTTTCATCATTTGCACCCCTTTTCCAGCTAATAGCTTTAAGAACTGTTCAATGTCTGGCACATAAAGCTTGCTGTGTAGGTAGCTTCCTCTCTCTACTCACTCAGTTTATGAAAATACAGTGTCTGTGTTCCACTCTTGGTAGATGGTATTTTTATAGCCAAATGTCTGACTCAAGCACCTGAGGCCACCATGAGCCCATTTTCTGCATCCCTCCTCACTCTTAGACAGGGCAGGTTTGCCATAAACTGAGAATTTAACTGATGAAAGTCCCAGCAGATATTCTGGCCCCGTGCTCTTCTGTTGTTTGACTGCGCAAAATCTATCATTCCTCTATATGCATATGGCATGTGTCAACTGTTTTAAAATTAGCCAATTTTCCTAAGCATAAAAATGGATTTTTGTCATATCACATGAACCATATATCACAAAAACAAACCAGGTTTTGTTATGGCCTTTTTTTTTCTTTCCAAAATGCATTAAGTCTTTCTAACTCACTGCCAAATCCATTTCACTCACTGCATTTGTGAGATACATTTAAAGAAACCAAGCAGAGGGCAAAAAAAAACAAAAACAAAAAAGCAAAAAAAAACCTCATACAGTGCCATCATCTGGAAAGAAATCCAGTTCATTACCAAACCAGCCACGCCTAGGAGGCTGGACTGCTGGTGAATCTTCTGAGTGATCAATAAATACAGCATTTGCATGCTGCTCTGCACTGGAAGCTTAAGATAGGGGGAAATCATAAAAATAAAAGTAAGATTAGGAACAGAACTGTCACAGCGTGGACATTCTTCAAACACTAGCTATTATAGGTGGTAATTCTGCAATATTTCATGCCCCCAAGCAATCCTGGGCTGTGAATTTTGCTACATCCGTTTTATAGTTGCATGCACTGAGGCTTGTGTGGTAAAGTAAGTGGGCAAGAACACATGCCCTAACAGGCTGCCAAAGATGTGTACTCCATTTAGTGGTACCTGAGCCTCTCCTCTCAATGACTAAGGTCTTTCCCATGAATGAATGAAAACTCATTAAGCATCTAGGTTTTTTTTTTTTTTATATTGAGACACCACCAGCTTTCTTCTTCTGATGAGGCTTATATAGATAGGTGTTATCTTTAAGGAGAGTGCATTGGAGAAGGCCTCTGTTGAACAATTCTTCGCAAGCTTCTATACAATGCCTTCTAGTGTTGCTAGAAGGGGCTGTTATCCAGGCCACTGTCTATTCTGCACATTGAGGGGCTTGTAATATTTCTGAAAAGGAGGAAACATGGGACTTCCACTTGGATTAAAATCCGTGAATTTCTCTCTTGAAATGCTCCAGTGTTAATTGGGAGGGCAGCACATTAAAACATTATTAGTCATTAATACTTCACTACAAATGAGTTGATCAGGATACTGCGAGGTGTGAAGGGGCCCCAGGGAAACTATCTTCTTGATGGAGGTGATAGGGAATTGCCAAAAGTGGCAGCCTCCGGGTTGCCAAGGGGCTCAGCAGGGGCTGAGAGAGATGATGCCTATTGGGCACAAAGAAGCGTGGCTCAGGCAGGCAGAGAAGGGACCGGACCTAATCGGCTTAGTTCTGGACAGGATTGCTTCTACAAACGTAGCCACCCTTTCCACTCTTCTATACTCATGCACACACATGCACGCATGTGTGCCAGGCTATGCCTTGGGAGCTTACCAGAAGTGTACTTCATATTAGGCCAGCCACCTCTAGACAAGAACCTTCTCAGCTTGGAGGCCAGGCGGGGGGGCTTGTAACACAGGCTTTTGCCTCTAGGGGTCTCCAGAGCCCGGAGGCTTCAGGAGGATGCTGACCTTATTCTGTGATTCCTGAGTCTCAAATCCCAAAGGGCAAAGATTGTGGAAGAGGCACGGAGCACTGGAAGCCTCTGAGGACCTATCACCCACAGGAACGCTGCTCATCACCTGCGCCCGTTCCTTGTCTGACAACATATTTATAGTATGCTAAGTGGCCGGATACAGCGAAGGGGAGGCAGAAATGAGCGGCCCCTGCAGTTGTTATCTACCGCCTAGGCGTTTCTATATCTCAAGGGGATTGGGAGGATTTCTCTGGATCCATACCCCACACTCTCGAAGTAACTCAACTCTCAAGGCTGAAGCTTCACTGGCGTCTGTGCTCGCAGCCAGACTACCTCCAGCTCAGGATGTTACACCCTGCACGAAGCCCCCAAGTGAGGAATGGAGGTGGATACCCTCAAACCATGGCTGCCACTGGGCCTTGACCCTGATGAACAGGCTACCTCTGAGCTAGAGGATCAAGAACAGAAAGGCCAAGGAAGGGGACCCACAGCATGGGTCTGTGAGGATAGGAAAGCCTTGTGAAAACAAAGAGGTGACCAACCTCACAACTGAAGCATGTTGGTCTCCACTAAGAAACTTTGAGGTAGGCTAATATTGTTTCCATCTGATATAGAATCTTCAGGGGTTAGTCACTCATGCTAATCTACTCTACCCACTCTTAATATCCCAACACTGCCAGGCATGGTGGGGGGTGCCAGGCATACCTTTAATCTTAGCACTTGGGGAAGCCGAGACTTGGGAGATTCTCTTTGAGACCTACCCTAGTCTACTTAACAAATTCCAAGTCAGGCCAGCCAGAATTACACACTGAGACCTCGTCTAAAAACAAACAAACAAAAATTCCCAGTACCATTATTCTCTCACTGGCGAGATCTCAGATCAGTGTCAAGCAACTCTCCTTACTCGATTCTTCTCATTTTCAAATTGAGAACAGTGAGATGCACTCCACAGGGGGAAGGGAGTTGGAATAAAAGGAGATTGCACATGTATCGTAGTCAGTGTCTGGTACAGTTCCTGGCACACAGCAGGTGTTTATTCATAGACATTGAATTTCATGCATTTTCAATCATTGAGAATAAGGGAGAGCAGTAATTTGTCCTAGTCTCACTGAATGTCACAGATGTGTCTGAGTTGGCAAAGGTCTTACATTTTATGATCAATTTTAATATGTCACCTATTATTTTAAACAAATGGCAAGTCTTGCTTTTTGAAGGATTTCTATAGTGCATGCTTCTCAGTGTGTTTTTCAAGGAGCTTTTAAAACTCCAAGGAGGTGCCTTGGGCAGAACTCTTGACTGAGGAAAGAAGCATGGGATGATCCAGCTCCAGGCACCTAGGTCTGTTCCAACTAGAGCCTTCCACATGTATTGGCTGTATTAGGATTCTAGATGAAGGTTTATTAATGACAGTCTCTTGCTTTCCCAAAAGGTTAAAAATCTTGTGTAGTTCAGGAAACCTTTCCTCCAAGCCTAAGGTTACTCATCTCTAATTTTGTTTTCAAAGCCTTGATCTTTTGAAAAACTGCAACACACCTGTATTCAGAAATGGTGACACTTGAAATATTCAGCCTGCTGTACTAATTGCACAGGATGTGTAAAGCTTTGCACTAGAAACTCTTTCGGGTTTTGTCTGGGTTTCTGTTTTGGTTTGTTTTGCCTGCTTCTGCACCCCCGAGTGTTCCCATTTAGGTTGTATTTTTACCATACATCAGCTCTGGATTCCTCCTAGGAATCCTTTCAGAGTCTAAGAATGCTTCTGTCCCACTCATGAAACATCAGCTCAGATATTTGAGTAGCTCCTCTTACTGTGACCACTGAGGCACCCTTTTCCTAGGACACAACGTGGGACAAGGATATATTGCAGAGTCTAATGTTTGAGCAAATGGCTTTTGCATCTGATAGATTTAGGGTCAAGAATTTTGCCTCATCCAAACTGGGAGGCCTTGGATGGGTTATTTAATCTCTGGGAACTTCAATTGCCTTATCAGTAAACAGAAAATAACCCATTTGAGATGGTTTGTCACATGATTAGAGGAGAAAGTGCCTGGAAAGCAATAGCTTGGGAGTTGGTACTTGGGAATGATTCTTAGGGAATACCTGATTCACTACCCCTAACAGAAGGTGAAGGTACGTAGTACTGGCTCTCATTGGCTATGTCTGGGTCCCAACTTTGCCCTCCGTGGAAGTTAGCATTTTGCAAGCACTCATATTTGGAGACACAGAAACAGCAGCGACTATTTTCTGAATGCCTATTTTGAGGCAAGTACTTTGTGGATATTTTTCATTCATTGTCTCTAATACTCAGGAGATGTTATCGTTTCCATTTTGTTAGATGGAGATACATGTAGCTTCATAAAAGTTATGTAAACAAGTTGATGTCACACAGCTGGCCAGTAACCAAAACAGGACTGAAGCTGGTCTGACCCAGAACTTGGTGGCCTCTCTTCTCCCGATGGCTCTCAGAGCTTCCCAGCGTGAAAGTCAGAAAACTTGCTGCAGTAATTAGAATCTGAGTAGGTCCTTTGCACTTTACTGGGTTTGGTCTGCAAAATAGGAATGGCACTCACTTCATAAGTTAAGAATAAAAATTAAGTGAGATATTACAACCCAGAATGAGCCTAGTACATTTTTTTACCATTTTAAGATGTATCTTAAAATAGTTATGAACCTGTTCCAGCTAAGTTTTACCTGCTCTCCAAATCGTTTCTTAAACTTTTAGTTATAAAAATGTCCCGGGGGGGGGGTGAAGCAAATACATAGATATATGATGTGGATGTACCTGAAGACAGAAATCACGACCAGGCTGGCATTCGGCAATCTGTGAACATCTCATAAGCTGCCTTCCCCTCTGCATGCCCCTCCTTGATCAAATTCCCATTTCTCCCTCTAGTCCAATTCACTTTTCATCTCGTTAAAAAATAATTTGCGTTTTCCTTTTTGCGCATACCTCTGGGTTGTCTCTAGCCTTTGCTGTGCCTGTCACTTCACTAAGGTTCTGAGTGACACTTGGTTCGCAGGAGAGAAGTAAAATAAAATGGTTCATCAAAGCCATGGTGCGTGTGTGTGTGTGTGTGTGTGTGTGTGTGTGTATGTGTGTGTGTGTGTGTGTGTGTGTGTATGTGTGTGTGTGTGTGTGTGCGTGTGTGTGTGTGTGTGTGTGTGTGCGCGTGTGCGTGTGTGTGTGTGTGTGTGTGTGTGTGTGTGTGTGTTCATGTGTCCTCTCTTTCTACCCTTGTCAAGAGCAGCAAGCTGTACATCTTATGAGCCATGTCTTCACCCGGAAGAACAAGAGGAACCAATGGGCTGGTGGAGGGGAGGTTGGAAGCATCTGGACTATTCGCTACTCCCAAGACTCCCTAGACTGAATCTGGCACTTCCAGGGTGAGGGTTGGACCACATCAACAGGAACTTCAGGTACCTTTGTTCCCTCTTTTGATGCCCAGATTCACCCGTATCCTCCATCCAGATGCATCCCTATCTACCTTTCTCGGACAAGTCACACCTCAAATTAAATGCTACCTCTTTATAAAAGTCCTTCCCTGAACACTACCCAGTCATGCTCTCCTACAATATCCTATTTTTTCTTTTCTATTATCACTATCTGAAATTGTCCCATTTATTTGCTTGCTTGTATGATTATTTTTGAAGACCATACTGAAACCTATAGACTCAGGACCTAAACTTTGCGGAATGTGAGCTCCCAGACATACTAGCTGTTGTGATCTTGAACTAGTAGTTTTTTCCCCGCTCTCTCTCTCTTAAACATATTTATTTGTATGTTTTATTTATGTGTATGCATGTGTTTGCCTTTGTACATGTGTGCTGTGGGATATTCTGTATGGCAAATGTGTTGCTGGTTAGTCAATCAATAAAACACTGATTGGCCATTGGCTAGGCAGGAAGTGTAGGCGGGACAAGGAGGAGAATAAAGCTGGGAAGTGGAAGGCTGAGTCAGAGAGACACTGCCAGCTGCCACCATGACAAGCCACATGTGAAGATCCTGGTAAGCCACAACCCATGTGGCAAGGTATAGATTAATGGAAATGGATTAATTTAAGCTATAAGAACAGTTAGCAAGAAGCCTGCCACGGCCATACAGTTTGAAAGCAATATAAGTCTCTGTGTTTACTTGGTTGGGTCTGAGTGGCTGTGGGACTGGCAGGTGAGAGAGATTTGCCCCGACTGTGGGACAGGCAGGAAAACTCTAGCTACAAATGGCGCCCAACGTGGGGCAAGAGTTTCCACCTAAAAACTGAGAGTAAAGATTCTAAAACGGAGCTAAAAACAGCTTCCCAATTGTCTCTCTCAAATGAGCAGCAGCTGCCGGTTTGAGCTACTGGTGGGTTCCTGGCATGCACGCTCGACCTGCCTGCCATATGGCGGGAATGAGGCCTTTGCAAGTGGCACATTAAGCTGCATGGTGGATTTAGCCTTTGCTGGTACAAAACAAAAAAAGAGGTTTCTGGGCTACACGCTGCTTGGATAAAAGCATAGACCCACGATAGCTCCCAGAGCTGGTGGTAAACATAGCCATGTTGGGAAGCTGAGGTGGGCGGAGCCAGCAGCCACAGCTGCTGCAGTTTAAAGCAATAAATTCGCAATAAGACAGATTCAGATGTAATAGTTTACAATGTGTGTAAAAATGTACGTAGGCTTGGAAGAGAGAGAAAAAGGAATATATACAGTTGTATAAAGAAATACATAGTTTTTAAAAATAAAGTCTTCAAAGAGACAGTAAAGATAGTATAAAAAATAAGCCACGTAAAAATGAATATTACACAGAGAATCTGGATTGTGTTGTCTTTGGGATTTTTAACTGCAGAAAAACATTTGATCGTAAAAGATGTTGAGTTAAACCAATATATATATTTTAAAGATACCCTGACTTCAAAATTTGGATATAAGGATATGTTGCTTTGGAAAAGAGTCTCTTTTGTTCCCACAGAAAGCCAGAAGCTATGGATTTGTTCAAGATTAAGATACATCAGGTTTGACCAGCCAAGACCCCCTGAAAGGTCTCCAAGGACACCATGGCCCAGATGATCCAACATCCAGAACAGTTTGAAGGCGTCTGGCTCAGACGATACAGCCTCATGGACTATTCCATAATTCTAAAATTTTCTTTGTTTCCCCATAAGATACAGCGCCCCCCTCCAGCAGGAAGTAGTAAGAGAAACTACGCCCAAATTCCCAAATTATATGTAATTTTACTTTGTTAAGGTTAAAACCTTCCTTTTTTTAAAAAAAAAAAAAAAGAAAGAAAAAAAAAGGGGGAAGTGCTGTGGGATATTCTGTATGGCAAATGTGTTGCTGATTAGTCAATCAATAAAACACTGATTGGCCATTGGCTAGGCAGGAAGTGTAGGCGGGACAAGGAGGAGAATAAAGCTGGGAAGTGGAAGGCTGAGTCAGAGAGACACTGCCAGCCGCCATCATGACAAGCCGCATGTGAAGATCCTGGTAAGCCACAACCCATGTGGCAAGGTATAGATTAATGGAAATGGATTAATTTAAGCTATAAGAACAGTTAGCAAGAAGCCTGCCACGGCCATACAGTTTGAAAGCAATATAAGTCTCTGTGTTTACTTGGTTGGGTCTGAGTGGCTGTGGGACTGGCAGGTGAGAGAGATTTGCCCTGACTGTGGGACAGGCAGGAAAACTCTAGCTACACATGTGTGTCATGTGTGTGCAGATGCTCAGAGAGGCCAGAAGGTGATGTTAGACCCTCTAGAGCTGGAGTTACAAGCAGTTGTGAGCTGCCCAACAAGGGTGCTGGGAACTGAGCTCAGGCCCTCTGGAAGAATAGCACACACTCTTGACCACAGAGCCGTCTCTCTAACCCTAATTGTTTCACTTCTCTGAAATTCCAGTTAATCTTACATAAGATGGAAAGGATGAAGTTAGTGTATAGGATCACTATGGTAAGTAAACGAATTGATGCATAGAAAGTCTTCAATGCAGGACCTGACACATAAATGCTATAAAAGTGTTAGCCATTATCAGCAATGGCCATAAGAGCCATAGTGCTACATTTGTGCCTCCAGAATGGAAGCGCCTAGATGACAAGGCTTTGGTGACTTCTGGCCTCTGCTCAATCTCTTATGCTAGGGAGCAGGGCTTGTTTTCCAATAACATGCTCCCTGTATTCAGTACTTCCTAAGAACTGTGTCTTAGAACCCAATCTCAACCCCACTGCTCTAACCACATAAACAAATCATTATGTTGTTGTGAATATAGTGAGGGAGAAGATTTGAGCAAGAAGTGTAGGAGTATAGAGAAAGGCAATTAATTCTGTCCCAGAGTCTCCGAGAAGCCTTCGCAGAGGAGATAATGTTTACAGAATCTTGAATCTCAGTAACCCCTCAGGAAGCAGAGACTAGGACAGCAGAGGGAGGCCACTGCCGGAAAACACCATGGCACAGCTAAGGGCCAGAGGACCAGGGCTTCACTGCAGGCTGTGGTGCAAAGGGTTAGAGGATGGGGACACAGAGAGGCTGAGGACCAGCTCACGAAGGAGCTCTGTTTGTCAGGCTAAGAAATTTGGATTTCATTCTGATGCTCGTGGGGAGCCACAGGAGAATTGCAATGAGAGGCGAGGCGTAATCAAATTTACCATTTTGAAATATCACTCTGACGGCAAGGAGGAAGCAGACCTGGCTAGCCCTCCAGGCAGGAAACAGGGAGAGCAAATGTAGGAAGGTCCAGGCAAGAAGAGAGGAGTGTCTGACTTCAGAGAATGGAAGGGGGGGGGTGACAAGGAGTGCAAGGCTTCTAGAAATCACTAGAAACACCTTTTCCAGGGTTGCTGATTGGTTGGATGAGAGTGGGGAACAGTGGGAGAGAAAGTAAAGGGCCAGTATAATTCATCTTTTTGGTTTTGGTTTGGTTTGGTTGTCTGTTGTTGTTGTGTGTATGGTGTTGTAGGTACATGTTAGTGTAGGGGTATGCAGGCCCATGTGTTCAGATGCAGAGGCCCAGAACAGGATGTCTAATATCTTCCTGGATAGCTCCTTGCCTTGCTGCCTTGAGACAGGGTCTCTCGCTCAACCAGAAGCTTGTCATTTCCAAAAGGCTGGCTGGTGTGTGAGCCCTCCATATCTGCCTGTCTCCATTCCCCAATATTGCATTGACAGACACTTGCATCGATGCTGGGTTGGTTTGGGCTGTTTGTTTTTCACATGGGTGCTGGGGATTTGAACTCAGGTCCCCAAGTCTGCAAAGCAAGCTCTCTTACCCAATGAATCATCACCCTAGCCTTTGTTTTGTGAAGCAGAGTCTTGCTAGTCTTGGCTGGCCTGGAGCTCACTGTGTGGAAGAGGTTGGCCTTGGATTTTCATTGCCCCTTCTGCTTTCTCCTCCTCCCCAGTGCCAGGATTACAGATGTGTTCCATTAAGCCCAACCTCACATTTCTTTATCGTGTCTCTGGAGGTGTGATTGTGTCATTTGCTGAAGCAGGTATTGGGGGAAAGAAATGACTACGAGTCTAGTTTGGGATACTCAAACCATGAGAGTATCAATTTGGAGATCTTTAGCAGGAAATGGGCATAACATTTGCTGAATGTCTACAATGTACTGGAGCTATATTTGGTACTCTGCCCTATTTCTCATTGAGAACTAAGAGAGGGAACACAGTTGTGCTTATAGGTGCTGAGACAAGCCTGTGAGAGGTAGTAATGCCTCTTTCTCGTGGTTCATATTTAAGAACTGCAAGCAAGACCGAATGAATAGCATATAAAGAGGAGGATTAAAAAATAAAGTCATAAGGGTCATTTGGAGATAGATCATGGAAAACATAGGAGGGAGATAATAATTGCCCCTCAGGAGTGTTGTGTGAATCAGGTGAAATACAGCTTGGGAAAATATTTTCAAAAATGATAGAAGGCTAAGTAAATATCACAAGTTCTAGGTATGTCCAAACCTTATCTTATTTTTCCCAAACCTTATCTTAATGACTAACAATAATAGCATAATAATGATGAAGGGGTTATAGTATTCCAATCTGCAAATAACAAATAAAATTTGATCCTCCTGTCTTCCCATTTTAATTGATAATTTGGTAAATAATCTTTAAAACATAGTGGTGGCTCTTCTTTCTCCCTTCCACACTAAAACATGTCTGTTTTGAAAACTGAAAAACTCATGGGAAGGGAGGTCATATGGTAGTAGAGAAAAGAGAGAAGGGGATGCTTTGGAAGGGACCCTGAAGGTCACTCGCTCAGTTATTTCTACCAACATTACTTTAAAAGAAAAAAGTAAGAAAAAGAAAAAAGGAAAAAGAAAATGGGTGAAACCATGAGGCCTCTCCCCAACTCACTCTGGGCATGTGAGCTGAGAGCTGCATTGATTCGTAAATGCTTCCAGTGGGCTGAGTCACAGTTAGCTAGGTCCCTCCTCAAATAAATATAGGCCATGTAAGCTATTTGTGTTCCTTGCTTTTAAATTTCAGAAATCCATGCCCAGAGGCTCCCTCTGGGCTGCTCTTGACCTCACCCTCCACATTCTCTTTTTATGTCTCTGGCTCCTCCTGTCTCAAGCTTTGCCCTTTTTTCTGCCATTAACCAGCCACTTCTCTGCAGGCCCTGGCCAGCACAGTCTAAAAGAAAGGCAACGTCTGGTACCTGTCTTAAAAACTCAAAAAGAAATGAGCAGAACTAACAGGAGGCTATTTAACCCAGCATATCATTTTAATCCAAGATAGGTGTAAAACTAGTGATCCTCTTACATTGCTTTCATGTGTGCATGTGGGGTGTGTTTTTTTTTTTTTTTCTTCTTTGAAACAGCATCTCCTATATCCCTTGCAGGCCTCTTACTCTCTATACAGTTGAGGACGACCTTGAACTTCTTCTCTTCCTCCTGCCTCCACCTCCTAAGTAGTAGGATTACCAGGTGTGTATCACCATGCCTGGTTTATGTGATGCCAGAGATAAATACCAGGACTTTGGTATTTATGCGAAGCAAGCACTATTATCAACTGACTTACACATCTAGTCCCTTTATAGTTTTTTAAAAAGTAAATCTTTCCAATCCAAGGTGCATTTTATGATCCCAACACACATTTCCAGAGCTCCTGGGCTACCTGTAGAGTTCATGGGTAGATTTTGCGTGTAATAGTTCCTCACTTTACAAAGTCTGGCAACTCAGGTGTTTTAGCATTGCAAGTGAGTTTTAGAAAAATAAACAATGGGACTGGATTAGCCATAGAAGATGGCCGGCTGTGGTTCTACCTCCCTCTGCCTAACAGAGTGATAATTTAAAGAGGACTAACCTGCACCAGCATGTTCAGAGAAGGCTAGCCCTCTGCAGCCTGCATAACTGAGCCTTCTGACCCTTCCCTCTGAAACAGAGCAGGGTTTCCTCCAAAACTATGAACCACATAGCATGTGCCCCAAAATGGCAGTGGATGCCTCTGCAAGTAAAGAGAGAAGATGCCCTGCTCTTAGCCCAGCTACATGGTCATTAGCACAAGGGTGCTGGTAGACACAAGGATGACAGCATAGTTAAAGGTAGGAGCTTCAAGAGAGAGTTAATGTCTCTGAAGATCTGGTCCCCGATTGCACTCTTGGGCCAAAGTCCAAAAAAGAGACTGGGCTCCTAGAGAATTTCCTCCGGACCTCACACAAGTCACGGTGCGAATTGTGGCAAGTCATCCTCTTCTCATGCCCAGTGGAAGCATTCTGTATTCTAGGAATGGAGTCATTCATGCAGTGACATGCAGCCTGCATGATGCTTCAAACCGAGAGAAGACCAAGACTGCTGTGCAGCCAGTCTTTTCACAGGACCTATGCTCTCCCTGATCTTTGCTCTGAGAGAGAGGCTGATTCCTGGAGCAAGTGTGCATAGCTAGCTGGCTGGAGCCTTCTCCTGGTAGAGAGCAGCAGCCTTAGACTTCCCTTGGTGCTGCCCAGGCTGACACTATGCCTCTTCCCTTCCTTGCTCTGCTGAACAATCACAGTACCTCGTGGTACAGCTGCGGGCAGTACCACTCCCCACCCCCTCCTGCTTTTTTGTGGTCTCCTCCTTTGTGACTGCTACAGCATATGTTTTATTAAAAGAGGAAGAGAAGAGGAGACAAGAGGTTATGTACATGGGCATGCTCAAGAATCTTAAGACTGAAAAATCTGCTCAATGCTAAATGCCTAAGGGCTTTGGCATTTTGCCGGCTCCAAGTAAACCCCAAGAGGAACATTTGGGTGGAGAAATAGGAAATGGAGGAAAATCAAAGCTCTCTCTTAAGATGTTCTGATTCTAAAGTATAAGAAGATTTTTCTCATGTTCTCTTGAAATTTGCCTGCATTCCCCACATCCTTGTTCAAATTTTTGGATATGAAGTGGATAGGATCTCTGACATTGAGTAACGTTTTTCCTGTTGTGTGTGGATTACACCTGAGAGTGGGTAGTAGGCCAGGTAACTTTTTTGATGCCTAATGAGATGCCCAGTATTTCAGAGACCTGTGATTGGGGCTTGGACCAACTTCTTCTGGGCCATACATGTTTAATGTAGTTAACCCAGATATGTAGGATTTCCAGACTGCCAGCGAAGTGGCCCCAAAGAACCGTGCAAACCCTGGCATTTCCAGCGTGTGCCACAGCAAGTTTCTCTGTCAACTGGAAGCCTTCATCTCCTCTGCCTACCCAAAAAGATTCCACCCCAACTCTCAAAGCTCAATTCTAATTCTCCTTTCTTGGAATACTGATAGCTCTTATTATCAGTGCAGATCAATGGCCGATTAATAAGGTCAGCCTTTTGACTTCTCTTGTATTGAGCTTCTGTTTAGAACTTACACCATCCCTTTACCTTTGCCCAGATATAGGCCTATTTTCCCAAGTAGACTACAAAATCATGGAGGACAAAGTTTTCTAAGGCTTTTGTCCCTCACTACCCTGACATACTGACAGAGGAGGAACCCCAGGTCACACCACAGCTTCCCAGTCTTGTAAAGTATAAAGTAACCAAGTCATCGCTGAGATGAAACTATGCCTTCGAAGAAGCCCATAGGGGCTGAGGCTGGTGAAGGAGCAATAAGACACAGACCCATCCATGACATCCCCTACTGTTGTGTGACTGAGGTAAGACAGATCTCCTCCTGGCATGCTCTGCTCTCCCCTTTCCAAAAAGGAGGCCGAAACCCTGTAACTCTACATCTTAGGGTAATCAAAGACAAATGAGACAATAAACCATGTGAGGATTAATTAGAGGACTTCTGTAAATCCTCCCAGCTTTTTAGGAAAGGAGGCCTTTATAAAATGTGTGCAAAGACTTAATATTTAAGGGAAAGAATTGAACCTCCAGAAATAACACCACACTGTGTTTGTTCAAACACCAGCCAGGAACCTGAACACTGAACATTCCAGTCAGCAGAAAGTGTCCACACAGTACCTCCAGTCCCTTCAGATTACCTCTTGTTTGTGAGTGGAGAGGGCTTCTGGAGCACCCTCTCAGAGGGATAGGTCTTAGGTGGTGCTCCCTAGGTGCTAGCCTGTACCTTGGGGAAGGGGATCAGGAGGAGCTGATGACGCAGGGATGTTCTGTGCCCTCTGGCTCTGCTCAGTAAACAACCTGTCAGGAGGCCAGATAGGAACACTCAGAAGGGGATGATCTTGAAGTCCAAGAAGAGAAGACTGTTTCCCAACCTCAAAAACAGGCCAACATAAGGAGGGTAGGGTCTGTCTGTCCTCCCCAGCTCTTCCTTCCTCAATCTTTCTTGTTTTCACACTGTAGCACACAACACTCCATTCTGGGAGAGGAAAACCAGCTCTATTTTTTTTTTTTTTTTTTTTTTTTTTTTTTTTTGGTGAGGAGAGAGAAGGAAGAGTCAAGAATGCTTCTGTCTTCCCCATGGCTGCAGCCCAGCTGTCAGCCCCTTTAAAACCAGCTGCTTCCCAGCAGTGAAGCCTCTGGTCTGATGTTTGCACTCTTACCCTCAAATACAGCATCCTGGCTCTGCATCTTTTCAAATCATATCCTTCCTCACAGAAGCAAAGCATGCACCTTTTCCCAGAGTAGGTAGCAGCTCTGGTACTGGTAAGATAAGATCACTATGGCAGCATTGCTTGGGCATGCTCTCAATGCTACACAGCAAACTCAGTCCAGGTGAGAAGGAACTCCAGAGGGTCATGTCATACACAAATAACGTGCATACAGCTGTGTGAAATCAAGAGGGAAAGCACAAACTCCAGCATCACTTTAGCTGTTGCCTGATGTCATCAGACTGCCCCCCAGGGGATTTAGTAGAATTCTTTAGCTGCCTGGTTAATACTGGCATTGCATATCTTTTAAGAGTATGGGCATGGGGTAAGGAAAGGAAAGGTAACAGCATGCACATGTTTAGAAAAAACGTGGGGGAGAAATAATTGACTCATAGTATACATTTAATTCTTCTGGTTGGCCTAGGCTAACATATCACCATCCCTGTTGAATAAGGTCTGGATTATCTTTTATAATTGTTATTCTCTTAGCACATTTGTTCCTTTTCAGGGCAACCTGCTCCCAGGACAGGGGAAAGCACACATATGGTTCTTTACAGAGAGGTCTTCCCAATCACGTTACAGTGCATCCAGTTGATTGTTAGTTAATATTTGGTTTGAGTCTATATAACCTGGGTAAATATGTACCATGCAGAAGGGCTGCTTGGTGAAGAGAGAACTCCTCTGGACTAGCACAGCAGTGCCTAAGTTCATCCTCCTACTGGGCCGGAACACTCCAGGCATCCATGGCGTGGGCAGGGGCTCGGCACGCATGCTTAGTTTTTCTGTGAGCACCAGCTCCCTGCATACAGCTGTGAAAACACACACACACACACACACACACACACACACACACACACACACACGCCACAGGCAACACTCAACTGTGTATGAACAAGGAGTCAATCTGATAGAGGGTATCAGCAGACCTTTCCCTTCAACACAGCAACATTCCCCTCTTAGTGTCTCTAGTGTCTCCAATCAATTAGGGCTTCTGTTATACCACCCAAGAGAGACTATGGGGTTCACTCTTAGGAATTATTTTTGTCCCTGGTTCCATGTTCATAGAAGAAACAGACTGCCTTCTCAATCATGCCCCTGGGCTTTATGAACATGTGAACAGAGATGTATTGTGCAACACAATATCAGATCTTTAGGGTCCCCCCCCCAAACACAGTGAACCTCATGCAGTCCTCTCCAGCATCAGCTAGGCAAGCAAAAGTCCTTGTCATCCTCGGCAATTATGGAGCCCGAACAAATTTTCCAAAGCTAATGGGAGTTGCACTAACTTTGAGGACTTAAACCAGGCAAACACAATATAGGTCAGGCAGAGTGGCCAAGCTCTGTGACAGCCATGCGACACCAGGACGCAAAACCAGAGTCAGCTCAAACCCAAAGTCCACTGCTAAGCTCCACCTGACAGAAACTAGGGGATGGAATGGGGATTATTCCTTTTGCTTGCAATTGCCAGGCATCAGACAAGAGGGTTGAATGAGGACTCATCAAAATTACAGCGAAAGGGGATACAGAAAACCCACGACCCCCTGCACTGTTACCTTGAATCCTTGCAAAAGCCCTTCTTGCTGTATCAGCTGCTCCCCAAACCACCAAGGACTGCGAGGAGACTCCTAAAAGATGCCCGATTTCTGTGCAACATCTCCAGTGGCAGCCTTCCAAAGTTTTTACTTCATGATTTCTTGTGGCTCTTTCTCCTTTGGGGAAATGCAAAAGCCTCCCCCTCAGCTGGAGAGAGGGAACGGATGTCTCTTTTCAAATTCTCCAATTCTGGGCTTTGCTGTTGCCGCCGCCGCGGCGGCAGCGGTCAGACCACTTGCCTGCTGCTGCCTTGCCGCGGAGCAGCGAGCATCCCAGGCACCCACAGCATCTGTGAAGTGGGATCAGCGCTAGGCTGGGTCGCACGCGGCGTGGGAGAGGTGAGCAAAGTGGGAAGCCAACTGAGGAGTCCCCTGTCCCTCAACCGATGTGAAACCAAGATCTTGCCTTTTTTTTTTTTTTTTCTCCAACTCTAAAGAGACTCACCCGCCCTGTCATCCGAAATCTGTGCCTTGCACATGGGCAGAAACCGTTCCTTAGGCGTCTGGGCTCCTTCGGCTGCCTGAGGACCTGCCGGTGTCCTCGGAGCGCTCGGCAGGTGCATTTCCCAAGTCCTCCCGAATCCGCCGAGCTCAGCGGAGGAACTGCGGGATGAGTCGCGAGTCGCTCGGCAGGCAGGCGGATTCCATCCTAAGGCTGCAGCCCGGCGTGTCCCCACTCCGACTCCGCGCTCTGTACCAAACCAGTGTCACCTGCAGACTCAGACACCAGATGAGTGTCTTAAGATAACAATGCTGCCCTGCCTGCCTCTCTGGTTCTTTCTTATGCACGTAGGTTGGCCGCCAATAGGACTCTGCGCCACACTCCCCACAGGCGCCCATTGGCTGGGCTGCCTGGCAGGGGGCGGGTTCTGAGGCCTACCGGCAATCTCCTTTGGCTAGCTGGAAGGCTGGGGTACCAGCTCTGTTAACCCTCCCAGCTTTGCAGCAGCGACTTTTTTTTTTCCTTTTTCTTTTTTTCCTCTTCTTTCTTTCTTTCTTTCTCTCCCCCCAACCCTACTCCCACCCCCGGCGAGGATAAGGAAGCATTGGATAAATTCACGGCTGCCTGTGGGATTGGGAGTGAGGGTTGGAGAATGTCAAAAGGATGAGGAACAGGAAGTAGACGGGGAACTAATTACATTTTCTTCAATCTTCTGAGTTACAATAATCATTTGTCCCAGCCCATTTTGTTTGCTTGCTTAACCAGAACTCCCAGAGATAGGGTCCCATTTGATCTATTTCCCTTCGAATTTGAGGTTTCATTTGGTTGGTCTGTGCTTTTTAAGCCTCCTGAAATACTTAATTAGAAGTGGGCCCCCAAGTGAGAAATAGCGCGCGCGCCTACACAGACACACACAGACACACAGACACACACACACACACACACACACACACACACACACACACACACACACACACACACACACATCAGAACTACATCGAAAAGGGGAAGGCAAAATACCCGCAGGAGCCCATAAGATGGCTCGGCGGCAGAGAGTCTTAGAATCGCTGGACAGCTAAATTGAGATACCTCACGCCCCCACACCAGAACTGTTGGGACAACAGCACAGAGGAGAACTTGAGGATTCTGGGGAGACAGTTAAAATGCTCTGCGTCCAAAAAAGAGAATTGTTTTGCCTGTGATGTTTTTCTTCTGTGTATCTCCTTTCACTCCAGTGAGTGTCAGGAAGAGGGACTCTTTTTAAAGGAAGACTAGAGAAAGGAGAACAGGACCAGCCTTGTTTCTGTGAAGCAGGTGCTGTTGCTGAGCCTGTGAATCAGGGGTGGCGGGGTGGTTGGGGGGGGGCTGAGCAAGGGAGAAAGGGAGGGAAAGGAGGAAAGAATGAGGGATAAAAATATTAACTTTGAGTTGAAGGGTGTGAATAATATATTTTTGATATTCTAATAAAAGTGTGAAGCTGAAATACATTCTGCTTACTGGTGAACTACACTAAATTTTGGTAAGAGCAGGGTAGAGTCATTGTTGAAGAAACATCCACTTCAATAGAAGAGCTGGAGGTTGAAACTGTGGAGGGACTCCCATGAAGTCATGTGATGAGGAGGGCTATATAGAGAAGAATAGTCAGAAAGAGAGAGAAGTGTCTGGATTTAGTTTCCTTGAGTTAAGAGCAACATTAGAGATCACTTTGTAAAGAACTAGAAAAAAAAAAAAGAAGAGTTCAGAGGTTTAATGCGTGCTAAAGCAGTATATATCTGGGCTAGCTAAGAAGTGACCAGTGACCGTTAGCCGGATGTTCTGAAAGGGTGAGGAAAGCTGAGAAACCGCATCTTGCCTCCAAACCTTCATTTCTATCATTCCTGAATTCCACTTGTTTCCTCCTCTGCATCCTATTCAAGTTATTCCTTCTTCATGCTGCAGATGTCTAAGCTATAACACAAGCCAGAGAGTGGAGGTCCCATGGAGTCCCCAGATCTTCAACTAGGATAAAATACCTTGGTAAAACGCTGAGAATTTAACTGCTTCTGTACTGCAGAGGTGGGGTTGTCCCCGAGATTTCTAGAGACAGAGGCCCACTGAACCTGTCCCAAGTAAGAACACCTTGGAGGTCAGGGTTCTTGTGATATAACTTGAGGAAGTGAGAAAATGGCTGAATGGGTAGAACAGAGGTAACTCATGTCAATGGAAAGAACAAAGGGCCAGGATCTCTGGGGGGGGGGTGAAAGGGGGTGGCTGATTACTGATATCGTGAAAATAAAGGAACTTCGCTGTTTTCTTCTGTGGTGTCTTAAACCACCCAATGGTATTTTAATGATGAAAAACATACATTAAAAACTCAACATGAGTTCATCGAATGAATGTGTATGAGTTGATGCAACCACTGTTCACATTTCCAACATGATAAGAAGCAAATGATTGCTCCTTCTTAGTCAAAATCTTTTTTTTTTTTTTTTTTTTTTTTTTGGTTTTTCGAGACAGGGTTTCTCTGTGTAGCTTTGAGCCTTTCCTGGAACTCACTTGGTAGACCAGGTTGGCCTCGAACTCACAGAGATCCGCCTGGCTCTGCCTCCCGTGCTAGGATTAAAGGTGTGCGCCGCCGCCGCCCGGCACTTAGCCCAAAGAGAACTGCTATTCTAATACCCATTCCCAAAGAATGTAACTTGCTCTTCAATTTTGAATATATAGAATATTAGTGGTCTGAGCCTTATTTCTTTCATTCATTATTGTGTCTTTGAGGCAGGAAGCTGATGACTATCTGAGTTGGTTCCTTGTTTTAATCTATTACTATTAGTGAAACTGCTCATAATGTTCCCATGTTTATCTGTTGGTGCACACATGCTATCATTTCTTCTGGATAAACATCAAGTAATATAAATCACTGAATTTACTTTTTACACCTACAATGGAGAAATTTATGTGGCGGCAATGATTCAAAAGTGTATTTTCTGTCTGAAGAAGTTATATGTATAGTGACAACACTGAGGGTTATCACCGTTAAACAACAACTAAATGTCTGAATGGATTAGATCCTTTGCATATATAATCTCATTTCTTTTTCACAAACACCATACAAATTATGTATTGTTATTATTATTTGTGTATTACTGTTATTGTTGTTTAAATACTACAAATAAAAACATTGATTACAAGACAATGAATTTACTATCTGCACTGAATATGTATATGCGTGTGTGTGTGTGTGTGTGTGTGTGTGTGTGTGTGTGTGTGTGTATGTGTGTATATATACATGCTCAGTGAATGAGCTAAGAGAACAGGAAGTGACGGAATTTCTCACTTCCACAGAAAGCTGGAAGTTTATCTGAGGAGTTTGGACAACTTGAGGAATGAACACTGTATATCATGTGAACAGAAGGGCATGGGAGGAGTGAAAATGGGAACTAGGCTTTACTTTCATTGGTGTGTATATGTGTGAACACATATTTGGGGGAGATGGTGACCAGGGAATGAGATATAGCACAGTGAACAAGCAATCTAGGGGGATAAATAGTGTAAGAAATGACTAATTCATTAAATTTCCAAGCCACAGAAATTTGTAGAAAAGCTACAATAGAATGAAGAAAGAGTTCATGAATTTCTGGTAACTGGGGTGCTTGGGTACAGAACTGGCTGATAAGGAAAGCAATCAAAAAGGTATTACAAGAGTCAAGAAAAGAGGCCACTGACATTTAAATATAGAACAGTGGACCTCAGGAGAAAAGTCAGGCTTACAACTAACAAAACTTGGTATTTTGTAGTTTTAAATAGTACAAATATTTGCTTGTATGCTATCTATGGCATGGGATGTGGATAGAGATGCTTGAGCTTATTCTATTCACAAAAAAATAAAGATGAACATGGTTCAGATTCCCCTCCAAAGGAAAGTATGAAGGCAGGCCTTGAAACACATCTGTTGTTTTGCTACAGCACATTCCTTTTACACAAAAGTGATGACTGAGACACACCCGCATCTCCTTATCCCACTTAAATGTAAAGTGTTGTGCATGAGATACTGTCTGGTTTCTATGAATTGCAGTTTCTATCCTCATCACTATGTGTATGGGAAACAAGTGTCTTGGCAAAATATGTTGTCCTTTTGTTCTCATAGCCTTTATTGTTAAACTCTTCTGTGGAAATTGGCAACATAAAAGGAATCAAGATGTCAACATCTAACACTCCCAACTATAACATTTTAAGAAGACTCCATCATGACTTATGGGAAGCCAATCTGACAGTGCTTCACTTGTGCTTTCTAACACAACACTTGATCTTTTCAAAATTAAGAAGACTTAAAATTATAGTAGATTACATACTATTCAAAAGTAAGAGGGTTATTCTTCCTGCCCATGCTCTGATGGATGCCCAGGAAAAAGCAGGTGGTTGGTATTTGCTGAATGAATTGCTGTCATCTATGAAATGTTCTTTGTGCTTCAGTTGCACATGTTTGTTTTTTTTTTTTTTTTTTTTTTTTGTAGATTGATCTCATCAAGCACTTGACTATTCTGTTGGTCTTAGTTTCTTCATCTGTTAAATAAGCCATTGGACTAAGAGATGATCTAATAAGTTACATGCCATTTCTCACATTCCAGGGCTACTCAGTTTCATGGCCTCACTTTATTCCATGACAAATCACTTTGCTTATCTATGTCTCATGCTTTTCTCTATACTGGAGAAGAGGAAAAGAGTTCATGAGGTCTTTACATCCTTTAGCACCCTTAGGGCAGCAATGAAGATGACTGGAAAGCCCACTTGCTGATGTATCCTTTTTCAGTACTTCGCAATGATATATGCTAATATACCTAGGCATTAATTTTCAGATATGTCAAGTTTAAGAAAAAAACATTCATCAATTCTTTTCTTTTTCTTTTTTCCTTCCATTCCTTAAATGTGGCCTTAAACATTGATGGGTCAACTAGATTGAACTATTCAATTAGATTAATTTTTTTAGAATGCATGGCACATATTTTGTCTTTTAAAGGGCACATATTTGCATTTGTCAATAAATTACACCGGGTAGATTGGGACAGCAATTGTTTCAAAGCTGTTTCACCTAAATGAGAAGGTGGCGAATTCCATTTCTAGAGTAAGAACTGAGCTAAGCACAGTCTTCCAGCCCCTGGTGTTTGAATCAGCATTGAATAGGGGATGTTGGAAGAGCATACTTCTGAAGTAAGTCATTGCTTATCATGTGGAAATTCAGGCAATTACCAGATGCCAGCATTCCCTAAATTTCACCTATCTTACACAGTTTATGGCATACAGCAATTAATGGCATCAGCCTGCTCTAGTGGAAGGAGAATTTATATGAACTCTGGGTGGTGGTGCTGTTGTTCCTAAAAATACTTAGTAGGGGTGGGGGGACTAAACATTTACCCTGTTCTTTTCTTGACAGAGTTTGGATCAATCTTGATCACAACCTGTGATATTCTTTTATTACTTTCCCCCTGATTAGGATACCTGAGAAACTATGGTTCTCACATCTTTTCTGCTCTATTCTATTTATTACTGGATTTTCTGAAATTAAATGCTTAACATTTCTTTGAGACAAGTCTGCTTTCCCTATCAATCACAGGATCTTCTTCATCTTTTTATTGCTTATTGTACATAACATTTGTGACAGAAACGATATGCATAAGTTGCAAGTGAAAGTTCTATTTTTCTCAACCGTATGAGTTACATTGACTTCCTTCTTTGTTGTTCATCTTTTTTCAATTGCTCTATCTATATCAATATTGCAAATGTTATCTTTAAATTTTCTGTAGAGTCCATATTGGGTCAAAGTGTATACATGTGCATTTTTCTCACCTTCTTAATCCAACAGACAAATCTAACTAAGAAGTTGTTTTTTCAAAAAAGAAGAAAAAGAAGAGGAGGAGGAGGAAGAGGAGGAGGAGGAGGAGGAAGAAAAAGAAGAAGAAGAAGAAGAAGAAGAAGAAGAAGAAGAAGAAGAAGAGATGCCACACACACAAAACCCAAAAAGACGATGTACATTTTTATCTAGAATGACACCCCTCGCCTCCCTCCACCTGCTTTGAAGAAGAGCTCTTTAAGGTGTGTGCCAGTATATGCCTTTTCCCCAGCCATTTGGATGATGCTGCCACAGGAGATATTTTTGCATTACAAAGACGCAGTTCTAAAAATGCAGAGCAGGTAGTTAATAACTAAGAGCCTGGGGGGATGGAAAGGAGGAGAGAGGCAGGAGCATCATCAGCCAGCTGGGGGCTGACCTGATTCCCTAGAATCCCCAGCCCTCTTCCTCTTTCCTCCCAACATCCTTCCTTCCCTTTTTCTCGTCCCCCCCACCCCCCTTTTCCCTTCCCCAGATAAGCAGCTCCGGGAAACAAAGAGCTGGGCTCTCCAGACCTCAGCGCTGGAACCTAGGGCTCTCTGAGAAGCATCTCATTTCGGGGACCAGGGCTCTCGAGCTCTGTGTCCCCTCCCCAACCTCCCCCGCCTCCCTAGCTTGCTCGCTGCTCCCTCCCTGCTCGCTGCCTCCCCCACCATAGCAGCGCTGGGAGGAAGGCGGCCAGGGCTCAAGATGGCTTTAGCCCGGCTCTGCGCCCTGTTCGCCTGCTGCTGGGGGCCCGCTGCGGTGCTGGCCACAGCTGCCGGCGACGTGGATCCATCCAAGGAGCTGGAGTGCAAGCTCAAGAGCATCACGGTGTCGGCGCTGCCCTTCCTGCGCGAGAACGACCTGAGCATCATGCACAGTCCCTCGGCCTCCGAACCCAAGCTCCTCTTCTCTGTGCGCAATGACTTCCCGGGAGAAATGGTCGTGGTGGACGACCTAGAGAACACGGAGCTACCCTACTTCGTGCTGGGTGAGTCCCTGGAGAGGTCGTAGAGGCCGGAGGAGGCGCTGGACGGGTGCCCCCACCCCCCACTCGGCCCGCTCCACACATCCACTTGCTGCCGCCACCTCCCCTCCCCCACACTATCTCCCTGGATCCGCCCCGCTGCTGGACCTCTCTCCACACCCACTTGCAGGCCAGGCCGGCACTTTGGCTTTAGTGCACCTGATGTCTCCCCAAATCCAATCAATCTAGGGACCCGACCCCCCTTCTCAGCTGCCTTGCCCCAAAGGAACAGGTTGCTGGAGTGTCTCTGAAACCTTCCTTAGCCTTGAGCTGGGAGTTTTCATTCAGGAACACATCTGAACAGCGTCAATTTCCAGCCCAACTCTTACAGGCCTCTTTCCCTGCTTGCATGCCACATGCTTAGCTCTTTGCTTCACACCTTTGGGCACCCATGCCCACCCATCGCCATCCCTAGGCCTTAGGAACAGGAATTCTGTGGTCACCTTGCCAGCATGTGCATGCCTCACTGCAAGAGCTGATCATCCCTCATCCAGAGCTCTGACACCCTTCCTTCCAAACAAGTTTCTTAACTGACTGGAGTTCATCTTGGGAAGTTGTACCTCCATGCCTAAAGCTAACAACCTCCTTATCCAGGTACCTCCACATCCCCATGATGCTTTAAAGTCTCTTGTTTAAGGAAATGGCCCAACTGCATAGCTCAACTATTGCTTTTGCTCTCCTCTGCTCTCTAAACTTCCTTGGGTAGGTATATATATATATTCATGCACACAGAATGGCCTCCCTGGGCAAGAAAGAGGCTTTTCTGCCCTTTGTTTGCATCTCTCTGATCCCTTTCTCATAAATTTCCAAGAGTCACAAAATTCCTTCAAATAATAAATCTTATGTCACTTTGACTCTCCCCTTTTTGTTTTCATGACCAGAATCTTGTAACATCTCTCTACTTCTCTATCTGAAGCTCCACGTCTCTCCATATTGCCCACACCCAACTGTGCAGTCCGTTTCTCCAAAAGAGAATGGACATAGTCTCATAACATGCTTCACATATTCCGATTTTGTTCAGGAGAGAAGTTAAGGATAACCAGAATTCAGTCTCTAGGTTCAGAGAGAGAGAGAGAGAGAGAGAGAGAGAGAGAGAGAGAGAGAGAGAGAGAGAGAGAGAGGGAATGTCCAGGATACCACTACATTTACTTAACATCCTACAAACTCAAGTTCACTTTACATGAATGTAGTTCCCTGCTGGCCATGTGTAGGTTGAAGCCACAGGTGAAATTATAACCTCTTTCCCTGGTCTTCTTTCACAAAGATGCATCTTTGTACCAAGAACATTTAGGGAGTAGGTGAGTAAACCCCCGTTCCTGAACCACAATGGAAAAGTAATTTTAAAAATTGCCCGGTCCTATGAAAAGTTCGTTTACAGTTCCTGGTGTGCAACTCAGTTAAACCCATTGAAGCCAACCTACACACTTGAATGGATTATTTTATTTTTTGCAGGAAAAATACCAATAACATAATAAAGACTGGGGGCTGGCTAGAAATAGGAACAGTGTGGCTGTGCTACTCATTACAGCATACAATTTGTTGAGTTATTCAGTGGATGTAAAGTTCATGTTGAAGTCATGCTGATGTGCAAATACAATCTGTTCGTCATGCTTTGTAAGAATGAATGTGGAGAATTATATGTTTCTAAAGAGGCTGTTTGGGGTTCTGCATGCAGTATTTACTGTGCATAAAGGTGGACATATGTGGATAAAAAGGGGAGTTGGGCTAGCAGGTTCTGAGAACTCCACTTCTCTTTTTGAAGAATCCCAAGGCAGGACCATACTGTGGTATACCTATATGAGCTAGATGTCCAAAGCTCAGATGTTCAAGAATGGGTTTTCTGTGCCTTTGTACAAAACTGCCCACTGCAGCACCCTGTTGGGGTTGCTATGGTAACCTACTGCACTAAGGCATTTGCACAGAGGCACAGGCACTTTCACTTCAGAATCAGAAAGTGCATGATTGTTCTCCAATTTCTCAGTCACCAAAATATGCTCAGAAACAGTGATTTGCTAGTGTCTGTCCCTTTTGGCCTGGAATTCTCAAAGGAGCAGCATATAAGTGAGCAGAAAGGGAGAGAAGTCCAAGGATACTTGTTCTTAAAGTTAACTTTTGTGGTCCTGAATGCTACAACTCAAGACTCATAGTGAGGGATGTAATAATCTGTGGTAGATCTCTTCTCACACTTCTCTGGAAGCAAACCAGCTACCAGTCAGTAGTTCTGGGAATTTATGAAGCTCATATTTCTTAGCTCTCTTTGCTACTATCAGGACTCGGAAGTTAACTAAAACATGCCTGGCCCAGGTGCTTTCTAGTCAACAGGAACACAGATACTTGTGTGTTTGGGTGTTGACAAACAGGAATGCTGAGGAAAGAGATGCTTCTGTGAGATGAGCAGGCTCCATGGAGCACAGACTTAGCAGTGTCTTGGCCAAAATCAGGTCCTGTCACTCCTGGAAAAAACTGAGAATAAACAACAAAAACAAATGTTGGCTTTCTTTTGCTCTGAGGATCAAGTAAGACTTTTCTCATTCTAAGCAAGGGTCTTCAAAAAGTGATCTTGCTGCCAACTTTTCAAGCCCCTTATCCTTTCAAATCAGCTTCAATTTTCAGGATTCCTTTAAAATTTTTCACATGCCTCCTTCTCCCTAGAGGGCTCTTTATCCTTCCCTTGCCCACAGCTGTTCAGTTGTGTGAATGTTACACCCATGTTATTTTTTTGTGAAGCCTTCCCTAACACCTCCACAGACCACTGTCATCTGGAACACTTTTGTGTCTGTTTGCAAAGACTAGAAAGAATATATATATATATATATATATATATATATATATATATATATATGAATATATAGATATATGAATGAAATAAAGGTTTATTTGACTTGGCTTTGTCTAGGAGAACTGAAGGTATTTGAGGTCATGTGGAAAGATTAAGATGATAATGGTGACTGTGAATACATGGATATAGGAATGGCCTGGCTATGTATGGAGATTAGCCTATCTTGACTAGAGTGGACCCTCAATATGGAAATGGTGGGAATTGCGTGTGGTTCTGGAGAGTAGGTCAAGGTTCTCCACATGTCAGGCAGGGAGAGCTGACTAGATACAGAGAGCAGTGACAAGTGACATGTGGCTCCAGAGACTATCTCAGCTATCATCCCTGTCCATTTTACTTGTAAGATAGTCTCATGAGGTAGGGTAGAAGGAATCCTTGTCTCCTGTTCTGTTCTGTGAGGTGGAAGTTGCAGACTGTGGGACAAGGGTAAGATGGCACTTTAAGTTATGTCTTCTTTGACTATCCAAAGCTTTGAATTGGAAAGTTTATATTCCGGTCCTGTCATCTCTAGCTTTCCTGCCTTTCCACAAATATGAATTTCATTGTGAATGATTGTCTTCCCTATGGTATTTGTCAGGCAACTCCAAACCAGATAATCTACACCTCTGCTTTCAGGTGTGTTGTGAAGAATTTTAAAGAATTGCAGAGCAACTATAATTTATAACTGAAAATATTTGGGTATATAAGCCATATTATCCTCTTGAGAGAATTCAAAGGTTTACTAAATTAATATCTCACATAAAATTCTTTTCTCAGCTTTCATAACGGCAAATATTCCTGCTTTGGGGGCATACTTGATCTTGGGGTAGAGTTAATGTGAAGAGGGACATCCAGCTTTTCTGGGCTGTGAATAGGATGGGTTTATCATTCCCAATAGCATCTGAAGAGGATGTTCTTCTGCTTCAAACATAACTCTTGAGCCTTTGTATAAATAGACCTCAGTGAAGAGACAGCTTATCCTTACACCTCAGTGTTTTGCATTAGCTGCTGTGGGTTTAATGGAAGAAAGTACACCTAAGGATAAATTAGTTAACCTGTAGAGATATAGCAAGGGCCCACATGCAAGATGCTGCCAAAAGCGTCTGGAGAAGTCCAGTGTGGTGGTTAAAGAACAGGCTATGAAGGCCTGTTCCGACATCAGCCTCTAGCTTGCCACCCTTTCCAACAACAGAGAAGAGTGAAGATCATTGGAGAGAAATAAATTGCTCAAGGTCTCATTGTTAACAATGGATTGATCTGTCACTTAAACTTAGGACAGGTATGACATTTAGGCTTTTCTTTATGCCTTTTGCTGTATGCTTTAATATTTTTTCAAGATCTATCCTTTTATACAGTTAGATAATGGCTTTCTGGCAATGAATAGAATAGAGAAAATATACTCACCTGCTGCTTTATACAGAGAAATCCTTTGTGTGTAAATGTCTCTTGAACAGCTTTATCCATTTAGTGTTTCCTCACACAAGCCTTACTGCTGAAGGTGAACTCCGTCAAAAAACACCCTAGAAGTTTTATTTGGCTATGAAAGATTTGGGAATTCTTATTCATATTCCTGTTCCTTTACTACTTGGAGGTATTTTATGGCATCCAGAGGCATGATGAACCTGCTGGGTGATGATGATGATAATAATATGTTCAATATTCTGAGTGGTGCCCCCCTAGAAGTGCAAACTGAGAATATGAGGGGGAGGAGACAATGAGACCATGCAGAAACACTGTGTGTGGCTCCTGTAGGACCTTCTGATTTTTGTTATATGGTCTTGTGCTTAGAATCCACTGTCAGAGTCCAGTGAGCTCTCCTGTAGTGAGCAACTGGCTTCATATACAACACTGAACAGCATTTTTTCCTTACAGGTGGGCTTTGAGCTAACATGAAACAATTGAAGTACCTCAACATCCCCAACTTCATTTCACAGATCTCTCCATCTTCCATTAAAAAGGGATCTTTAAAATGTATTTCCTATATTTCTCTTGCTCTTCTATACAATGAACTTTAGGTTAACAGTGAACACATTTAAACAGAGTGGCGACCTCATCTGAGACATGGTGGGATGAATGATGGCAATCTTAAGCTGGAGTTTTCAGCACTTAAACAACACATACAAGCAGAGCGTACTAATTTATAGCATTGAGAGGGTTATTATTTACTGTTTCTCCACAGAAATGTAGATTTTTACATCAAAGGAGTTTTGAATGCAGGAATGATGAATTTTACGATGCTTCAAGTGTTCTTCAAGATGTGCTGATACAGCTTAAATTCAAGACATTGGAGCTCATGAAAGAAAAAATAAATACCAGCTTAATTTCTTTATTCCTCTTTGGAGGGAAGATTGAGGTCTTTTTTTATAGAGCAAAGACATCCATCCATATGCATGTACACACACACACACACACACACACACACACACATACACATCCATATGCATGTACACACCCACACCCACATCCATATGCATGTACACACATACCCACATACACATCCATATGCATGTACACACACACACTCCCTCCCTTACTTCCTCCTTTTTTTCTTTGGTTCCGCCCTCCATTTCCTAGCTTTAAATATAATTAAACTTAAATGGCTAGGAATTTCTCAGGTAAATGCCAGTTTATAAGGACAGAATTTGGTACATTTTCAGCAAAGACATGTCAAATCTTAATTTCTTCACTTTTATAACACATTCAGAGAGATGGCCACAGACTATAGAGAAGCTCTATTTTAAGCAAGTTAGTCACCCAGGACAAGTTAGCTTATGACAATTTCTAATGCCATGACATCTATCACCATATTACTTTTATTACAAATATGATGTACTTTAAAACTTTTATAAGAAAATCAAAATATCTCCATGGACCTTCATGAGGATTCTTTTAAAGGAAGAAAACTCAGAAAAATTAAGTTGTTGCAGATGGAAATCTGAATTGATACCATCACTTTGGTAAAAGCGGGGTTGAAAATGTGCCGACCCAAAGATCCAGCCATTTCACTTCTAGCTATGTATCACACAACAAAGAAAGTCTTCATTGTATACACAGGGATATTTGTAACAATGCTGTTGGTAGTAGCAAAACCTGGACACACCATGAGTAGAAGACCGAAAATAAACACGGTGACACATCCACCTAGTATGACATGATCTAGCCACCCTGTATAGGGACAGGGACAGATGTGGCCAAATGTTTATGCAAAGAAAGGACACAAAAGACAAAATGTAGAATGGAGTCACCTCTAATAGAAAATGTCTTCATGAGAAGGGGAAGAAGAAAGGGGAGTTCGAAGATGATTACAGGACTTGATTTGGGTCTTTATTGTTGTTTAGTTTTGAAAAACATGCTTCATTGTTTAGAACAATTTTAGATTCATCAACACTCAAGCCCTGCTCCTGTTACCCTTTACATTAGTATGGTGTTTTTGTCACAGTTGAAGAACCAGCTTTTGCCTTTCCGCTCACAGGCCTATCCACAGCATTACATTGCATTTAGTTGTCCTGTTTCCTCAGGCTTCTCTTGCCGATGATAGGTTCTCAGATTTGTTCTTAATGACCTTGACAGTTTGAAGAATATTGCTCAGCTGTTTGTAAAACGTTCTCCCATTGGGATTGGTCTGGTCTTTGCCCAGTAATTAGAAGAGATGTGGGGTTTGAGAATGAAGGTATATCTTGTCATTTTTATTATACAGTATCAACATGGCTGCTCACAGGTACTATTGCTCTTACTGTCTATGAGGTTGTGCTGTGAGGTCTCCTCTGCAGAGGTTCACTTTTCTCCCCATTCCATACTCTATACCAGCAGAATACATTGCTCACAGACCACACTAAGCTACCCATGGTCCACTTATTTTATAGGCTTAGTGTCTATATAAATTATTTAAAGTCATCCTATATGAGAGAATTGTATTTTCTGTTTATTTATTTATTTAATTATTCACTCATAACAAGTGCACTCATAAATATGTCTTTTATACTCTAGGAAAGAAAATTTATTTTGTATTTGGGTTTTTTTGTTTTGTTTTGTTTTTTTGAGACAGGGTTTTTCTGTGTAGTTTTGGTGCCTGTCCTGGATCTCACTCTATAGACCAGGCTGGCCTTGAACTTACAGAGATCCGCCTGGTTCTGCCTCCCGAGTGCTGAGATTAAAGGCATGCACCACCGCTGGCTGGCAAATATATTAGGGGTTTTAATTCAATACTGTTGTATTGATTTTATTGCTCCAATTGTTTGTTCCAGCTTTGCCTAACAGGAGCTCTTTCAGTAGGCTCCTGTGTATTTCACATGCCCCTATTAGTGTGGAGCTGTGTTTTGAAGTTTCTCACTTTTAGTCTATGTAAGTTCTTCTAGCTTTATTTATCCACATGTTACATGCTCCTACCTGAAAAGTTCTGTTTCTAAGGTACACTGATTCCTTGTTGGAAAATGGTGTTAGAAACCAAGATCTAGGCACCAGGAATTATTTTATGCATTGAGTAGGTATTGTTTCTACTCTGCAACTGTCAGAACAAAGGAACAAAATGTGTATGCTGACTCACACATACATGTATTCATAGGGTTTCTGCATCTGTAGGTATACTAAGCTAAGCATCAGTTAGCACTGAGGACTCTAACTCTATTCCACTCTCCGTATTATTAATGCATTAGTGAGTTGTTCTATACTAACCCTCCTGATTATCTCACTTCAACAATGAGAAACCTGGCCCTGATCATCTGCCATCCAGTTATTCAAAATTTCAATTCCAGTGTGCAGTTTATAGCGGTCATTAGAACTTGCTTATCCACACCCCTGTGGGAAATGACTTTAGCAGCTAGAGTACAGCTTTGGATACAGTTTCTTTCGCTTTAGTCATAAACACTACTCATTTCCAAATTTGTGTGGGTCAGCACTTACCCCTCGCTGCCTTTGGTGAGACTGCTCACATATCTCTATTAGAGTTAGCATTTTTTTTTTGTCACATTCTTCAGCCTATCTTAGGGTCCTCAAACGTCCTAGATGATTTCTTTTATTTTAATTTTCTGCCATTAGAGTTGGCTCTTTGCACTCTATGTTACATGTTTTGTTAAATGTGCATGTGTTGGTGCCTCTCATGTTTCCCTTATGTGGTAATATATCCATGGTTATGGGGCTATACAGATTAATTGGGCTATCCTACAAAATATCTCAACCTTCCTTCTTCCCATACTTATTTCCTTACTCCCAGACTCTGGGTGGAAAAAACAGGCTCTTTGGTCGAATCCAGGTGTATTTGTCTTCCGTGTCTTTCTTTGTCTCATAATTTTTCTTTGCATGTTCAGGAAGTTATCTTGATTCCTAGAGGTGTTGATATGTTTGACACACACATTTATTATCCTGCCAGGATTCTTGCCCTGATCCTGTGTGCTTACAACAGGGCCAGTCAGGCAGTACTATTGTCTCCCAATTTTGCCAGGAAACATTTGTGGGCTTTTTTTTTTTTTTTTTTTGAATGGCACCCATTCCCTTGATGTCTACCAACAGCATCCTCCTTGTAGATTTGTACTATCTGGCCAAAGTGGCCAAAGGAACAAGTCCATATTTGCTAGACATCTTAATGAACAGACATTGAGTGTCTCCTTTTTAAAAAATGTCTTCAGTTTGTCGAGAAGGTGGCTTTGGACACCTTGTGGGATCAAGGGGTTTGATTCAGCTCCTCAAGTCTGTGTGCAAGCACCTCTATCTGCAAAGTCACTTTGCTGTCCCACAACTCTCACTTACATTTTTATTTATTTATGTATTTATTTATAGAATGAGACCCATGTAGCTTGGGATGGTCTTGAATTTCTTTTTTTTAATATTTTACTTTTATTCCTTTAATTAAATACACATTTAATACAATAACATTAACACAAAAGCATACTTGCTTGGCTTTAGAAAGCACATGGTATTTCTTATGTTTCTGATGTAAGTTTAGCTTTGGCTCCAGGAGCAGAGAGCACACACAATCAATAGATTTGGAGTAACAACTACCCCACAGCTCACTCTCCAGGATTGACCAAGGATGAGTGAACAACACCATCGGTGCTATAATGAGACACAGATTCACAGGTCCATACAGGTGTTCCTTCTCAGGGACTAACGTCACAGATCACTGTCTTTGCATTTCTCTGAACTTTCACTTGTCTTAATATTTCAGCTAATGTTTGTGTCACTTTGTTAGGTTGTTTTGATTATTATACAATTCTTGCAAGAGGAAGATGAAATGAGAAGAAGTTAAATGACCTGAGATCACAGAGTTAGTAAGATTTGCAGGTAGAATTAGACCCACATCCGCAGATCTTCATCCCACACTTATATTTGAAAGTGGCTGACTCTAGCTCCAACATCAGATAGCACAGAGGTACTTTCTGAGTTGTTGTCTGTTTAGAATTTATATGTCATATGTACAGAGTGTATCTATTGTCACAGGATTATAAGATGAATTAAATAAGCTAACAGAGAAGAGCAATCTGCCCAGACCTAGTCAATAACAATAGATCAGCATTAGTTCTCATATCTATGTCTTCTCCCTGAATTGCTTTTTGGTTATAGAGCTCTGGGTGGGTGTGTGAACATACAGACCAAGTAACCAGATTAATAACATCTGGTATCAGTTAAGCACTTACTATCAAGGTTCTATGCTAGGTCTTGAACTTCTTATACTCCTGCATCTACCTCATAAGATCTTGGACTATGGGTGTGCTTGACCACTCCCCTTTCTTTTATGTACTCAGCACTAGGTTTATTAAGATTTAGTTGTGCTGTGATGGATGATTATAGACCACTTTGGTCTAATTAGTGCCTTCTGAAATAGTGCTTTTTTTTAAATATATGTCTTATCCAGTTTGGTAATTTCTAATAGCATGTACCTCTTAAGAACTTCAAATACAGGTAGCACAATACAGCGACTAAATTTTAATTTTTAACTTTTAATTAGTTAACTCTCAATCAGGTTAATACATATACAACCTACCATATCCAGCAATGCATATACAGAACACTGGCACCATCATTCAAAGGATTACAAATGCTGTAGAACACTCTATTGTGGATATTGACCGTATTTTACCAGCTTCTTAAATGGCTGACACCCAGGTTGCCTCCTACTGCCCACCACTGGACACAATGTTGCAATTATCATCTTTGTGCATATTTCCTTAAGCACTTTTGGGGAAATTTGTGTGTTTGGTATATATACCAGGAGGAGAATTTCTGGTTCATAAAGATGATAAATATTTAGCAAGTTTGCACTTTAGTGGTTTGTATCAGTCTGTACTCTCCTCATCAATATGTGAAGGTTTCTATACATGCCCCCTCTCCAGTTGTCCTTACATAGTTCTGAAATAGGTGTCAGTCTACTAGACTGGCATCCCATCGCTAGTCGGTTTTGTATGTTGTTAGTATTCAGATACTTGGTAGAACGCTGCTTTGTCTATAATGTGAATTATAAACATTTTACAGGATGTTGCATATTTTGCCTTTGATTATATTCATTTTGTTTGTTTGTTTTTGTGGAGATCTCTTACAGCCTAGGCTGGCCTTTACCTACCAAGTTCTGGATTGATAAATGTGCACCACGGTTGCAGATCTTATTTGTTCATTTTGTTGCCGGGTTTTCAGAAAGATTTGAAATTTATAAAATTAAAGGCAATAATTATTTCTTTTGGAGTCTATTCTTGTTCCATGTCTTAGCTGAGAATGTTTTCTGTACATTAAGATTATAAAATGATTCATAAGTTTTCTTTTAATACATAATGATTATTCTTTACATTTAAATATTTAATGGATATTGAGCTTATTCTGGTATGTAGTAAGACATATAGCCTTGTTTGGATGTGCTATGTGAATTAATCCCTATTGTTACTCAGATGTCTGTACCATTCCTTAAACAACCACAGATTTCCCTCTGATATGAGATGCCACCTTTACTATGTACTCATTTGATAATATATTTTGGTCTGATTCTGAAATTGGGTTAAATTGAATAAAAATTAGCATATTACAGAAGAGTTGATTGTTTTTCCCTTTATAAATATTGTTTTTATAATTAAATGTTTTTTAGTATTTATAGAGCTAATGATAGGATTTTTCTCTTTGGAGTTATTTGAAAACTGAATTATATACATAGATTTCCTCATTTTGAACTGCTTTTGCATTTCTAAAACAGTCTTCACCTGGTAGTAATTAATTGTTCCTTGAATATGAAATTGGATTTTGTTTGATAATATTTCATGGAGAGTACATCGCACCACTATTTCTAAGTGAAGCTATTCTTAGGTTTTCTGACTGTGTAGCCTTTGTTAGAATTTAGTATCAATTTTACATTTGCTCCATAAAAGTAATTGCTTTTTTTTTCTAGAACAATTTAAACAGCATTGAAATGATCTATGGTGCCTAAATCACCGCCTGGTGATAGGATGATTATAATGACCAAATTGTGAATTAGTGACTTTGTTGGTGAGATAATGAACATGTAAGTAAGAGGTCTAAGCCAAAGGATGCTGGGATATATGAATGGGTCATAGCACTTCTTGGTTTGGATGAGAAATTATTAGCTGTAACTTAAGAAGCAAGTAGTAGAAAGGGCAAGTCCAAAAGTAGGTCAAAGGATGTAAATAGATACTTTGGTGCCCATGTTTAAAGTGACAACACATAGTTAAAGGGACATGAGATTAAACATGTACACCCTAGCAGTACCTAGTGAAATTTGTTTTTAACTGCTTCTAGACTGCGGTATGATTGACACCTTATCTAGTTTCCTGGTGACTCTATTTTCACTATAATCTCTTTGCACAGAGCATCTTCTGGTACACTGAAAGTCTGCACACTGTCTGTGGTCCTGACTCTGGCTTTGGATTGCCTGCTTTCCCCTGGAGAGCTACTTTCTCCACATACAAATTCTCTTTGACTTATTCTTTAACCCATTCATTTTCTCTTCTGCTCTTTTCTGTGTTCCCCCTTTTCTCCTTTCTAGTGTTTCCTGGTTGCCTAATATAGTGAATCTTGATTTTTAAATTGGCCTAGGAAATTAATAAAGCACACCTGAGTGTGTCTGTAAGTGTGTTTTCAAATGCTCATGGGATCATGGATCTTAAGGGCTATGACCTAATTAATGGTTTACTTTTTTGATGGGTTCAGAATTTAGATAGACTTTCAGGAGATCGTGGAACTGTTAAAGGTGGGGTCTAGTTGGAAGAAGTGGTTTGGTGGAGGTATGCATTTGAAGGCTATATTTTGGCCATTTCTCCTTATTATTTATTCTTCTTTGATTCCTGGCTTACACAAGGTGAACAGCTTTCATCCACCATATTTTCCTCCATGATGTTTCTGCCTTGCCATGGTCCTAAAGTGATGGAGTGAACTTTGTATTTAAACCTCTAAAATTGTGGCTGAAATAAGTCCTTTTTCAACTTGTTTTTCTCATATATTTGTCACAGGACCAAAACTATGACCAGCACAGTGGCTTTATTTTTATTCTAGCACTGACCTGGGGCATAATCTAATGGAACATCATGCAATATGGTGAAATGTGTCTCCTCTGAGATGTATCCCATGCTCATAGGATGGATGGCAACTTCCTTTGCCATTCCATTGCATCTTCCATAGCATGTATTCTCAGCATCAAGACCATGTATGGGCTCCAGAGTTCACTGAATATAAAGTGAATATATGAATATAAATTCTAGACACAGAGTTACTTCTAAAGTGAGATTTTTAAATGGGCATGATAGGCTAGCTTTCTGGGGAAAAAAAGGAGTCTGTGTAAAAGTAACTCAGAAGAGAAAAGCAAGCTTATGGCCCCTCAGGTGACAGTTCTAGGGTCAGTGGTTAAGTATGGCAGGATTTTCTGCTTTATTCAATTGTTTAGAAGCCTAAGATCCTTCTGTTATTCCTCTGCTATTCTGCAGGCCAGAATCCACTTCTATGGCAAGGCAATTCAAAAGGATGCATGAATTTCCTGGAAGGGGAAGAGCAGAAGTTTTCAGGATAACACTTTTTTTTTTTTTAAATTTAAGGAAATGAGGAAATGCTGCACACATCCTTTATACTTCCATACCACACCTGGAAATGCAGTGTTATCTAGGTGGCCACATACTAGACTTAACTCAAGAAAATGAAGGAAAGAGATGTGGAAAGGAAGGCATACACACACACACACACCACACACACACACACACACACACACACACACACACACACACACATATATATATATATAAACACTGCATATAAGGAAGCTTCTGAAATAAAGAAGCATCCCTTGTCACACACGCAATTCTGCTATCCTTCTGAAACAACATTTATTTTGGGGAGTTCACCCCTTCAGTTCCGTCACCTCCTGCCTTCCTCCTGCTGCGTTTTTCAGCACGCAGGCTGCTCACCAGTGTGTTTGACACTGGTCCTAGTTTTTCTTCCATCTATTTCTTGCCTTTAGACAAGCTGTATTAGCTGTGTTGACCCAGATTAACAAGAATTTTCTGAAAGGACAAGGTGGTAAATATTTTCAATCTTAGGCCACTTGGTCTCTACAACTACTTAATAGACCCTTATAGTGGAAAGGCATCCATAGATACTAGGTAAATATAATAGGTAAATAAATGAATATGGCTATTTTCCACTAAAATTTTATTTAGAGAAGCCAGCAAAAGATGAGCAGCCTTTCATATAGACAGTACATCTAATGTCCCACTTTATAATTCCACAGTCCCACCTTCAGACTTGCATTCTGTACACAGATGACTGTGGTCCCATTCTTCTGCTTTCTACATGTGTCTAACTCTGATATTGTCCCTACTTGATATTGTCCCTACAATTTCTATTCCAACCTTTCTCATGCTCTCCTTCCGTTTTGCCCCTCATTTGGTTCTTGGAAATTCACCAGTTTATTGACCACCTTGTATTTTCCATGTGCATTAGAGTGCTCTGACACTATCATTTCTTAATGTACAGTTTATCATTATATTCAATTGTATTGTTTTTGTAACTATAGAGCATCCAGCGCTCAAATGAGCAGATGAAAATCGTCTCCCAACGCCGGGCGGTGGTGGCGCACGCCTTTAATCCCAGCACTCGGGAGGCAGAGCCAGGCGGATCTCTGTGAGTTCGAGGCCAGCCTGGGCTAACAAGTGAGTTCCAGGAAAAGGCGCAAAGCTACACAGAGAAACCCTGTCTCGAAAAACCAAAAAAAAAAAAAAAAAAAAAAAAAAAGAAAATCGTCTCCCAAAATCTATGGGTATTTTCTTCTAGGTCCAGAGCAAATGCTGAGGTTTGTATATGAATGTTCTTATTTGTATGAATTCCAGTCATTATAATTATCTGAGTTCTGATCTCCATTTGTTCCTGAAAGTTGCTTATTAACTTTTTATTGACCTTGATGAACTTCCTCTCACATTTCCCTAAGTGACTATTTCAGACTTTTGGTAAAATAATAAAGCTTTTACCTTAGTTCCTACATTTTCACACTTGCAAAGATCTTGTCTCATAACTTACCTAAAGTTCTGAGGCTATTAGGCAGAAACGACCTCTAATTTCTCTCCAACTCCAACCTCTAAATGTATCCATTCTGCTTTCAGTATTATTTTTCCCTCCAATTTCTAATACTTTCTAAGCAGATATCGAATCCCAGATGTGACTCCTGACTCTGACAATATAATCAGAAATAAAGGAGACATAACCATGTCACAAAGGCAAGAATCTCATCTAGGTTCTCACTGTTTCTACCATTCCTCTCTTACAGATTTCCACTCTTTTGCCTCAGTCCCTCCTTTCATCTTACGAATATCCTCAAGTCTCTTTATTCACCAGCACCGGTCCCCTAATGTCAAATCCAGCTCACTCCTTCTATCCTCCCTCATCTTAGTAGCCCTTCACGCTGTTGCCCTTCCTTGAATTGGCGAGTATGGGTTTCATTGTCAGACTGATAATAAGATAATTGCAACAGCTCCAGGCATCACATCATGTGGGACAATGTTCAGAGGAAGAGTCAAGATTGATTTTGGTCATTCTCTCGACAGAAAGGAGGCTGCATTTTCCCAGCAGACCCTGGAAGCCACTCCTTGCTACTTTTTGGTCTAGTAAATAGAACAGAACTGTGTCTTGAGCATCCTTGGACCAGTCTCTGTTCAGAATGACACAGTAGTTAGTTGGCTCTGAAGAAAAATCAGGATCCATTCTGGAGCTGAAGTCAAACTATGAGGTAAAGGAGCTACCTCAAGGTCACCCCTCCACCTCTCTGACTTCTACTGCCAAATAGTGACCTATTGATGACATTTGTGTCTTAACCTTGAATTGCTTTCATTCTTCTCTGTGTGTGTGTGTGTGTATGTGTGTGTGTGTGTGTGTCTCTGTATGTGTGTATGTTGTGTGTGCACATGTGTTTGTGGTGTATGAGTGCGAATGTGTGAGTGTGTGTGGTGTTTGTATGTGTGTGTGTGTGATGTGTTAGTGCACATGTATGTGTGTGTGTATTGTGTATCTTAAGTGCAAACTGTAGCTAGAGTTTTCCTGCCTGGCCCACAGTCAGGACAAATCTCTCTCACCCACCAGTCCCACAGCTGCTCAGACCCAACCAAGTAAACACACAGAGATTTATATTACTTATAAACTGTATGGCCATGGCAGGCTTCTTGCTAACTGTTCTTATAACTTAAATTAACCCATTTCTATTAATCTATAAGTTGCCACGTGGCTTGTGGGTTACCAGTATATTTTACATGTTGCTTGTCATGGCAGCGTCTGTCAGCGTATCCTCAGCCTTCCTGTTCCCAGCATTTTCTTCTCTCCCTGTCCCGCCTATACTTCCTGTCTGGCTACTGGCCAATCAGTGTTTTATTTATTAAGCAATCAGAGCAACACATTTAACATACAGAACATCCCTCAGCAACAAACTCTTTCTCAAAAATTTCTGAGGGTTCTTTGCTCTTCATAGCATTCCATGTACATCTCTTTAGTAATATTCTAATTCTAAAATTATTGTCCTCTCCATTTGACCACTCCATGAAGCTTCAAACTCCTTCAAGGAAGATAGTTTCTTGCCAAGCACAATGGTTTATAACTATGGTGCCAGTGCTACTCAGGGGTTGATAGTTCCAGACCACCCCTGGTTTCACAGTGAGATGTTGTTTCAAGACAAACACCCCACCAAACACATTTTTAATAATCTCAGCACCCAGCTCCTAGCATGGTGCTTGTGTGGTCTGAGCTAGGTCGGCACATATGATCTTGGTTCCACTGATCGTCACCAGACTAACTCCAGAGAGGCCCTATGTCTAGCTCATGGATTCTGAAAGGAATGTACTAGCCTCCCAGAGGTCTGTATGACCCCTTTCAGAAACTCTTTGAAGTGAAATTGTTTTATCATGGTGTTAAGATATCACTGGTCTTTTTTTTTTTTTTAAACTGGGTTGATATTTACATTGACTGATGTTGTTGGAACCCATGGGAAAAGCTGTAGACACCTTAACAGAAGTAAAAACAATCACATCAACTGTCATTGCAGCCATTGTGTTTTTCACCATACTCACGGGTTATATTTATAGATCCAGTGCTTACTTAGGGATGATCGAAGTGAAACAGTATAAACAATTTGTTTGTTAAATATTGACCCTTGTGTACATGTCCTCTGGTAGCCTTAAAATGGGAAATGGATATTTGCTACAAGCTGCAGTGTGATTGTCTGAATCACTATCTAAGCTACATGCTTTGGTCTTATCACACAGTTTTTATTTGAAGGAAAAATGGGCAAAAAAATTGTAGCTTTTCAAATGTATTTAGCAAAGTTTTGCTGTGGGATGTTCTGTATGCTGTGAAAATGTGTTGCTATGATTGGTTGATAAATAAAGTGCTGATTGGCCAGTAGCCAGGCAGGAAGTATAGGTGGGACAAAGAGAGAAGAGAAGGCTGGGAAGTGGAAGGCTGAGTGAGGAGACGCTGCCAGCCACCACCGTGACAAGCAACATGTGGAGATGCCGGTGAGCCACGAGCCATGTGGCAAGGTATAGATTAATAGAAATGGGTTAATTTAAGATAAGAAAACTAAATAGCAAGAAGCCTGCCATGGCCATACAGTTTATAAGTAATATAAGCATCTGAGTGATTATTTTTATAAGTGGGCTGTGGGACTGCAGGGGCCTGGCGGGACCTGGAGAGAAACTCCAGCTACAAAGTTTTCCTTAAAAATGGATAAAAAGGAGCTTGGTTAAATAACAAACACTAATAGTTTAGTTACCAGGCTAAGATTCAAGCTTTCAAGTGAACCATTTAGAATATTATAAAAACTTGTAAAGGCCACAGTGACATTCCAGACTCCCAATGCCAAAAGACTTTCCTGATGAAGCCAGAAATAATACAGTGAGAATTTTTGAAGCTGTAGCATGAAATGGACTGACATTCAGAAAAATCTATATAGTATGTTCTGCTCTTTTCCAAGTATTGTTTTGAAAGCATGCATGAATAAGGAAAGTATCTTCAGATTTCAAAATTGACAGTGGATTTTATAAAGTGTGTTTAGAAAGTTCAACTTCTGTTTTCTGCTCCCACATAGCCCCTCACCACAAAGAAATTATTTTTTGAGCTTTGATGAAGTTATCAGTGAAAAATAAACCTAATCATTTATGATTTCATATCTGTTTTAAGCAGGATGATCTTTATAAAATTCAACCAGAATAACTTGGTGCTGTGTTTAGTGCAGAAGCTGGGATGAGAACTCAGCTGACTTCTATTAAGGCACCATTTCAAGATTTAAAAACATATATTTTCATGTCTCTGTGTATGAGCATGTGCATGTGGGTGCCTGTACAGGGCAGAAAAGGGTACCAGATTCTTAGAGTTGTAGTTGCATGTGGTTTTGAGCTGTTTGGTGTGGGTGCTGGGAACTGAAGTCTAGTTTTCTTCAAGAACATCAGGAGTTCCCTCTCCAACTCCTAAGACAGCACTTAAAAGCTTTGCAAAAGTATGTTAGAAACTGATATTTTAACCAGGTTTTGTTTTATAAATACAATTACCTTTCACAGACTCCATGTGTAATGTTGGCATATATCAGGGTTGCTATTTTTTTTTTAAATTGAGCAGTGAATTTTTTTTAACATATCTCAGTTTGGGCTTCAGATATGGTACACTTTGGTAGACACAGCCCATGTGAGCAGACACTCCCTGTGGGCTCTGTAAGATTAGGACTGAAAAGGGTTGGGGAGACCAAGAATGTGAGAACTACTGACCCAGTGCACAGTGTATCTCAACTGGGGCTGACTCTCAAGCTTCAGGAAGGAGCCACTGCCTTATCAGAATGCTACAGCCCTTGGCTTACATCTCTAGTGTCACACTTCCCACCAGGACATGCACCAGGACATGACTGCATGTGTTGGCATTTCCTAGCCTCTGAACCTGGTGTTCATGCCTGATTGGTACATAGAATCTGGTCAATGAACGGAAGAAAGACCAACAGAGTGACTGACTGACTGACTGACTGACTGACTGAATGAATGAATGTCTATGATCTCATTCTACCTCTAGTTCTGATCCTTTTTTTATTACTGAAGTATAATGAATTTTCTGTGGTTCCTTTGTGGGGGCAGAGTTTATGTCCACAATAACTTCTACTGACTAGATTTGCCATGCTTAGCTTAACCTCTTTCTGCCATGTGAGAATGTCTGTGGGACAGGAAGGAATGGTGATTGGTTAAGAATCTCAGCATTGGGAACTTAAAGGGGCTTTCAGAGGTACTTTTGTTTAGCCACTTTCTTTGGGACTTCAGGCATATAGTGAACCTTGAAGGCACACTGTTATGGTTACCTAAAGGTCACCAGGGAGACCGGTTGAGAGACTGACATTTAAAGCAACCTGGGCTTATTTCCCTGGGGCCCTGATATTAAAAGAGATGGTGGTGATTATTGTTCTAGAGCTACTGGAAGAGTTTGAGCTATGCTAGGACAGGCACTCAAAATCCCAGACATTTGTACCTTCATTGATCACCAGAGAAACAGTGGGAGAACAGATTCTTCCAGTGCTAAATGTTAAACAATCTAGAGTAATCTGTCCTAAGTGTCGGGCCAGAGCTAAGCAAACCTGAAGACTGGACACTTGAGGATCTAAGGACTTAAAGATGTAAAGTGTTCTGAAGACCCTAGCCAAAGGTTCTGAAACTTTTGAGTGACATACCTTTAGAAGTAATGAGTAAATGACAGGCTTCCATATCCCATCAATTATTCCTAGAGTAGGTGGAGAAGAGATTCCTTGCAAATTCCCAATCTGTAACATCCTCAGATGGTACAGCATAGCCTTTGGGAAATACTTTTCTAGTCTGAATCGTTTCTGTGGGAAGAGGCTGAAATCTCCCTGAGTCCCATCTTTTCCATATATGCAGTGAGATATTACTCTACTTCTCCCAGCGTTTGAAGACTGTCACTTCTTGACTGGATCATATTGTGAGATATGGGGATTGGAGTCTAGTCCAGTGAGCCAGCTCTAAAAAGTATGGAGCTCCATTTCCTCCTAGTCACTAAACTTGTTTCTGAGTTAGCTTTATGCATTCAGGTAAGTTGACATAGAGATCACATCCCAGAATTTCCTACGATGTCATCAGCACAAGGTAGAAACTGAAAACACAGTGTCGCAATGAGCATGCTTTTCATCAGGACTTGATAGAGTTCTAGGTAAACCATATGGTAAATGAATGGAAATTTTTACCTGTTTGAACTTGTTCACTATTAGGATTGCCTAGTAACTGCATCTTATTATTTTGAAGTGATGTTAGGCTTTCAGAAAGCTGCAAAACACCACAGAGCATCTTTATATATACCTATGTGTCCTTCATCCACCTTCTCCTTTAACATCTTGCCTAGTTGTTTTATTATAATAAAACTAAGTTGACACAGGTATGAAAATACTTTAAATGGCACTTGGAGTGTCTTTTAAAAAATATAATATTTAAACATAAGTTAGAAAATATATTTTAGAAAAACAATAGGCCCAGTTACTGGTAAAGCTGAGACATAAGGATGATTTCTTTGAAGCCAGCCTGGACCACATATTAAGGACCCTGACTCCAATTGAATAACCATATTAAGCCTATCATTTCATTGATTTTGTGTGTGTGTGTGTGTGTGTGTGTGTGTGTGTGTGTGTGTGTGTGTGATTGGAATTCAGTTTAAGAAAAAAAGGACTTAAAATATATTTTAATGGAAATGACTAATATTCAACATGGCTAAACTAAATTATGAAAGTATTATTTGAATGACTGGTATCTTGGAATCTTGTGTTGAAAGAGATGTATGATTTAAATATTTGAAGAACTTACTTCCTAACCCCTTTCTACCTTGGAAGCAGCTCCTTACGATGGATGCTTCCAGGATGATGGCTTCCCAGAACAGGTCTTTTGCTTCAGGCTACCACTTGTAAGTGATTTGCATTCTCCATCCAATAGGTGGATGGTGGTCAGGCCTAGAATAATGTCCCTGCACACGGCCATAGCAAATCTGACTTCCCTGTAATTCTCACATTACAATGTAGATTGATGATTATGGTGCTGATGATGGAAGTTAATGTTCTTCCAAAGACTAGACATTGACAACAACTTGGAAATGTTCATACTAGAGGGAGATTTGAGAGGGAAATGTAAATTATCCAGTTAATGGATTTTCCCCAATATAAATGCAAAAACTGCTTTAGTCTCCAGGTCACCATGTAAATCATGCTGCTGCATGGCAGTTTTACGTCCTCTGAGTTCTGTGCAGAGATGATTACTGAGAACACTGGAGCAGGATAGCTGTGTGAGAGCTGTAGATACTCACAGGGGCATGCAGAAGGCTGGGAGGACTCCTGTGTAAGTTGGAAGGGAATTTGCTGACATCCGTCTTCTGAAGTTCACTGTTTCTGTTCCCTCAAGGAGTCAAAATCACTTTAAATAATTTGTGGCTCAGCCATGTGAGGTTCCCTGCCTCAGAAATCTTGATTCACTGCGTGTGTCCTCACTGTTAGTGAGTGTGAGCTTGGTGAGACAAAGGGCTTCAGTCACTGTCTCCCCAGTTTGATCATCTCTAGAGAAGTCAGGAACTTACTAGGCTAAATAATGACTTAAAGACAGAGCAAAAAAAAAAATGATTTTGAGTAGTGTGGAGTATGCTATGGGGATTGTTATTTTCTCCTCTTTCCTTGGTGAATTCCCTGTACAACACAGCCTCATGGCAATCCTCCTGCCCCACTGCCTCCCAAGTGCTGGGATTACAGGCATGAACCATCACTCCCAGTATGGTTATTATTATTATTTTTTTCTTCTTAACCAACGTTTGTTAATGAAAGTATACTCAGCCCACCCAACTTTCAGATTCTCTTCGAGTTTTCCTTTTATGTTTTTATGAGGAATCTTGATTGTGAAGAGTGGTGACAATGTATGAGGGGACCTTTGGCCAGTAGCTACAATTTGCCAATCTTCTCGTGTTCCTTGTTTATATTGCCTCGATGTCCAGATCAAGCTACATCATCTGGTGTCCTGAATTACTTTGCTTAGGTCTTGAGGTACCCAGGAGTAGCAGGATAAGTACAGTTTGCTTTCTGTATTTGTGGCCTTCACATCTGAGATTCAATCCTAGATTGAAAACATATTGAACACACATGCACATATACATGTGTATCAAACATGTATAGACATTTTTCTTTGTCCTAGTCTTTAAACAATATGATATAACAGATATTTTAATGCCACTTGTATTGTTTTAGGCATTATAAGAAATCCAGAATAATTTGAAGCATATAGGAGGGTATGGGCAAGTTATATCCAAATGCTATATCACTTTTTTAAGGAACTGAGCAACTTCAGATTGTTGTCTCTGCCATGGGTTCTGGTACCAACCTCCACAGATGCTGATGGGCAACTATATGCAATTTTATAAACATCAGACCCATAAACCATAGCTAACTCAGTGTTCTGCTCTGGCTTTGGCTTGTTTATTTTTTTATTCTTCTTCTATTTGTTGGATTTGCATATCATGTAACAACTGCTGGTACTACAGGCATAATTTTTAAAGTATGTAATAGCAAAAATATGATAGCAATTTGATTACAGAGCTTCATGCTGACCATCTTGTGTAGAATTTGAAAATTTCCTGGCTATTTGCAATTATTATTTTTATTGCCTCAAATAACAGTAAGCACAGAATAAATATGGCCAAAGGAGCCATCTTAGAGGATATCTCCATAGCCATTACAGCTGGGGTTCATAGTATAATGGTAATAGCAGTTTTTATATTCTGGTAAAGACCAATGCCCCCTAGATGCATGAGGGGCATTCATTCCTCCTGAGAGAGAAGGTAGGATATGTAGGAAGTACTTTATTTCATGTGGACTTTAATCTGACACTTAAGTACCCTGTTGGGCAATTTCGTATAGTCATATGAGAAAGTGTAGCACATAGCTGTGCCTTGGTTTTTGTGCCAAAAATACTTATTTGCCAAAAATACTTATTGTTGAGATCAAGTGTACCTAATGAGTATCACTTTTCTCTTCTAACTGACTTCAGAACTAACGAAAAGGCAGTGCCATGAGCCAGCAGGTGGAAGTGAACACACCACATTTATCTGATAAAGCTATGCCAGGATACAAGGCTTTGAGATGGCCAAAAAGTGTGCTTAACATTTTGTCAAAATAAAATTCACCCCTACAAGTGTCAGGTCTCCTTGGAAACAGAGCTGGTGCTAACCCTTTACAAATTGCAGAGGCAGAACAGAGAAGTATATCCCTCAGGAGTATAGACACTAAAACATAGAGAGGAGCAGGAGGGATGCAGCCATGACTGACTCATCTTCTTCCCCATAGCCTCCAGTCAGATAGAGTTCTCTTCTTCCCATGGTGAGCGCAAGGGTACAGATGTCTGTGGTGATAGTAAGACTTCCAGGATAAGAAAGGTTCCACACAGCCTCACTGCTCCCCCCTCCATGTGCAGGGTCCTATGCTAAGTGCACTAGGTCCATTACTTGCAGAACCACTACTAGAATATTAGGAAGTAAGTGGGTTTTTATTATTGTGTGAACTAAGGCTTATATGGTAAGTAGTTTCACGAAGAACACACAGCTAAGGAAGTAGTGAACAAAACTCAACTTGAGTCTGCCTGACCCCAAAACCTCTGGTGTCCAGAGAATAATGTGTAATCCTATAGGTCTTTGGTTTATTAGCATTTATTTCCCTTTTCCAAGTGATTGGATGTAATGCCCTGTCTTTATTTCACCATCTCCTTAAGAGGAAGACCCATGTTGGCTTAGATGAGCTAACTCACAAGGAATAGGCAGTAAATTACACTTAACCAACACACACGGTAGTGTACCCAACTGAATCCAAATGTGGATGAAGGGATAATCACTTACCATGTAGATAACAGAATGTGCCCAGGGGTTTGTCCAAACTATCCTTATCTGTGAACTGCTAGGTGACAGATTAGCTTTTTTTCTTTTTCTTTTTCTTTTTTTTTTTTTTTTTTCAAGACAGGGTTTCTCTGTGTAGCTTTGCACCTTTCCTGGAACTCACTCTGTAGTCCAGGCTGGCCTCAAACTCACAGAGATCCGCCTGCCTCTGCCTCTCGAGTGCTGGGATTAAAGGCGTGTGCCACCACTGCCCGGCTTTTTTAGCTTTATTTTCTATAAAGTGGTAAATCAAGTCATACACTTAGAAGATTATTTCACTCATGTATGTATCCATAAAACATTGTATGATGTCTACTGTGTGCCAGGAAAGTCAGAGATAAATTAGGGGGATGTTCGGATGGGACAGATGATATTGGTCATATGGTTCAGGACCACAGGTCCTACATGTACCCATAAATCAAAGTCAGCAAGATTATAACGTTTGGGGAGCCGTGGTGGCTTTCAAGAAAAGCCAGTTTTCATCACTGTAACATTCTTATTATAAAAACACATCCACTGTAGCAGTATTATGATGCTAGACTCCACTCATTCATCCATCCATCCATCCATACGTTCTTGTATACATTTGATTCTCTGGTTCAGCTGCTATGGATCTGCATTTTAATATTCTCTTTGGTTGGAACCTATTGGACACATTTTTTGAGGTCAAAGTGGTGGTGTTTGGGGGATATTTTCACTCATTTCATAGTGAAATGACTTACCTTTTAGGTGATAAGCAACCGTAATAAAGTAGTAGACCTGCCGCTGGACTTCTACTGTAATCTTCCGCTTATAAAACTATGACAGTAATTGCATCAGATAAATCTTGAAGCCCACCAGCACTCTGCATTTGATCCTAAGAGACTTTGTGACTTCCAGTGCTCTCAGTCACTGCCATGGATCTCTGCTGTATTAGAACTCTGTGGCACCCAAGACATCTCTGACTTGAGCTTCTGCTCAGGACCTGTCTGCTCTGGTTCTGACTTGCTTCGCATCATGTCACTCTTTCTGGATCCTACAAAGTTCACAGTGAGTCCTTCTCTTTCATAAAGTCCCTTCCACCATAATAACTGCCCAGTCTTATCTAGGTATTTGTCACCCCTAAAGCCCACAGTTCTTGTTATTGAATTTGAAATAGTTTTATAATACTTAGTTATTCATTTTGTCCCGAACTATACACCCGTGTACAGTAGATACTGTTTCTTAGGTGTCTTTTGTAAGAGAACTTGCTCCTGCCAGAGCCTAGAACAGTATTGTGCTCATCCCAGAAACTCAGTGGATAGTCATAGAATAAATGAATGAGGTTCACGAAATCCTGAGCTCTGTCCTGTTAACTTGTACCAGAAACAGCTTTTCAGTGGACTGTTCTTTCCTCCCTTGCTTTTCTGCATAGCAGGGAGGAAAGAACAAGGGCTTTAGTGTCAGAGAATCTGCAACTTATTTTAAGCAGCCAGAGCCACCTAACTTCCATGCAAAGCGCTCTAACTTGAGTTGCTTCGTCTGCAAAGGAGAGATAGCACTTTGCCCATAAGACTGCAGGAAATTGTCTTTGCAGGAAGCTGGCACAGAGTTTGGCAGCAAGAACATGCCCCTTCTTGCTCCTCTCTTGGCCTCCACTCAGGCTTCCTCCTCTTCTCTGTCTCCTCTCAGGTAGTTCCCAAGTGCCCTTTCCTTTGCAGTTCAGTGATATCCTGATTAATGAAGGCTTTCTAAGGAAGCCCAGCTTGGTGCAAACAAACTCACAAAAACCCCCTCTAAATCTTCTGAAGCAGAGCTGTCCGGGTGCATTAGCATGACAAAACCTCCTCAGGACACAGCTATTTGTCCCAGTCCAGTTGAAGGTGGAGCCATGTTGGCTCAGCAAAATGACCAACTGTTCTAAATATATCTGGGGCTGCAGCCTCTTCTCTCTGCAGCCTTGTCTTTTCATTGCCTAGCTTCAGCAACTGGAGATTCCTCAGTGGCTTCTCCTCCACCCTCACCACAAAAACTCGAGGATCTCAGCTCATGAGTGTTCTTCCACTCACAGACTGTGGTTGAATGTGAATGAGTTTTAGCCTGTGTAGTACCCATCCAGCAGTTATATTTTAAGTCTTTTATTTCTGTGGTGAAATAAGATTTATCCCGTGATAAGTGATATCAGCATAGGAAACAGAGAGATTTTATAGGGCAGGGAAATTCTACAGTCCCAACCTGCTCACTCTAAAGCTGACCTTGAATGGAAGCCAGATTTATTTAGCTTTTTTAAGGTGAGAGGGTATATTAGCTCAGAAGGGCCATCTCTCTCTTCCTTAATGGCTGGATTCCTTCCTGCCCTGGGAGTTGTTGACATGGGCTTTGTTTCTGAAGCTTGTTTTGGTTGCTGAGAGGTGAAATGATGACTACCTTGTTATCAGTAGCCCCTTGCAGCCTTTGGAGGACTCTAGTCTTGTCATTGGTACCTGGAAGGCACCTTCTTCCTCCCTGAGTGCTGGTCTCTTAACCTCACTCTAAACTTTATCCTCATCATTTTCTCTTCTAAGACCCATAGATGCATGCTTTATGTTTTCCAATATACTAGATGCTGTTTTAGTTAACATTTCATTTATAGGCTTTCCATCCTATGAAAATCACCATAAATCATAGCAAACAGAAAGGTGTTTTGGAGAGAACATTAGATGCAGGAGACTCAGGTTGGTTCAATTTGATTGCACAGCAATCACTGGTCCTAAATGTTTTCTAGACATAGCGTTGGGTATTTGTTATCCAAAGACAAGCCTAAGCCTTCATTGACCTTGATGATTTGTGCTCCAACTCTGACTCAGGGTGATTGTGACTTTGGGCAAGTCCATTTGTCTCTATGGACTTTGGATATAATGATGACACTGGAATGGGTCTATCTCATGCTGGCCATTTATGGATCTATGTTTGACAGTCTTGCCTCTGGGAACTAGTCTTTCAAAGTAACATTTTCGTTATATAATAATTGTACCTATCAGGTATCTCTGAACTATTTTTTCTCTTTTGTCTCATACCATTTCCATCTTAGTTCACAATGTCGATGGCTGAGAAAAGGCCTGTGATTTTTCCATCAGGTGTGACATTCTAAAAAGGACCTATGATCTTTAGTAAGAGATGCTGCTGTATTAGAGGAAGCCTGTTCCACTTGGTTTCTCCTCTTTGCGATCACAGTTCCTTAGTTCTGCTTTGAGTCTTCCTTCTTCTTCACCAATCCCTTGATTTGCATAGACTATCAACACGTCTTTGTTTATTTCACCAATTCATGCAGTTATCAGTATTTGTGTTGTGAAGCCAAATCCTTGTAGCTCCAGAATCAGAGCTTAGATCAACAATTCCCAGGAATGGAAGAAACCCAGTCTATGCTTTGCAAGTTGCCAATGCCAGTACATTCTAACTTGAGGGGAAGCAGGTTGTCAATGGGGTGACTTTTTGCCGCCCACTCTACAAGCAAAGAGTGTTTAGCAATGGTTAGAGACATATATTATCACAAGTGTCTAATAGCTAGACCAGCAACAAAATGAACATCCTCAAATGCTCAGCGGCCACAATAAAGAATGATTAGGTCCAAAGCGTGAAATAGTGCCGAGGTTGGGAAATCCTGGTCTAAGCATTTCTGATACCCTCAAAATAAAATCCTAAATGTTCCTATCCATGCTCACAGGATATAGCATAGTGTTGTATGCCAAGTGAAGAAAGAGGTTATTCATTATGATTTGACTAACTTCTGGGTAGGTGAAGATAGCAATCATGGTTCAGAACAGAATTCAGTTGTGTTGACATCTCACAGGCAAATCTAAGAAAATGAATGGAGAGGTCTGACGGAATCTACAGTGCTGGTTTATATGATACTTTGATACAGATAATATTCTATGGGGCTATTTAGGCAAACGTCATAAAAAACTTAGGAGCTGGAAGCTCTTTAGTTGAGCTAAGTTCAAAATAGGTTGTTCCACATGAGAAGAGCCACAGAGACTCTGGCAATGACTCCTGAGACCTTGTATGATGGGGCTGCCTTAGGAGACAAGACTGAGCAGGCGTAACAATAAAAGAAGATGGAACTGAATTTGGTGGCAAACTTCAGCTATGACACATGTTCTTAACGGCAATGGTGATGCTTTCTTTGGAAGCCACCAAGTCTCACAGTCATTTTGGTTTATTTTATAATTCTCAAGTTAGAGTTGGAAATTCTCCATAAACTTTGGATGAAATATTCTAGAACAATGCTTGTAAAACTTTAATGTGCTATGAGTCACCTGGAGAGACTGTAAAAGAAGTACAGTCTCCTTAGGTACTTATGGGTGGGGTACCAAGATATAACATTTCTGACAAGCTGTAGGTGTTAGCTATGCCCTTGGGCCATGAGCATATCTTGCATGACAAAGTTTTCAAATGTTTAAGCTGGAAAGGATTTTTAAGGTCATTTAACCCAAGCCTGTATTTCATAAAGGGTGAATGGAGACTCAGCTGCAGTTACAGGCAAAACATGGTGAGTTGACAGCCAGGCTTGGTTCAGTCTCTACCACCTCCCCATCCTCTATACCCCTCCATATGGCTCCGTGACTTTTGGGACTTCACACAGTGTTAGTGGCCCTTGACTATAGTACTTGCGAATTTTGTAGCTGAAGCAGGCCCTTTTCTCAAAGCTCCTGTCATTTGAATGTCAATAGCTACTGTGTGTGAGATGGTTCCCTGCCATGTGGTACCTTTAAGAAATGAACTTGAGTAATGCCTGAGGATTGACTGGGTGGACCAAAGGCTGCTGGAAACTGGAGTTGGGCTACTGATAGGATAATCAGGTGCCATCTTTGTTTGATGAATGAACCCCTTTGAAAGGGTCTCTAATCTTGGTTACAAATGATCCCAACACCCTTCTATCTGGCTTAGTGCACTCTTGATGGAAGGAGACACACAGAGTTCATGGAAACTCACATTCCTCACTGCTGAGAAACAAGGCATCAAAAGCAATAGTGTCCTGTGGCAGGAAGCACATCTACCTGCCTCCCTTCAACCCTGTGTTTAGCAAAGGTTCTTAGAATCCCATGAGCAACACTTCTTCAATATTGCATTTGAACACTGCAAGGAAAAGGTGAAGAAAAAAAAGAGGAGACCTGTGCCTTCATTACCTCAACCTCTTCATTATTAATCTGCTCCAGTGCCTTCCCTGGCCTCTTGTTCCTCATCAGATTATTGTTATAACTAACTTCTTACAGGATGGTTATTAATGCACTCTTGCCACTTCTTTGCATTCTGTAGCAGCAGTCAGCAAGGTTATTTTTTAAAACTTAGGGAGAAAAATCAATATTTTAAGCTATAAAGACCCATTGTTTTCCACTGGAGTTTTCTTTGAAGATTTGTGCAGTCTTGAAACAATAAATTTCCTTCATATCCCTTTAAAGCATTAAATAGGATAGCTCTTCCTCTTATTGTCCCTTGACAATGAGAGAAAAAGCAATTTAGTGTTTGCCCAAGTCACTCCTGTGTGTGTGTGTGTGTGTGTGTGTGTGTGTGTGTGTGTGTGTGTGTGTGCAGCAGAGGGGGTGAGAGATTCGGGTTGGGGGTGATGTTGGCTCAAAGCCAGAACAAAAATCTAGACCCCTTGTGATTCTTCACTACCGAGGTGAAGTTGCTTCCAGTAGTGTATTAGGCAGAGCTCCAGGGGTGGGAGACTGGTGTGCTCTAACAAGATCAGCACTGGAAGAGCTGATTAGGCCCCTGTGATGGAGCAGGAGTGGATAATGAGTGGTGCAGAGGTCAGCTAGGTGCTGCTTCTTTGTGGGCCCGTGTTTCAGAAGCAAGAAGGCACTCAGTGAAATGAAAACGTAACCCACTTAGTGTTGATGAAATGACACTCTTAACGTTTGCAATCCATTACTAATCTGCGCATCTCAGACTCCTTGGAAACACAGAGGCCAGCTGCGTACAAGGCATGATGAATTCTGCAGGTGTTAGCACAGCAGATTGCAACTTGGGGACCCAGAGATCTGTGCCCTCTCTCCTGCTGCTGTTATGTAAAATAAATAAAGGTATCCAGCACGCACTCCTTGAGTGACTAATATGCACAATCCATGGTCCTAGGTAAAGAGGTTCTGTCTCCTTGACATCTGATGTAAACATTAGCTAAATAAATCAGAGTGTGAAGGAATGTAAGAGTCAAGGCAGATGCAACCTGCTCCTTCTTCTCACAGAGAGTTCTTAAGCACAGTCTTAAGCAATTTAGATCTGTCCATGGATCTTGCTTTTTTTTTTCTACTTCAAAAATAAAAATGAGCCAGACTTTTACAAGAATAACCTATGAACTCTCCCATTCCCATCCTTTCTCATCTATTTGGACACAAGGAGAAATGCTTACCTACAAATTAGGTAGATGTTTAAGTGGGAAATCATTCTATTAGCTGGGCAGTAGGTAATATAATAGCTTTAGTCTTTGATTTGATGGCATTAAATGTGCAAGCATTATTAATGAAAAGGTATGGCTCCATCTCTGCCCTATCATTATGCTTTGGGCATTTTAATCCATCACTAGAAGGAGAGATGGAAGAGACAAAGTGGGATACTGGAATGCCATTCAAGCCCACCTGGCACAGGGACTTTGCGTGTAAAAGAAAATAATTTCAACTTTTTAAAAATAAAAATCTCAAGTTTTCTAAAGCAACATGATGCTGTGGAAAGAGAAAAGCTTGGGCAGCATGTGCAGACAGAACTTGCTGTGAGCTCCATCACAGGAGATTGGTACCCATTTGCTCTGAGCCCAATTTTTCTTTTGACCACTGGGAATTGAGAAAGAACAATCCCACAATCATTGCTTAGTATTTCCTCTTATTCTGATTATTCTTAGGTTACTGCTTGCCGACATATTTGCAGAAACCTTAATTGGACAGGATCCACCAGGATAAGTTGCAGCATCTGAGCATGACTCTGGGGTGTTAGATCCACTCTAAATGCTGTCTTTGAAAGGCTAGCTGAAACCGCTTCTCCTGGAGAATCTTACCTAAGCTAAGCCCTCCAGCAAGGGAGACTGCCATCATAGGACTATCATCCTTCTCTTTTTATCCCCTTCTCACTCTGGGTATGAATATCCATTAACACCCATGATTCTGCTTGAGAACTGCATGAGCAAATGTGTGATTCCAGGTCTTCAGTGAACAGCTTTGTTAGCTTTACACCTGCTAAACACTGGCACTCTGCTGAGCAAACTGTAGAGCATAGATCAAGGCAGGTACTAGGTGGCTTGCAGAGGATTATAGTTTCCCTTATGTCATGATCTTTAGAGCCATTGCCTGCTAGGGCCCAGCATGTACTCAGGCCTTGGTGGATTCAGGAATACTGTTTCCAGATTACCATTGGGGTGATATGTTGAAACTGTGATCTCAATGCACAAATGAGAGCCTGATGCTGATCTACAAGTATTGTCTCCTGAGGGGTAGGCTTAGGAGATATTGGGGTCAGCATGAAACATGCAGGGGTTAACCCAACAATCAAAGTCGTATGAGTGAAGCCCCAGAATAGGGGAAACCAACTACCATCACTCCTATCTGGTGACTTTGTTTGCTTCTTAGCCATCCTTCTTGGTAATTACTGAGTGCAAACAGATGATTAGAAGATACTGGTGGAGAACTTGAAAGTGAAAAGTAGGACCCCACCCCCACCCCCGTGTATAGTGTATGCATGTGTATATATATGTTCATATGCAGTATGCGTGTATGTTTATGTATGTGTACATGCATGTGGAAGCCAGAGGTTAATGTCAGATGTTTTTATCATTCTCTATCACATATATATATATATATATATATATATATATATACATATATATGTGTGTGTGTATATATATATAAATCTCTACATATATGTATGTATGATATAATAATATGCATACATCTTCTCATTGAACCTAGAACTCATCAATTCAGCAAAAGTAGCTAGGCAGCAAGCTCTAGGAATCCTATTGTGTGCTCCCCTGGCACTAGCATTGAAGGCATTGCACACTCGGCTTTTACATGGCCGCTAGTAACCTGAACCCAAGTGCTCATGCTTGTGAGGCTTTCCAGCTGAGCCATCTCCTCAGCCTGGGTCTTCTCAGCCAAGAGAAGAATCACATTTTCTATTTACGGGAAAAGAGTTGATCAGATTGGGGTTTGCTTTTAATTACATGATTTTAGAAATTCAGTACTATCCTACCTCCTAAAACTATAAAGATGATGTGGAGTCACAGTATTGGTACAGAAAATATAGGGGAAATATTCGTAAAATATTTTTCTTCTTTTACTATCAGTTTTAACTACTTGAAGTATTATGGTATACAAAGATTAAAATATTTTTTCTCATTTCAAATATTAATGTGGGCAAATCTCCATATTATCAGGACCTAAAAATAATGTCCCTTTGTGAACTCTGGAAAAGTGGAGCACAGATACACACAGCTTACTGCTAACTTCTCAGGGCTGCACAGAGTTAGGAAGCAACATAGTCTCCCAGAACTAATGAAGAAAATCTGCTTCACTGTACCAGTCGAATAGAATGAACAAATTTCCTCCAACATGTGAACGTAATGTTGTACTTAATCCTGCCATTTCTGTCTTTGCAATTGTACCCAATGCTGTTATGAACATCTTTGGTGCGAACTTTTTTTTTCTCTGAAATATCTGATTGTTTTCTTAGGATAGATTCCCAGAAGTACACTTACATACTCAATTTTAAAAAGTTATGACCATTATTTAAGTTCTTGGAACATATGGCCAAATGGCTTTCCAGAAAGGTAGTATTAATTTATATTTCCAGAGAATTAGATGAACGCATTTGGCTACACCAAAGGCAGACAGGGAACAAGCGTGGTAGCAAGGACCATTTACACAGCTCCATCCACCTGGGAGGACGGACAAGAAGAGCTTCTGGTGACTTGAGGGGAGGTATTTTTAATAGGGTCTGAAAAGTGAAGTGTGTCATGCACTTTAATTAAAAAATCCAATAAGTGCAAACTGGATCTCAGAATATAGGAAAAAAGCTTTAGGAAACTGAAAAGTAAAGCTTTCTCCTACTCCAGGGACCTAACAACCAGCAACTGCAAACCTCAGAGAGAATGCTGCATGCCAAGAGCTAACAGTAACCTTGTCTGCCTTCACCACTCAATGTCAAGCACTTTCACATGGACCAGGCTCACACCAAACTCTCTAGGTGACAGTAATCCCTGATTTAATTACCCTTGGCAGCATGAGATGGGCCTTAACAAGCTAGGGTCCCTAATGAGCTGTATCCCAGCAATTTTGAGCCTTGACTTGAAGGGTGTGGTCCTTACCTTGGCTAACTCTGTTAGGTACATAAACCCTGCTTCCAGCTCAGAGGCTGCAGTACAAATGACAGGGCAGCATCCTGTGACCTGCAGTGGGATATTTCTGAGTGGGGAGCTGACACTGAAAATTCTGGCACTACATCATTGCAAAGAAGGAACCATAGAGACAGTTGAAGAGTGCCAGCGTGTCCTGCCCCCATCTCTGTACAGAGTGATCATTCTGGGGACATGGACTATTTTTGTTGTGGTGGTTTGAAAGTCTCTTATTAGCATCTCCTATGGCTGGAGTGAGGATGTATTTTCAACTGCTCTGGAGTTAGTTGAGGGCCTAACCTTTTAATGAAGGTTACACAGGACTATGACAGCAACGTCTGGTTTCACCTCATTTAACTGAGGCAAGATTGCTCCATTGAGAAATCAGTTTGAATGGAAGGAGGAACCACAGAAAAAGAAGATGTCAAAGAAATTTGAAAAATCAAGTGTACAAACTAGTTTCACCCTGAATGAGATTTTATCCACAAGTTTTGTGACCTTGAGACAAAGCAATTCACTTTTATGAGCCTGTTTCCTATTCTGTGAAATTCAATGGTGAGACCACAGGGTCCTTGTTACTATTCAAAGATGAGTGTACAAGGTGTTCCACCACAGGCAATGGGTTCCAAAAAGCTATCTTGTACAGCCTTGATGCAGGGGAAGGGGTTTAGACCTGCCTCAGCTGAATGTGCCAGGCTTTGCTGACTCCCCATGGGAGGTCATACCTTTTCGGAGGAGGGAATGGGGGGTGGGCTGCGGGGAGGCTGGGGGGAGCAGGAGGAGGGATGAGTGGGGGAATCCGTGGTTGGTATGTGGAATGAGTAAAAAAAAAATCTTAATTAAAAAAAACCAAGATGAATGTACAAGTAGAGGATGTAGCATAGCTAATGCATCCTTATGAATCAGGAATGCTCATGCTCTCTCTCTCTCTCTCTCTCTCTCTCTCTCTCTCTCTCTCTCTCTCTCTCCCTCCCCCTCCGTCCCTCTCCCCCTCCCTATCTTGTTGTTGCTGTTTTTCTCTTTCTTTTTGTTCTGATTAGCTTTTCTCTGTGGAACATATAGTTTGACTGCTTTCAGACCTAAAGGCCATTCTCCCCTTCCAACAACTACTTTCCATATTTGATGGCACCCTCTGGTCTTGCAAAACCCATTCGTTCTCAAGACCTACTTCTATATGTTCCCACATCCAAAGTCCTTCAACTGATTTTTAGATTGTCTTTGTAACATTCTTTACCTCTCCGTGCCTGACAATGTCCTAGATTTGGGTTCCTTATTTAGAGGTCACTCCAACTTGTATGATTGCAAAGCGTATATATGTTTCGGACTTACATTCTTGACTCTCACACATGTTTGCTGCGAATCTCAACACTGCCTAAAACTATTTAGGTTTGTTACTATGTTATGATTAATCCTACTGGGTCTGGGAATGTATCTCATTTGACAGAGTGCATTCCTAGTGTGTATGATGTCTTGAGTTTGGCCCCCAGAATTACATAAACCTGCCATGGTGACATGTGAGAGGTAGCCTGGGACACATGAGAATTCATTGAGAGAGAGAGAGAGAGAGAGAGAGAGAGAGAGAGAGAGAGAGAGAGAGAGAGAGAGAGAGATTAATTTCACTATTTCTGAAATGTGGCATGATCCCTGAGTTATCTGAAGATGATATCATCCTTCTTAGAGCTCCCTGACACCTCTGACAACTTTGACAATCAGAGGCTTATTCTGCTTTCTTCTTAGATTAGTCACACTTCCTTTTTGATTATTTATCATATCTACATTTCATGTCGTGGTCTCCTCTTATCCCCAGAGCAGAGGAGCATAGTTGCTCTAGCTGGAGGTCAGTGACCATCACAGACATCCCTGGCTCCGGCTGCTAGTGCTGCCAATTTTCATTCATTCCGTAGAATGATGCAGCTCTACCTTAGGTGCTCCCAAAGGGGACTAGTTTTCTGAACCGTTCAGATTCCAAGGACCACAAACTGCTGAAATTACAGGAAAGAGAGATGGGTGGGAGGAGGAGCGTCAACGTCTCTCAGCTGTTTCTTCTAGATTGTGACTTGGGAGTCATCTACAGAACCTCATGTTTGGTGTGTATACCCCTGAAGATTCATGCACCAACTTCAAAGACAGAAATGGGTGTTAGATCTTCAAACCAAGGAAAAGGATATTTTTAGGACTGTGCACTTGCTTGAAAGTAACTCACTCTTCTTTAAAAACAATATTATGTGGACAATTTGAGGGTAACAACCTTAACTCTAGTAATTTTTGGGTTCCTAGAATTTTGAGTCATTTAAACCAACATTAAATGTGGTTTGCAATCTTTGAACTTAGCCACTAAAAGCCTACTACAAGGCATAAGATATGTCAGGGGCATGAGGAGAGAATCTGGGGAGAGCATAGCCTACGGAGCTAAGGCATAATCTCCAAAGAGGCTTATGAAAAATAGAGAAATGGAGACTCTTTTGTTTTCATTTTTATCCAATTCTTCCAAGTTATGAATCCTCTTTAGAAATATGTTATTTGCTAAAATTTATCTAGTAGCAGATAAAATAATAAAATTATAAAAGTAAAAACATATCTTTCCCACAGGGTTGTAATTAAGAAAAAAATGAATCCCCTGAAAAAATTTGCTATTATATTGAAACCTACATTTGAATTATTATTATTTTATTAGAATGTGGTGACTGCTATACTAGGGCATTACAAGCTACTATTTGTAGAGAAATCGTATCTCTCTAGCATAAAGGTCATTTTCCCTTGGTGCATAAGTTGACATGAAAAATTGCATCTACAGCTAACATTTATGTTTTGAATCATATGCGTACAGGATGCTGTTGACCTGACAAACTGTTTAAATAAATCATCAAAATGGGATTCCATCCATCCAGCACTTTTGAAGGAACTTGAAGTAGAATTGTAAAACCATAGGCCAAACACATCAGACACCCCAGGCTTGAGAAACTCAGTCATTTGATTGCTTGTGCAAGTGTGCAAGGAAGCCAAGGGTACAGAATGGCTCTCTGGACCTTCAGATCACTGATCACTCTTCAGTCCTTCTGTTTCAGGAGAGAGGTGAAGCATTTACAAAAAGAAGGGCATTTGCATGTATGCGCATATAAAACCATACCCAGAGTGGACGGATCAGATAGTGGTTAGAGTCTGGGCTTTATACCCAGACAGATACAAAGGACGAGGCATGCAAGGACTCCGTGGTCATGCAGAAAGCCTGAGTGAGGGGAGAGGGCTGGAAAACACTATGGCATAGATGATGAACTGGTTTAGATGTTGAAGAGAATAAATGGGTACTTCTTGGAATAAGAATCATTAACCATGAGGTCTTATAGAAATCACCACTTCATATATTTTTAATTTAACATTTTAATATTTCTGTAGGATAGAGAGAACATAATGAAATTTCTTTAGTGTGCAATTGACATTAAACTCTTTTACATACAGTCATATCAAGCCAATAGAAATAAATTTTGTAACTGCTAGAGAAAGTTAGATGAGAGTTGAAGGATACCTTCCTTAAAAAAATAAAATAAAATAAAACTTCCCTTTTTACAATCAGATAAGCACTAGTTTTTTTTTTTTTCTGTCTGTTACAGTATTTACTCACACCTTGAAATATCTCATGGTTTATGCTCTTTATTTGGCATGAAGTATATGATGGCCTGAGACTGTTATTTATCCTTTGCCATGTATTGATACCTTGAATCATCAGTAACACTCGCACATTCCTGTTGGGATTGCAAGAACCAGAGTCCACTAGCTTCTCAACCAAATTTTGGTGACATTTTGATGTTTATTTTAGTTCAGATTTCTCAGAAAACAGAACTTGAGGCAAGACTTCACTTTCATTGCTACAACCCCAAGAGTGAAGAGAAACACGTCCATAAGGGAAGAGCAGAAGTGTCGCAGGAGCATAGCCTAACCAGAGTGGCCACTGCTTCCGGATAGCATCAAGAAGACTGAGTGGTCACTTGGCATACACACTTACTCTGAAATACAGGGATCTTTAGAGAGGACTAAGCACTCCTGAGAGCTTTGGAGTAAAGAGAATGACATCTCTGGTCCTCAGCCCCCCTCCCTTCTTCCTGTTTCCCTTTGGTCCTTCATTATCTCCTCTGCTCTTCTGGGTCATACCATCTTCCCCTGCAGGCCCGCTCAACAAAGAGCAAATAGTCTCAGAGATGGGTGTTAGGCCAAGGGAATGAGATAAGGCGTATAAGTAAGATGTATCTGAAGAGATAATGTTGACAGTTATGGTGGTGGTGGTAGTGATGATGACAATGATTAGAAACAAGCAAGGAAGTAAACAAACAAACAAACACACAAAAATTCTACCAGTAAGAAATAGAGCCGCAGAGAAGGCCAATAAGAATCCACAAATGGGGGCTAGGGATGTATATAGATCAGGTGGTATAGTTCTTGTCTAGTGTACACTAAGCCCTAGGTTCAATCCCCAGGACCGCATAAACCGAGGTTTCCTCTAATTCCAGTGCTTGTGAGGTAGAGAGACGAAAAGATCAGAAGCTCAAGGTCATGTCCATCTACATTATGAGTTTAAAGCCAGCCTAAGCCATATGAAACTTTGTCTAATAAAAAAAAAATTAACAGATGTGAGAAAATTTTAACGTAAGGACTGGATACAAACTTGCTTATAATAGCTTGGAGTATTAGAAATAAAAGGCACACATTAAAGCTTGAAGGAAAAAATTAGTTTAGGAGAAAAGAAAGGGGTCCTTATTACTAAATACAGCAGATAATAAACACCTGAAACATTACCCTTAGAGGTGATACTGGCAGAAAATACAAATTGGTTGAAGATTAATTTAGATATATTGTATTTTATGGGGCCACTATTAGCTGCCATGAGAAAACTAAGAGTATTTAGGGGACCAGCCCTGACATTTTAAGGTCACATTGACCTTACATTGAGGTCACAAAAGACCACAATGTCTGGCAGGTATGTGCTTGGTGTCGTTTGCGGTGACTGAATGTTGCTCTGGATTGATCATCGGTCTGAGCCAATATAGAGTGTTTTTGCATTCCTGTACTTATCATTAACACTCAGAGTGCTTTCAGAGCCCCCCATCGACCTCCCAGGAAGGGAGGGAACTGTGAATGAGTCAGAATTATTGTCACCACTTCTAGGTAAGCACCCGGCATTCCTAGGAAGGGATGATGTTCACATTAAGGACCACTCTGCCTCTGTCAATATTCAGTCTGTTAGCATTTAATTCTCCTCTGCAAACCAGGGAGGAATTAAATGGGCAATCAATCCACTTGATCTCTGCCTAGTCATTTGAAACACAAATATAAAATACATTAGTTTCATCACACTCGTTCTGAACTCTAGTTCCTTGCCTAAATTAATCTCTGTACTTGGATTCTCTTCTCTGTGTTGTTTATCCAATCCATCCTCTGAAAGACTTATGCCAATTCCCATTTCTCCATAAAATCTTCTCTACGCACTTCATTCTTTGTGGCCCTTTGCTGCTTTAAATCATTTGGCATTTATTGTTTTTGCCATAAATATTCAGCTGTGTGCTGTCTTGAATTGCTTGCTAATTACTTTGTACATAGATGATGTCATCCTAACTCAATTTAAAACCCTGTTATGAACAGGAGAGAGATCTCACAGCCTGCTCACACTCTCTCAACATTCAGTACCATGGCAGGCAGGCACTAAGTTGATGCTTGCTGAACACATCCTGAGTAATAAGCTTACATGGGACAGGAACACATGGGCTGGCATCATCCAGGCATGGCATAACAGGCAGTACTCTGTAGTTCCAAGTGAAAATGCTTCCTCGTTGCTTTTGGATAATGAAAGCAGTCCTTAATTTTCACCGAGAGTAATAAAAGTTATTGCGCCTTTTAGTGGTGCTAACTTAACTCCCTCTCCTCCTCCTCCTCTATCTAAACACGCTGGTGAATCCTAAAGACCTCTTAATTGATAATAAAAAAAACTTAATCTCCCACCTGATTTTAAAAAAGGCAATTTGCCAGCCTTATCTTCTTCCTTTGTTCCTCTGGACAGTGGCTTCTATGGTAGCTGTTAGCGAAACGCTTAAGGCAATTTATATCAGATACAGAAATTCATCACTGGTAAGTCAATCCTAACTAAAACCAAGGTGATACTGTCTTTCCCCAAAGCAATATAGGGGCATGCTCACACCCTCACCAAAGCTCTACTAGGGTTTCAGGGACCTTTTTCTTCTTTTCCCTGGTGATAAATTTGAGTGAGGGGCTCATGTGTAGTAGGGTAACACCAGCAAGTATCTGTGGGAGAATAACTGGAGTCCTTTAGTCTCACATACACTGCTGAACTTCTCTCAACCTCAGTTTCACTATCCTCCCAATACTTCTCGTAAGGATGAAATGAAATGAAAATATTAATGGATGAAGTATTTGGGCAGATGAGACTAGTAGGTGTTTTGTTGACAGGTTTAGAATCCTAGCCAGTATTCTGAATCGGGGCCCTTGCTTCAAGCTCATATTTTTGTCTAGCATGGAGAGGATGCTGAATTAGCACTCAGTGCTTCTTAGAAGGAGAACCCTAGTCCTTATGGTAGGAAGAGACAGGGCCTCAGTGGGGAAGCAGCTCCCAAAGCCATTCAATATTCAGATGTGTGCCTGAAAGGCTTCCTCGAAAACCTCTCTGTCAGAGAACAAGATTAAATGTCCTTAAATCAAACCTTTTATACAGCAGACCTGGCCCCTCCTAGGCAAGATGGAAATAGGCTTAGCATTCTGGTGTTTCATTCTCTTTCCTTGCCTTGCTGATGAGCCACTGAATTCTGCTTCCTGCCTGAGGTTAGCTCACTGTTGATCCTGAGACGTCACAAAAGCTTGGACCTGCCAATTCCTTGCTGTGCCCTTGGCCAAGATGTAATCAGTTCATAGAGCCAGGGTGGAGACGATGCAGCTTGAAGTCACAGCTACTGCTTGTAGAGAATATCTTCTCTTAAAAACTGGGGAGGCCAGCACAAAGAAGGAAGATGCATGTGTGCCCCTAAGGACCATTAGGGGTAGAGTAGGGAGCTGGGGTAGCCAACTTGTTCTGTCCATAGTCCGCAATCACCATCTTTGGGACCTTCAGCTAAGCTTGTGTGCTTTGGAGACTTGGTTGCCTGCCTTATCTGTGCAAAGAGAAAAAAAAATGTACCTGTCCTGCCTCCTCCCTCCTCCACAGGCTCTGATAAAGGATGATTTTTTTTTTTTTTTTTACAGAAAATGATTCATAAAATGTGTTAGGTAGTTATCAGGCTTCACTTGTCATCATGGGGGAAATAGTTCTTAGTTTTGTTTTCCATTACTGTGATAAAGCACCTGACAAAAGCAACTTCAGTGAGGAAGGGTCTAATTGGCTCGCAATTCTGGGCTATAGTTCATCATTGCAAGGAAATCAAAGTAGCAGGAACTTGAAGCAGAAAGTCACGTTATATTCACAACCAAGAGCAGGAAACTAGGAATTAATACATGCATGCTAGTACTTAGCCTCTATCTCTACTCTTCTTCCATTCAGAATCCCTAGGAGTGGTGTTACCCACAGTTGGCATGTCTTCCAATCTCAATTAACATAATCAAGATACCCCTCCCCACCACAGACATGCCCACAGTCAGGCTTATCTACACAATTCTTCATCAAAAATCCCTTTCCTAGTGATTACAGTTATAAGGAATCATCACAAGGTCCAGTAAGTTGGCTCAGTTTTTAAAGATACTTGCTGCCATGCCTGAAGTTCAATCCCTGGTACCTTCATGGCAGAAGGAGAGTACTGGCTACTGTAATTTATTCTCTAACCTCTACATGCATGCTATGGCTTACAGACGCATGCCTCTGACCTGCATATGCACAGAACACACACATACCCACAAGTATAAAAACCAGGGCCATAACAATGCTCAATGTTATTGCTATTACTCTGTGATATCCCTCCCCCTTTTCAATGTGTGCATGCATGTGTAAGGGTATGCATGTATGTGTGTGTACATATGGAAGCCAGATGTAAACCTTGGATGTTATCCTCAGAAACAGTGTCTACCTCCTTTGAATCAGAGTTTCTTATTGGCCTGGAATTCACCAGTCAGGCTAGATTAGCTGGTCATTGCACCCAGGGTTACTCCTGTCTTTGCCTCCTCAACACTGAAACTACACGAGTGTGCTACTGACCTAGCCTTTTCTGTAAGTACTGGGGATCCAACTGAAGTCCTCAGCTTTTGGGGCAAGCAATATACTGACTAAGGTTACTCCTCAGTCCTCTCAATTGTTTTTAGATAAACGCCTTGAGGGGTTTTTTTTTGGGGGGGGGACAAATTTCATCCGTATTTCTTGCTGACAAATGGAATGACAGTGTGCTATGCACTAGGGGGCTTCGCCTGGGACCACTAGTGATGAATGCATTTTAGGCAACATGCATTGGTTTCCTCGGCTCCTCCCTGAACCTTCACAGAGGGATGTGTTTCTTCACTCTTCACTCCTGACTGGCAAGTGACATTGTGCTTAAGCCTGCCTGTGACTACAGAGAGGGAGGCAGAAGCAGCTGTGCTAGGCATTCCCTGGAGGGTTGAGAAATGCTCTTGCCTCGGAACTGGGGACAGGTACTTCAGTCAGAATGATCCCTAGAGAGAAAAAGGTTGAGGGCTCCAGAAGGGGCAGTGCAGGAGTGTTTTGATCCCAGCTCACTATCTCAGGGGCTCCTTTCTCTCAGTCTTTTCCATAATTTATTGCAAGCAGTTGAGGAGACCTTTTGGATCCTGAACATTTCTGCCTCCAGTTCTTTGAAATAGGGAGGATGGTTCCCGTCACCTCCCTTTCGGGAAGGCAGTGAATCTGATGAGTTAGGTAATGTCTGGGCAGAGTGCTGTCCACTGTGAGGTAAGGAGTATAGAGTGGCCAGATGTAAAAAAAAAAAAAAAAAAAAAAAAAAAAATGGGCAGTGACGTAAGGAGTTGGGCCTCCAGGGTGGGTGTTAGTTCCAGGCTCTGAGCTGGTTTTGGTCTGTGAAGCGATGCTAGGTGGGAGAAGGAAGAGAGAACGGGAGAGGTGCTGATCTTACTCCTTCACAATGTCTTGCATGGAGCACCTTTGACCTTGCAAGTTCAGACTCTGCCCTGCTGCCACATTCCAGCAGCAGTCAAATGCATTGTTTGAGTTATCCCTGCTCAGCTCCAGAGTCCCCAGGTAGGGCAGCTAATCGGGTTGATGGGAAGCAAAGACAGTTCTACTCTCTGCATTTTGTTGTGGGTGGCATCACGTTCTGCCTCTTGAAGAGCAGGAAAGGCATGGCTCATGTCACTTCTGATCCACGTCTCTTGTCTGCTCCCTTCTCTGGTCATCCATGTTAACCTATTGGGCTTTCTCTCTGTCACTCAGTAGCATCGGGTTTACCCTCACTGTTATCTCGTTGCATCTCATTTTTAAACTACTTTGGCAAGAGGAGAATGGGGTTTGGTAACTAATAGAAGGGTTCCCGTCGATCTCTCTTTTAACCCCATCACTCCAAAGTGCTCCAGGTGGCCACAGCACTTTCTCCTTTCAGCGTTTATGCCTTCTGCCTGAGCCAAGAGATGAAGCTGCCAGTTCTGCACTAAGTGGGTTAGGAGGGCTTCTCTTTTCCTGTGTTTCCTCTCACCCTACCTACCGCAGCCCTTGAATGGCATAGTGCCATCAGCTCAGCTGCCATCAGTGTCCCTGCAGCTCAGGCTCTTGGTCCTGGAAACGTCTATCCTTGGCTACACCTCTCTCCTGCAGCACCACAAATCTAAGACACTTGAGAAGAATGTGACGAATACCCTCCATGGCGATAGGTCTTCAGCGAATCATGAAACTTAATGTGAGAGCCCATGGAAGCTTAGAGGGGGAGACGAGAGAGGTACTAGGAATGTGACTTTCAGGGGTTACCTCTTGTGTGCACCCGGATGCTTTACCCCTAATGTTTACTCTAAACCTCATAAGGTGCAAAGGGGACACATAGTCATTATCTCTGTCCTTCATTTAAACAGAGAAACTTTGGGTTCTAGGATTGCAACTTCCCTAACAACACACAGTCATCAACAGACAGCTGTTTGCTCTAAAGTCACTTCTTTCCCATGAGATGAGGTTGTTTATTTGTTTGTTTGTTTGTTTGGTGTGTGTGTGTGTGTGTGTGTGTGTGTGTGTGTGTGTGTGTGCCCACTCTCAGGCCACCTTAAAGTTGCTCTGGGCCCATCCATCCATTTTTCCCTTCCGAGAAAACAGAAAATGGACTCTGTGTCACTTGTTCAAGGTCACAGAGCTGGTAAGAGCAGCAAGGCTTTTTTTTTTATTCATTTATGCTGTGCCCTTCCTATAAAGCAACCAACACTCCCTGTCAGTCAGCCTTTATAGGATGCTGATGTTTGGTGACACTACCTCTGAGATTTTTAAAATGTGAAGCCTTTAATTGTCATCACAGAGTACACATGTGCCTCACATGACGTTTATAACAAGAAAACAGCAGCGGAAGCAGTAGCCGACCAAATAAAACCAAACCTGACTGGTGGAGCATTTAATTCATGTCGTGGTTTCCCTGAGCTGAAAATATTCCACACTGTTGAGAAGCATCTACTTCCTAGCTCTGTCGGAACACAGGGAACACAGTCTAAGCCACACACAATGGCATGAACAGAGGAAACAGTAGTGTTGGATGAGCTGAGCTCAATTCAGAAGAGAGGAGGAAAAACATTGATATAGATTCCTACTGGAAGGAAGGATTATGAGCCAGAGATGTTTCCATGAGGCATGGCCTGAGTGTCGTTATCTGGTGGGCACCCCCTTGCTCATGCCTGAACATGCCACCTCAGTTTTTCCCACAGAATTCCAGCACTAATGGAATAGGAAAGCTGAGGCAAATATCGGCTTTGTCAGGAAGACTGAAACAGAGGCTGTGTGAGTGAGATAGGAAGTGTGAGAATTCATTACAGAGGAAAGTGCAGTCTTTCTTCAATGGAGGGCCCTCCTTGTGTCTGGGAGTCATGAATATTGCATCAAAAGAATAAGCTTATTTAAGAGAAGGGAAAAGAAACGCAGAAGCTGGGAGAATTAAATAACTCCGGGGAACTAGCCTCAGGAAAGGCTTTTCAGTTGATTGTGGAAGAGAGTTACTGTCAGGTTCTGCCCTGGAATTTTAGCTTTGTGTGAATCAAGATCAAGAGAACCCTCTTGGGATGCCTGAGGTCAGGAGAAAGTCTTTAGTGGTGATATGGTAGGCAGGGGTCCCTCAAAACAGTGGGGCTTCTCCATCAACCTCCTTACTTTTAATTTTTTATGGTGTTTTTATGTAAAAGCTTGCCAGTGACTCAGGGAAGTTGGGGAATGCTTTCAGGGGAGTATTGTTGCAGCTTAGCATTTTAATATGGGTGCTCTTTGAATTAAAATGGACCTTGGTCCTGATAAATCCATGCTAAGTTGGAAGTATCCTAATTTGAAAATACGTTTAATACTCTGTCAGAGCAGCATAGGCTAGCAACACAATGCACAGTCCCTTTCCCTGTGTGGAGGGAGAATCTACTGTTTCTCTTCACAATCTAAGGGCTGAGTGACAGCTGTGGCCCACTGCTGGAACAGCATCACAGAGAGTTTTGTACCATCTATCACTAGCCTAGGGAAAGATGAGAATTCGAAATCTGAAGTATCATTGCCGTTGACTACATATTGTCTTCACACTATTATAAAATGAAAAAAAAATCACAAGTTGAGCTTCTGTAAATTGGGGACAATTTGTGTTTGAATGAACCATCAAGCAGTCACTTAACAAGCGTGTTTTTTAGGGCCTGTCTAGTGTGAGTTCATACCCAGGAGCTTCACAGTGTCTGCCAGGCATGTGCTACTTTGCGGTTGCTTTTTGTGCAGAGTGGAGCAAATAACCACCAGCAAAACGTTGCTGCTGAGGATGAGGGAGAAGCAGTTACCTGCATTCTTTATCAGGCCCTGACACAGACCCTTTGGGAATTTATGTAACATGACACTTGTCTTTCATGTGGGGATATTTGGGTGCTTGCAATCTTCTTCCCAAACCTACTTTTGCCAGACTAAGTGGATGCCTTTGCCTACATGCAGTCATCAAGAAGAGGGAGGATGCTATGATGGTTAATATGGATTGTCATCTTTAAAGGGCTAAGAGTCAGCCAGTTGACAAACCTCTAGGCGCATCTCTAAGGGAGTTTCTCCACTGAGTTAAGGTAGGAAGACTCAACCTCACCGTTCCGTGGGCTGCAGTCCTGGCTTGAATTAAAAAGAGAAAGTAAGGTGAGCACCAGTGTTCATCACTCCCTTCCTGCTGAATGGAGGCACAGTGTAGCTGCCTCATAACGCTACTACCATGTTATCCCTGCCCCAATGGACAATACCCTAAAACTGTGAGCTAAATAAACCCTTCCTTCCATAAATTGCTTGTGTATGTGTGTGTGTGGGGGGGGTATTTAAGGCAGCACCAAGAAAAATAAGTAATACATATGTTATCAAGATATACTTGGGGCAGTTTGTGTGATGCTGAGAATGAGGTAAAGAGGAAGAAAGATTAATGTCACCAGCAGAACCAAAACCAAACAACAAAAAAGGCAAAAATGGAAAGGAAGAGTGGCTTGGGAGGAAAGAAAGAAGGAGGAGGAACCAAAATATCCTCTAAGTTTCTGCAGCTTCTTTTGAGTTGAGCAGGGCTCTTTAGCCAGAGCCTCCATCCAGAACCTTGTTACCATGGCAACCTGCTTGCAGCCTACAAGGCTGTGACAGCCTACTCTGGAGTTAGTGCTGCTGAACCAGAAAATGTTACAGGAGAAGTTCAGTTTCCTGGATTATTAACATTGAAAATATACACATAGAGTTCAGGAGTAACCTGTGAATTCACTAGCAAATGTTTTTCTCCCTTGGTATTAAACATAGATTCTGTGCATTTATTAAGTATCTACCAGACATCAGCAATGTGCAGTTTCTGGGGGATCCAGGAGTGCATATAACAGAGTCCTTGGCACTCGTGAAGGTATGTTTGCAGTGGAGTTTTGATGAAATAACCCCAGGCAAAGGACCAAGGCCCCATACCCTCAGATCTCACTGCAGTGGATTTGTGCAGTGCAGTGAACACAGAGGAGGGTGTAGCTGACTCTCTTAGGGTGTTAGGAAGTCTTCCCAGGAAAGATGACACTTGAGCACTAACAAAGACGAATGAGTAGGAGTTTTCAAGGTGGAGACTATAAGGAGAGAGGATTCCTGTGGGGATAACATCACCATGCAGAAGAGATACCCAATTATGCATTTTGTTCCTGCTATGTTTGCGTTTTCTCTACCCAGCACATTTGCTCTCTCTGCAGCCTTTACACCCAGTTCTTGAAGGCTCTGCCTTAAGTAGTACTCTGTTCACTTGATTTCAGGTTTGTGGACTGATAGCACTTGCCAAGCCTTAGTGGGCCTTGACCACTACACCTGCTTTGGAGCCAGATGCATTTCTAACATGGAGTGGAAATGTAATTTTTAACATGGTGTTATGGGCACCAGAGAGTGGTCAGAACTGATTTTTAAAGACAGCTTGTAATTAAATATTTTAAAAAAGACTCTTGTTTGGAATACTTCCTCCTTAAAAATTTCACACCATTCATCTGCCTTTCCATGAACTGATTTTTTAAAAGAGAGAGACACTTCCCCTGAACTCCCCGCTTCCATCATGCTCCAAAGGATGCAGTGATTTGCATCCTGACACCAAGAATATAAAGATAAATGACTTCATTGAGAGCACTGGAGAGCAAGGCCCACCTCTGAAATGTTCCACAGAGCCCCCTAGGATCAATGCCAGTCATCTGTAAAATCTCCATGCATATTAATTGGTGATAATTGAAAAATAACACCCATCATCCTTAAAGAAGAAAATCATTGAAACTGAGTGAGCACTTTTATGCAGACTATATTTTTATCACTTAGATCCACTAAATACTCAGACTGTCGACATCACAACCAACACCATTACTAATATAGTATTGATAAAGCTATAGATACTTAGTCATTCATTCATTCATTCATCCATTCATTCATTTGACAGCTATATTGAACTGTGGTAGACATGAAGATAAAGAGCAAATCCTATTCTCGAGAATCTTATAAATGACTGTATATAGAAAAAGGTCAGAGATGCATAGATAAGCATGATACAAAACAGAGTGATTGTTAGGTTAAATGAACATGTTGTAGGGACACAGAGAAGAAGCCATTCAATTTAATGGGTGCCCATGAAAGAAAAACTGTACAGAAAAAATAACACATAGAATTAGTAAATGCACAGAAGGAATACATTACGTAGAATTTCAAAGAACAATGAGCTTTCCTTAGGTATAGAAGGAAGAACAAAGCAGACTAAGGCAACTGCTGGGACAAAGGCTGGGGTGGGGGTAGGGTACCTTAGAGAGGCCTGGGAAATGGTGAAGGTCCAGTGAGGGCTACAGCAGGCATTTATTTTGGGAGAATCTTAATGCCATGCTAAGCAATTTGCACTTTATTTGGAGCTGGGAGATGTTCAAAGTTGTTTAAAGAAGGAGTTGGTATGATTATGGTTATTTTTTGTCTGCATGCTCTCACTAAAGTGTAATTTTTGTAGTTGGGGGTTTTTGCCTACTTCATTCACTTCTGTATCTCAGCTTACCCCAGTAACTAGCACACGGTAGATTTTAATAGATAACAACTGAATGGGATTCCAGTGGGGCTTTAGAGTCGATTTCCAGTGATGATGTGAGAGTAAGGAATCAGGAAGACTATCAAGGGAGAAAGCTATCACAGTAGCTCAAGAGATTGGCTGAAGGTGGAGGTAGAGGTGACTGAAGACAGGAAAGGAAGATGTATGGACAAAAGGACAGCAATGTGTGCTGGAGTGCCTAGGTCCCTGAGTTTATATGGGCTGAGTTTCCAATATGCTACTTTTTCTCATGAAAGTGACAAGTCCCTGGCTGCCACTGACCCAAGACAGTGCCAAGGTGGAGCTGCCCCTTAGAGGGTGAAATAGAAAGGGGTACTGAGAGGTCAAAGGTGGCTTTGCTTTGAGAAAGTCTAATTTGGGAAATTCATTTGGATACTTAAAGGGGAAATTGAGGAGGTGTCCTTCGTGTGCTTCACTGAGATAGAAAGCCTAAGTTCAGGATGTGGGAGTTATTAGGATGAAGGTAATCATTAAGACGAGGGAAGTGGGGGTGGGGTGAGTGTCCTTGGGGGGTAAATGGCAAGAGCACAAGGTCAGAAGAGAGAATCTGGGTAAGGCATGCATTTAACGGTAAACAACACCGAAGCTCGAGAAATGATAGGTGCGCTGGCTAGTCTACATCAACTAGCCTTGGTCATGGTGTTTCAACATGGCAATAGTAACCATAACTAAGACAATAGGAAAATCAGGGTTAAAGTTGTGACCTCAGTGGATCAAAGGAGGAATTTTCTCATTGAAGATCTTACCGGCAGGATTCAATTCAGTCAGAAGTAAGACAGGGTGAGGGTTGTGAGAGCCACGGGGTTGGGAGGCATGTCTTACGAGTAGTGTCAGTGGAATGACAGAGGCAGAAAACATGAGAAGTTACAAGTGTTGGATGAGAGAAAAGAACATATTGTGGGCTATTTTACTTTTAAAGAAACCTGGGAAAGACAGAGGGAGAATTAACTCAAGGGAGATTACAGTTGAAAGGTATAAACTATTTCACATTTTGTGGGGGGAAAAGGTATGTTTGTGAGATAACAGGCAGTGATTGCACAAAGACTAATGATACACTCAGTTCTTCTGTACTAGAGAAAACAGCGTTTGATGATGAGAAAAGGGGTCCTAGATGAAACGCTCGCTTTTATCTGCATAAGACAATACATCCAGGAACATTTTATACACAGTGTCACACACGGTCAATCAGGACGGTATCCAGTCTCACTACCAATGACCATTGTTGCAGCTTCATTTTTGCCTGCTGTAATGCTGTGGGGTCACAGAGGTAGCAAGAGTATGGTATATATGCACCTGTTTCACCATTAGTCCTGGGGATGGCTGTGCAGCCCCAAGCAAGGTGAAGTCGTATCAGAAAGGGGGGGTTCTAAAATTCATGTTTTATGAAAATGTTTGGGATCCTAGATGTTTAGGTCCATTAACAGGTGACTAGAACTTCTACGTAGTTCTCCAGAATGTATTCATGAAAATTCATCGTATATACTGTTTACCATATTAAAAATGAGGTAAGTGTAGCAAAATGTTAAGGGGAAATCGAAGCTACACTCTCTGTGTAGTACAGTGCAAGTTTTATAGATTAAAGGCCACACACAGACACCTACATAGAAGAAAAGAAAGAATGCTGTGCCCCAGGAACTCTGAGAGTAGTTTCCTATGGTGGAAAGATTATAAAATATTGTGATTTGTTCTTTGATTTTCTACATATTTGCCAAGTGTATATAATAATTCATATTATCTTCATCATCATAAAACAGTAAAATTGCCCATATATCTTTCATATTGGTCTTTCTAGTAAGTAGAGTTTGGGGGCCTACTTTTCTAACTCCTTGGTGGTGGGGTGGGGGTGGGAGCGTCTATATTTGCAGCCCAGAATTGCCTGTGAGAACCATTTTTTTTCTTGGTGCCTCCCTGAGCTGAGGCGGGTGATGGTGTGTCCCTCATCAGTTAGGCAAAGGAGGGGTTGCCCTCTTTCTGCTCCTTCTCCTCTCCTTTCTCTTCTTTCCCTTCTTCCTGCTCTCACTGCCTCGGCTCCTGACTCCTGACCCTTTCCTCCTCCTTTCTCTGGCTGGCGTTGCTTCTCCTGATGCTCACTTGTGCCTTTGACGCATACTCACAGGAGGAAGAAAAGATAGCTCTAGAAAAGTTCTGTGTATCATTAGTAAAAGGCACCAAGAATTAAGACAGGCAAAGCTGTTATTTTTGACTGTTCCAAATCTTGATCTTAAAATTCATTTTAAAACATTATATCTTTATGGTAGTTAAAGTGTTGTGTATCTTGACCAGGGTGGTGCATACACACACACACACACACACACACATCGAGAGAGAGAGAGAGAGAGAGAGAGAGAGAGAGAGAGAGAGAGAGAGAGAGAGGAGTCATTAATAAAACGGGTGAGTTTTTGGTGTCTCAGTTGTAATACTGGACTATAGTTTTACAAGATGGGAAAGAAAACTGGATAAAGGGTACTATACCCAGAAAACTAGGTAAAATAATTCATGTTACTAAACTACTTCTGATAAATGCACATGAGTCCACTCTACTTTTAAAACAAACGTTTAACTAAATACACACACACCAAAAATCAAAACAAAAACAAAAAACAAGAACCATTAAGGTTATTTAAGAGCAATTGCCCATTTGGCTTTGGTAGTAAAAATAGAGCATTTAAAAACATCTATTAAGAAATTATTATATAGTAGGCACTATGTTAACTAAGTTTTTTGTACTTATTATTCATTTTTAATCAATTTATTGTCCTTATGATAGGTTTTATCATTATCCTTATTGGATAGACAAGGAAATGGAGGCTCAAAAAATTAAAAAAAATTTACTCACACCCACCCAACTGGTAATTGCAGGATGAAGCTGACACCCAGCAGCCTGACTCCATAACATGTACATGTCAGCACATGATACTCCTCCTGTGTGCTGTCACATGTCATGTTTGCCTTGAACGTATGTAGCTCTGATGGATACAGGTCTTTTTACTCCTCCCAGTCGTCATTCATCATGTTGATCTTTAAAATTGTTTTAAATGTGCTTTCTCTAGATAATGAAGTTCATATCCTACTACGTAGAGATGGACACCTTATTTTGGGAGGCCATGAGTACTTCATTAAAATATGTTTTATAATTATAAATATACCATGCAGATATCTCTGAAGTCTATTCACATCTCACTGGCTTAATGTTATTATTGTAGATAAACTCACCATTGTTATTACTATTTTCTTTTCTAAACTATAATTGTCCCTGATTACATATTGTGTACATCTTCCTGTAAGTCATCTTTTACCTGGTCTGTATTTACAAGACTTACACTTTTATTATGAGCAGTTGAACTTCCTTTTAGTGGGAGGCTCCTTCCCCACCCATTGTTTGTTGAAGTTAGGTAGGGCTTGTCTACATGATCTATTCATCCAGGGCATGTGCTCTACCATCGGTGAATCTTGTGACCCAACTGAAACACAGAGAGGTCCGAGAACTACTAAGCTTACACAACTCGAGTTCTAGAACCAGGGGAGCAGGTGCATGGGCATCATGTAGTGGGAACAGAGGATTTAAACCAGGGGCTATCCTGGAAAGAGGAGACTGAAAAGATGAAGAACAAAACAAGTGTGCTCCAGTCCTAGCATGTCCAAAGGAAGCAAATGTTAACAAAGGAAAGCAAAGAGAATAACAAGAGTGAGGCCAGTGGGAAGACAGCACTGGATGACTCATTTTTCATAGCTCTGGTCCTGTATGCTGCCCATGCTGCAGCTCTAGGATATGGACAGTAACACGTGCTGGCCGGTTGGCTTTGATTCCAGGTTGCTGGGAGACTTTAATCACATATCTTTGGATTTCTTAATAGAGGTGATATTTTTGGTTCTGGGGAGCAGTGTGGAAGCTGGAAAACACCTGAGATGTCTGTGTTCTGGATTGAAGCAAGCACAGTGGTTATGAGTTGCTGGCTCCCGTGGTGAATTGACTGCCCTCATGCTGCTCCAAGCCTACACTCCTTGAGATACTGAGGCAGTTTGAAGGCAAGATGCTGAGCTCCTGCAGAGAGGGCTGGAGGGTCAGCACGGCTGCTGACCTCATGCAGGACTGCTCGGCACATGCTAACATGTCTTTTCATGGAGGACTTTGTTCGGAGTTGGGAAAGAATTGGTTCGCTAGTTAAAGTTGGCGCTACAAAGATGATCTTGCAGGCAAAATGAAAGAGAATCTTCACAACCTGTCACCGGGGAGAAAGGTCATTTCAGAGGGAGGAGCAGGAGATGATGTGGAAAGAAAATAATGAGAAGAGCACTGGCCGTGATAACAGACTGACTCAAAGGAAGAAAAGAGAAAAAGATTGTTGGCTGCCCTGGGACTGTCTAAGCTGTGTGAAATGTACAGATAAAAGATAGCATGGGCATCTTATTAGAATTGGGGAGGTGTCTGCACTGCATGCTTCTCTTCCTTAACTCTCTTCTTAGACTAAACTCTTAAACTTGAGGGCTTTAGGGATGTGAGAAAAAGAAAACAGAGAGAGAGAAAGAGAGAGAGAGAGAGAGAGAGAGAGAGAGAGAGAGAGAGAGAGAGAGAGAGAGAGAGAGAGAGATGCCTACTTTAGAGGCAGCAAAATCCACACATTGTGGCAATATTGATTGGGAACAGGAAGCTTTATTTGAAATTGTTTCCCCCATCAGACATCATTACCCACTTTTGCCTGTGCGAGTGTCCCTGTCTTCTTGCTGCCTAGGTAGCAGCCACCCTACACAATATGGATTAGAATGCAGTGTCCTCATGGACCTCCTCCCTGGTCTGAACCAGGTGCTTGGAGGAGATATGGTAGGTAGGAGAGAGCAGTCCTGAAAACAGCTGGTGTGTGTGCCGTCAATGTACCCCCTCGTTCTTTGATGAGATGAATTCTTTCCACAAAAGCCACTGTCAGCTGCAAAAACATGGTAACGAGTATTTTTTTTTCTGCTGAAATAAAGCAATTACTGCAGAGTACGCAAACACCTAAGTGACCCCAATGGCAACCAGAGCAATTTTCTTGGAAGCTGGTTTCCACTGAAATAGCACAGCATTCCCCAAAGCTGAATTACAGACCTACAGGCAGGTTTCTTGCCATCTAGAGAAGGAGGCTGTCTGATAACTTGGAGCAGGAGTGGAGGGGATCTGTGGGTAGGAAGATGGGGAAGGAGTGAGCCAAAGGCCAGCTAGAGTACTGGAACATTACAAAGGATTCCAAAACACCTTTGCTTCAATCCGCTCCAAATGGCCAGCTCCTGCTCTTGCTGAGAACTGCTGAGCCCTATAGACTTCCTGAAAAGTGTGATCATGATCCCTTAAGGATATATGTGGCCTCTCTGGTCATAGGACAAAACAGATTTCCACCTTATAGAAAGTAGTTGTTTTGAAGTCCTTTATGTGTCCAGTGCTTGTTCAAATGTTTGCAAGATTGAGATGGGGCTTGAGATAATATTCATGTGGTAGGTATGCCATGATGGCTACTCTTGACTGTCAACTTCCTTATACTTAGAAATGCCTAGGAGGGCTGGGGTTGTAGCTCAGTGAGTAGGTGCTCACCTATCATGCACAAAGCCCAGGCTTCAACCTCCAACACTAACTACAACAACAACAACTGGCACTTGCCTGTAATCCCAGCATTTAGTTGAGACAGAAAGATCAGAGGCTCAAGACCATCCAGTTCTATAGAGTGAGTTCAAGGCCAGCCTGAATTCCATGAGACCATATCTCAAAAGGAAAATCAAAACCAATGCCTGGGAGATTAATGAAGCACACCTTTGGGGTGTGACTGGGAGGGTGTCCCCAGTGACAGCTAGGTTATGAGAATTCTGACCCTTTATGTATTCATAACATGACAGCTTTATTGGAAGACAGTAAATGCAGAGGATGGGACCTAGTTGGAGGAAGTAGATTACTAGGGGCACAGCTTTAGTGGCCATATCATGCTTTTCTGTGATTCCTGGCCATCACATCATAAACTGCCCTACCCTGTCCTTCCTGCCATTATGGATGGACACCTTTGAAACTCTGAGCCAAAATAAATAGTCATTCCCTCCATTCATTTGTGCCACAATTATCCAAAGGTAACTAATGTATGTACCAGGATTCCAAGATCAATCTAGATTTAAACCTTAGCTCCATCACTTAGTAATGTCAATCAAAAATTCTCACTTTCCTGAGACTCAGTTTCTCTATTTTGACCTCATAGGATCATTGCTGAAATGAAAATTCCGTTACATAATGGACATCAAGGGCCAGGCAAAAAGAGAAGCTTAATAAAGTTTAGTTTCTTTACCACTAAGTCATCTTGCTAGAGGACCTTTGAATAAAATACTCCACCCTGTCCCAAAAGAGCCAGCTTTTGTAGAAACCAGTGTTTTCAAGAGTTATTGAAGGGTTACACAGAATTCCACTTTGCTCAATCAACCTTACCTCTCTTAAACTCAACCAGGCTTTCAGAGCAATCTTTTTTTTTTTTTTAAATCATGTCTACTTCATAATTAAAGGCAAGATACTGGCTTATTTCTTGGTCTACTGAGCTCATATTAGGTATCCTGGAATCAGACCATTTCCACTTTGTTTTTTTCTTCAAAACATGACCAACTCCCTGGACTGTGTGTTTGAAGGACCCTGGATCCTGATTCCGGCTCTACTATTTACTAGTGTGTGGTTGGAGGAGGGTAGTTGTACAACCTCTCTGACCCTTGGTTGTTTGCTTGGAAAATGGAACTGATAAATCTGTCTTGTGAGTCACTAGGGATATTAAGTGAAAAGTATGAGGTTATGATGCATGTGCTAGGTGCTTCATGCATACTTATTTGCTTCTCTCTTGCATGTAGAAAATAACTTCAAGCATTTCTTGGTATAATTAGATTAATATTTATTCTAGAATATCTTTGTATAACTCAGAGTTGCATGGTTAAGACACACACATTATATTTGTCTTATACTCATTGGCTTTAGAATTAAGGCTAATGTTATATCAGATACTCCAGCTAAGTATTCCAACAATAAAAAGGTCTTAAAATGCATTTTAATGTGGTAACTGAAATGTTACCTACTTTTACACTTAGGAAGTCACTCTAACTTACACTTGTTTGATCTTTATGACTTCTTTCAAAGAACCCCTTGTAGATTTTCTTCTCTCTCTATGTCTTATTATGGCCTTGGGCCAAAAGTAATAAAATTCTGACCTAGTCGAATTCCTGTTAATAATTTTTCCATATGTCACATGTAGTTAGTTTAGTTCATATTCATACATAACCTCTGAGTTTTCAAAAGAATATGCTTTAGTGAGAAGGGATCAAATACTACTGACTTTCTTAGAAGATTAAGTTAGGACAGAATGTAAGTGGGAGAGCAAACAACAAGTGGGTGAAAGAATAAGAAGCTAATATTTAGATATACAAGAGGAGGAAGGCCTGCAGCCTCGTGGGGGTGGAAAGCCAAGGAGCTTGAGAGTCTTTGCTGGGCTCTCTATTCTAACATATCACAAAAAGTAAGATGAGAGTTCTTCCCATTGCAGTAACTCAGCAGAGACAACCTCACACTATTACGAGAGCCAAGAGAGATTGTCCCACCTGGCCTCTTCATCCTGATGCATGCCTGCACCTCGTTCCACAGATGAGAACAATGTGAGAGAAGGAGACTCTGTGGTCTCTTGATTCCAGTCAGCATTCTAGTGTTTAACAATTTCTAATCAGAGGATGTGTCTTGAAATCTCATCTCAGCGCTGTTATTTCTTGTTCAACACTTAATTTTATAGATATTACATTACCAAGGGCTGGATTTTAAATGAATCCTGGGGCATTCATGCAACTGATGTAGTGTGTTGTTTGCCTCTTTGAGTGTGTGTGGGGGGGTGGTGTGAAAGTGTGATTTCTCTCCTTTAAAACCGCTTTTAAGGTTTTATAAGATATGCCTCAAATATCTAACAGTTTGTCACAAATGTAACATCACTTATTTCATAAATCCCTTCCCAGTAAGCATTTATATTCATGTACTACTATTCCTTGGGCAAAAGTGTTTCCTACGTTTACCATCTAATTCCCACCTACTTTAAGTTGATTCTTTTTATTTGCTGTATCATGGTCGAAAGACCAATACTAATAATTGAATATGTTTCAGTTATCTCTATTCTTGATCTTAGTTTTTACCAAATTGATGAGGCCTGACATCTGAACATGCACACATGCACACACACACATGCACGTGTGCACACACATGCAAATGCAAGCATATATACTTGTATGTATACAAGTATATGTGTATATACAAATAAACACCTGAATGTGTATGTCTGTTCTTTTTTCTTTCCCAGGTGTTTTGTGGAAATGAATAACTACTACACACTCTATTGAACTCATTTCTATTTTTCTGTATGCTGTTCTGTCTTCCTTTTTTGGTTCATTTTCTTCCACAAAATTGGAGTTCTTAAGGGCTTGGACAAAAGCCCCTGCCTTTTATTCTGCCTGTTTTCTCTAGTCAATCTTATCCATTCCTTTCATTCCATTACTATCTAAATGCCTGCAACTGCTAAATGTACCTGAAATTCAGATGTTTTGTTGATCTTGCACACATATTTATATATGTGTTTTATATATGTGTTGTTCAGTATCATGGTACTATATTGGTTGCCCAGAGTCTGGGGAAGATACTACATCTGGTGTGGGATATCTGAGAGAAAAAAAATCTATGTACACTACACTCTTATGTCTGTTAACCTTATTTCTCTAAGACAAAATTTTATCTATTCAGCTACAGCTCTGTCAGGCATTTAGGACAAGAATAAATGTAGATACACCAAGCTCTCTGTCCATCTACTTTATTTCTCTGGGATGAAATCCTGTCTACATAGCTTCAGTTCCGTCCTGACACTCAGTTCGTCTTTGTCCCCTCATTTACTGTTCCCTCAAAGTCCTGCTAACAACTAAGCTCTTATGCTTCCAGCCTCATCTTCATCCTCTGTTTCTTTGCCCTCCATCTCTACTTGCTCTCTACTCTTGGCTCTGATGAATTACAAGAGTTCTGCCTTACCATCTACAAAGCCTCTGTGTTCTTCCCTTCTCCCTGGTCATGCTATTCTGCCTCCTCTGTTCCTTCTTCCCCTCACCAAGCTGGCTGGTTCTCTGCCTCCTCAGGAATGTTGATCCACCCTACCTTCCACCTTGATATGTAAAAACATCTTTTGTTCTCAGTCAATTGCTCTGGACAGCCACTAGGCCTCAAGGCAAGGGCATGGTCTGACATTTTCTTCTCTTTTTTGTACCTTGGTTATTCCAACCATTATTCACAATGACCAAGAGTGGAAGGAGCCCAAGTCCCCATCTTCTTAAGATGAACAGGCAAACAAAATGTGATTGTTACATACAATGGAATCGTATTCAATCTTAAGAAGAGAGTTCTTCTGACACACACTCTGTATATGTCTGTGAAGATATGATGTCAGGTGAAGCAAACAAGTCCCTAGAGAATACATATTATGAAATTCTACTTATATAAAGTAGGTTGGATAGAAAATGCTTTGAATAAAATTTAGAATGTTGGTTGTTAGGGGAAAGAGTGTTTAATGGATACAGAGGGTCAGTTTGGGAAGATGAGACATATTCTAGTTGACAATGGTGATGGTTGTACAATGATGTGAATGTCCCGATTGCCACCAAATTGGACATAGCAGAAATCAGTGGTAAATTTTATGCTATGTGCACTTTACTACAGTAAAAAAAGAAAAGCTAGGGAATATGTTAAGAGATTGCACAGAATATAATCTGCCAAACCCAGAAAAGGAAACACTCAATGATAGGAATGCTCTGAAAGGTCAAAGACCTGGAACAAGGCTACAGGAACAAAGAGACTTAAGAGATAAAAATGAATTTTAGAAAATAAATGAGAGATGCTACCTTTGACCCCAGTTCTCAAGTCAAAAGCTTCATTGTTATAATGTGAGTCTTTCTACCCTGTGTAGTCAGATATGTTTGAATGTTTACACTGCTAAAGGAACCCCCTGGGTCCTGATTTAGAAGAATAAGTTGGATAAGAGAGAAGCCATGTCTTCTGGCTGCAAGGAAGGTTTTACAAAGAAGGTAGGACTTTCTGAGGACTTTGAATGCTGGCTGGGTAAGGTAGACTACTTGAGAGTTGGTTGTTGGATATAAGACTGTATGAAGGGACCCAATGAGGTGTGGAGGGAATGGACTTGGTGGATGAGTAGTCATGGTAGGTGGGTAGCTGCAGGAAAACAACCTGTCTGATAGGTCTGGTCATGCTGACTACTTACTGCATTGGACCCTCTGGAGAGACATGTGCCACAGGCCATCTGGTAAAGGCATTCTTTTGCTGTGTAGTTAAACTGCTGGGTATACATGAGATTGTGTGAGAAGAGAAAAGAGAAATGATGAGACACAATTCTGGAAGTTTCTGGAAATAGGAGTTTGCAAAGAGAAGGGAAAACCGAACAAACTGTTGACCATGGAATGAGCATAATTGAGAATTTTACTATTAAAAACACAAAGAACTGCTGAATCAGATAGCACAGGTTGTAATGTCCCTTTTTAGGAAGCTGAGGCAGGAGGATTGCATGCTCAGTGTTAGCCTGGAGCTCTGAGTAAATTCAAGACCAGCCTCAACAGTTTGGTGAGCCTCTGCTTCAAAATTTGACAGAAATCTGGAGATAGAGTTCACTGGTAGGGTGCTTGCCTAGCACTCACAGTCCTGTATTCATTTCTCAATACTGCAAGCAAAACAAAATAAGTGATATATGATGATAGATAATTTGGATTGAAATTCGGTAGAGATCCCAATGTTGGAATTTAGGCTCACATAACCAATAAAAAGGGAACTTCAGGTTTAGAACATATTAGAATAGTCTCTTAGTCAAACTTATTGTAACTCTTTGTGTGTGTGTGTGTGTGTGTGTGTGTGTGTATGTGTGTTTCTTAGGTGTCTCCTCTCCAAAAACATGCTATTACATTTCACTATTCTTTCATTCTTTGAACCTTTTTGTCAAAATCCATCTATCAGCATCCCTACAAATAGGTAATATACTCCTATTGTGTGTCATGAGGGAGTTTATGGAGAGATTATTAAAAAGGTATAGGAAATAATAGCACAATGTAAGGGATTAGGCAGAAGATGCTGCAGCTGTCCTTACGCCTGAGGGAGAAAAGGGGAGTAGTCACTGGAATATAAAGGAAGAAGGGGCTGTGCCCATCACTATGAGATATATCCAACCTGAGTCCTACCCACAAGAACTCCTACTCTGTTATTCTGTAGCTCTCCTAAAACCTATTCAGAGTTAGCCAGGTACCCAGGGAGCCATGAAGAATTCATAGGCCAGCTTCCTTGAACACTGAGAAGCACCACAGGAGAAGTAGATGTTAGATCTGGAGCAGCAAGTAGAATGCCCTTGGGATTCCATGCGGGTCCCAGCTTGGCTGTTGCCACATTCATCCTGAGCAGAATTGAAACTTTAACTTTCCATTTTCCTGATTTTATACTTAATATGCACTTACTCATTCATTTAAATTTTTAAACAGAGTGTGTTTCATTGCTGGGCATGGCCTACTTGTCTTAGCCTTAGCCATGGGTCATCTCTTAGAACCTCTCCATGAACAAAGTCCTTCAGAAACAACCCATTCCCAATGCTGATTTGAGATCTGCAGCTCCGGGGAGATGCTTTACTTCTGACATGCTCCCAGGTGATGCCTATGCAGCTGGTCCAGGGGCTGCATTTGAAGAGCAAGGCCCTGAACTAGTTGAAAATGGTCATTAGATAAACTGCCAGCTGCCCCAAATTAGATAGGTGAGGCCATGGGAGAGCCCTGCTTTCTGCAGCAGGGCTGGCCATCTGCTACTTAATTATTTTTGGCTTCACCATGAGATCCTAGGATTCAGGTGTGCTGTGTACTTCTCTGCACCTCAAAATTTCTGCCTTCTAAGTATGATTTCATGCTGCTCTTCTCTCTGGACTTGTGAAGGAACGATGACTGCCAATTAGCACGATTATCTTCTGGGAACAGTGTCCTCTACGTCCTGCTATCTGCCTCACTCTTACTGTCCTGTGTTTGAACATCATTTAGCTTGATGCTTACCTGAGCCAAACGACAAGCTGGTGATGTTTTGGCCATCAGATCAGTGAGTTGCAGGAAGTGGGGAGTCTATAATCTTGGAGTGAGCTGCTCTTGAACAGAGTAGACTCACATTAGAGGAGTTCAATTAATGTATCAGTGTCCCTGTTGTTCAATAACAAAACTCTGGAATAACACAAAGTAAGTGACTATTTGACCAGGGATCTGGCATCTGCAAATCATGGGGGAAGTCTACAGAAGGGAGGAGGAGCTTGCTTGTTCCTTGAAGCTGTGCCAGTCAGCTATGGCAGAACTCTGAAAGCCGGGGCCTGGGGACCTTACAGCTCAGCCTGGGAGAGAGACTGCCTTTGTGATGATCATAGATACCACTGCACATAGGGTCTATGGGCAGAGACCACAGTCTGGCCAGTGGAGTTGAGAATATTGGATGATGAAGAAGAGAAGAAGAATGTAGCTGGTGAATTTTTGTCTTAAGGAGCTGGGAAGAGCAACACTTAAGATTAAAGGAGTAGGAGAGATGGCTCAGTGGGTAAGAGGGCTTCTTGTTCAAGCATGAGGACCTGAGTTAGGATTCCAGTACCCACTTAAACCTGGTGTGCTTATGTGTGCTTCTAACCCCAGTGCTGCAGGAGATGGGTGCGGGAGGATCAGGGGAATTTACTTGCTACCCCTAGCTCCAGGTTCAGTGAGTGGCCCTGTCTCAAGGAATAAGGTAGAGAGCCATAGAACAGGATGTAGAACATCCTTCTGGCCTCTACTCCCCCACACAAGTGCAGGTACCAGTAAAGATCTATGCGCGCGTGCACACACACACACACACAGACACCCCTAAAAAGGAAGATAAAAAAGAAATAGTCCCTTTAACCTAAATAATACAAAAATCCTATTTATGCAGTGCTTACAATATGGCCAGTTCTCTCCACATATCCTTCAGATCATCACACCTTCTGTGAAAAATGGCATAATGATGAAGAGCACTGACTCTAAATAAGACTGTTTGGCTTAAATCTGGGTGTACAGATTCTGGAAACAGGACCGGGAAGCTGTTGGTGGTACATTCTTTGTACAGTGAAGTGACTCAACAGTCTCATGGGGTGTCTTCACGAATAGAGTTGACAAATGAAAATTGCTGAGAACAATGCTAGAATATGCCACGTTTTCAATCACTGCTCACAATAATTATTATTATCATCTAATCAAGGTCTATTTCCTGCATAAATATGAGATTTACCCCACAAAGCTGTGTTGTTGTATCCAGCTTGGTGAAAATTTAGTTAACAATGGGATGACCGACTTCCCTATGCTGGGTGTATGTACATATCTTAACAGTACTGAAATACGTGCTGGATATTTTCCCATTATGTTCCCAGCATAATAAGCATCTGTCTTGAAAGGCATATGGGAAAAGTGATCTAGGACTGTAAGGCAGAGTGATTCTTTCAGTACTCTGAGGGGAAAGCACAGTTAACGAGAAAAAAAAATCCATGCTTTTAATGACACACCAAGACACTATGTTTGTGCACAATTCTCCTTAGAGAATAAGAAGGAACTAAGCCTTCTTAGGGAGCCATTTGTCCTTGAATCTGGAAGGCATTTCAGGTGAGTTCTGTGAGTCTCAAAAGGTAATTATTACTGAGTATCCAGTGTTACATCAAGTATTGGCTAAATCCCATACAAGCATATTATTTAATCCTCTCTCAGTCTTTTGTGGTAGCTGAGTGTTGTCACATAATCCCCCATCAGTGAGGAAATGATGGGCCCAGCATTCTGAAGTAACTCACTGTTCAAGGGCAAATGGTGAAGCAGAGAGAGAACCATTGCTTTTCTCCCTAGCCAGTGCATCTCCATTTTGTCTGTAAGTCTGGGCTCAGCTAAGTAGTCATAGAATAATGCCATTGTGAAGAGAAGCTCATTTCCAAACGATACTTGATGAAAGGTTGTGGTGATCAAGAAGGGATAAAGATAATACCCAGGGAATTCCACCTGCACAGTTATAAAGCTGGCAAGGCCTGGGTATCACCTCATCCAAATCTTTTCATCTGTAATATGAAGGAGGGTTTAGACCTCAAGGTCACCTGCACTTAGTGTCTAAGCCGAGACAAGAACCCACTTCCAGACTAACATTCAAGTCTATTGCTTTTCCCCAAGTGTCATTGCTATATCTAGGACTGAAAGTCTATGGTAGTCTTTCCACAGGAAATAGTTAAACTGGGAAAATCATGCTTGATAATTATTAAAATCATTAATGGGTGCAGAGACACTGTTTGTTTGGTGAACATATGTGGAGAATATTAATTGCCAGCATACATTACTAGAACTCCTCCTTACAGACCTCTGCATCACAACATAAACATGCGTAACCCAAAAAAGCATGGTCTTGCCTTAATAGCATTATGAATAAATTATTAAGGCCTTTAATTTTCTGCAGGAATTTTTACTAGTTTTTTTAATCAATCCTTCTGTGGTCCTGTAATTAAAAGAATGTGTAGCAGCTTTTTATCCAGAAAGTTAAGGAAATTAATAAAGAATGGTCACAATTTTAGACTAAAGTATATGTTCTGAGGACAGGGGTATAGCTTTGTTGGTAGAGTGTCTGTCTAATAGGCATGATGCCCTAGGTTTGATCTCTTGCCAGTATAAAATCCACTGTGGTGGTATAAACCAGCACCCGAGAGGTAGAAACAGGAGGGTCAAAAGTTTGAGATCATCCTGAGCTATGTGGTGAATTTGAGGACAGCCTGAGCTATATGTGACCTGCTTTAGAAATAGAGTAAGACAGAGGGACTAAGGGTAGAGAGGGAAGAATAAAGGAAGGGGGAAAGTTCTGTTTATTGAGGGACTCCTGATTTCTAAGAATGACTTTCAATGCAGCAAACATTTCTATCTGTGTTGCTTCAATCTCTAACAAACTGCTAGGGCCACATGTGTTAGAACAGCAGTGGGTACTGCCCATGTCGGGAAGAACCCTCTATCAGCCATATCTAACAGAACTCTGGTGCATGGTAGACCCTCCACAAATGCTGGTTGAGTGATGCTATGCTCAAGGACACACTCTGCAATTCCAAAGCAGCACCATGGTTTGGATTTCCTACTGATTTGGCTTAAGGATCTGCTCAGAACTAGTATGCACTGTGAGTAACGGATGAGGGACAAGAGGACCCAGTTTAATGATCAAGGGCTCTCGTGTCAGCCAGACCTATATTTTAGTGATGCCTTTGTCTCCGGCTGTCTTAGGCAAGTTACTTTGTCACTGTGACCCTTGTTTCTTTAAAAATGATAATATGTGCTTTACAGGGTCTGGTTTGAGAAGTGTGTGATAAATATGTAAAACGACCTAACTCGGGGTCTGAGAGGCTGTCTTTATTATCCATTTCTGCTTGACACCAGATGGAAGCCTTGGAGTGGAGAGTCACAAGATTGTGTGCCAGCTATTAAGTTTGATTTATCTATTGTTTTTCTATATTTGCATAATCATTGGGTATCTTGGTAGCATGGTGTCTCTGATTCTTCATTCTCTGTTAAATTCAGTTTTAGGTCAGAGTCTATCTGGCTGCTCTGTCACTCTTGAGTGTGGCTTTCAACAATTCTCCCCATGCTCCACTCTTCAAATCCTGTCAGAGAGACTCTGGAGGACAAATGTCTGTTTTGTCCCTGTGTGCACAAAATCAAGGCTGACTGTAGGTCTCCTTTACCTTGGCAAATTCACTGTAAATTTTCTTTTCTTCTTAATTCTAGAGCCATTCAATGCCCAAATATAACATCGCATTATCTGTTTGCCTTTGCATATCATTATGGGTCAGAGAGTTATTCTCAGGCCTTCTCTGATAGGAGCTGTGAACAGGTGAGGTCTACAAAGACCAAGGCCAGCTTTGTTCAGGATACTGATGATCACACGGGCCATAGATGTTTCATGGTGTTTTTTTTACCAGTAAAGTTTTTAAAGACATGAGTGGGATCTTCTCATGAAGTCTCATGGCAGGTAGGTATTTTCTGTATTATGGGGAAACTGAGGGATGGGAAGCCAAATGCTTATTTTTTAATTATTATTTTTATCTTACGTGTAGGGGTGTTTTGTCTATATGTATGTACATGCATCGCATGCATGCTTGGTGCCCTTGATGTTGGACCAAAGAAGTAATCAGACTTCCTGGGACTGGACTTACAGTTGTTTGTGAGCCACCAGGGGTGGGTGCTAGAAATGAAACCGGGGTCCTCTGGAAGAACAGCCAGGGATCTTGACTGCTGAGCCGTCTCTCCAGCCCCTCAAACATTCAAGACACAGCGACAGCCATCGTTCTAGGTTCTAGGAATCATTCTAGTATGAATTCTGACCATCCAAAGTAGCACATGTGCTTTACAGTTTCTTTGATACCTTTTGGGAGCACAGGTTGTTCACTTTATTTTATTTTCTCCCTAACTAAATAAAGACTAGTTACCTAGCGTTACGAATGAAGAGTGGGGGCTGGAGCGGTGGTTCAGCTGCTTAGAATGATGCTTGCTCTTTCAGACGACCAGGGTTTGATTCTTCAGGGCTACTCACAACTGTAACTTCAGACCCAGGGCATCTGATGCCTTTCTCTGGCCTCTGTGGACGCCACACACATGTGGTGCACAGACATACATGCCAGCAAAATACCCATACACACAAAACAGATAATTAGAAAAAGAGAAGAGTGAAGAGTTATTCACCCTGTGTGGTGATATTTTGTTGTACCCTAATAAAATTTTTCCTGAAGAGCAGAGGACAGAACAAGCCACTAGATTAAACATAGAGGCCAGGCAGTGGTGGCACACACTTTTAATCCTAGCACTCAGGAGGCAGAGATCCATCTGGATCTCTGTGAGTTCAAAGCCACCCTGGATGGCATGAGATTGATTCAGTCTAGGAGAGAAACAGAGCCAGGCAGGGGTGGCACATGCCTTTAATCCCAGCACTTGAGATCTCATGCCTTTGCTACCAGTATTTGGGAAGCACACAGGCCATTAATCCCAGCACTAGGAAGGTTGAGCAGAGAAAGGTATATAAGGCTTGAGGAGACAGGAACCAGAGACTCTTTTGGCTGAGGAGGTACTTTTGGCTGAAGACTCAGAGGCTTTCAATCATAGGATTTGTGGAGATAGGATCTTGCCTTCCGTTCAGTCTGAGGATTTGGTAGTGGTGAGAAGTTTCTTTAGTGGCTTGTTCCTTTGTCTCTCTGATCTTTCAGCATTTACCACAATATCTGGCCTAGGTTTTTTATTATAAGACCATTTAGGATTCGTGCAACACCCTTGGGTCTAAGAGAAGTCAGATATGTTAAAAGTAAACAACTATGGCCTGGTGTTGAAGGTCTTCCATAGAGCTCTCCTTAGAATATTGGGCTGAGTTAAGAACATGATCTGGTCCATTGATGACAAATCTTTTACTTTTATACACACACTGGCTCAGCTGTTGAAAACTGTTGTTTGAGAAAGATGCTGTTTTGTTTTCTGTTGAGTAGGAAAACTCATAAAGTTTACTCATAAATAAAGTTACAAAGAACCTGTTTTGGTGAATACCACTAACTTTGATAGGAAAGTGTGTGGCAGAGTTGAATAGCCCCCCACTCAGATTTCAATTCTTCTTTCCTTACTCAGTAACAGTATAACTTACTTAGTATAACTTATCCTGACTTTGTTTCTTGTTGCATAAACTGAGGCTACTAGTATATACCCCAGGAAACCATTGTGAAAATTATATAAATGTTTAACTGTGTATTAACTCTTAAGAGATATTTTAAAAGTCGATTCCCCTTCCTTTCTGCCTTTATTGAATCTCGAGGCACATTTCTATGTTCTTTCAATAGACCTTACAAAGGACAAATACCAATTAGTCCATGGCCCCAAATGATGTATGTTCCTGAATGTCTCTGATTGCTCCTTATAATTAGTGGGACCTGTTTTAGGTACTGAACATTGCCAGCAATCAATTTGAAAATGACAGACATGAACCCACTCATTATCCTAATAGGTCCATTTTTAGTATATAAAAACTGAGACCCAATCTTGCCTTGGGGCACAAAGAAGTGAGCACCTTGGTTCCTGCATAAGAATGTGACATTTAATACATTCTGTTCTCATTTATGGGTTGGTGACCAGTTTCATAATCAAGGAGGACAGGAAAGGAAAAGCTGCCTATGGGATTTTCAGTCTCTTCACCTTGGTGACAGGGTAGCTCTCCTACTAACTGATATCATTCCCTGTTATATTTCTATAGGAAACATTTTTAGGACTTCAATTTTTTAAAATGTCATGTGAAAACATTCATATAAATTCACATTTCATAAGCTTAGAGCTCAGTGGTTTTTACTAAAGGACTCAAGTCATGAAACCAAATCACTGGATCTAGTGAGATACCTGCCGACCTGAATTCCATGCCCAGAATGCAAATAAAGATGGAAAGAGAGATCTAAGCAACTTCACAAAGCTATCCTCTAATCTCTATATACATGCTTTCACATGCATGTCCACATGCACACATCATGCACACATCATGCAAAGGACAATACATTTTCCTCCTCCTCCTCCTCCTCCTCCTCCTCCTCCTCCTCCTCCTCCTCCTCCTCCTCCTCCTCTCCTTCTTATCATTATTTTAAGAAACAAGGATATCAGTCCCTTTCCCCAAATCATTCTTGAGTTTTCTTCTAGGGACCACTTCCAAGGTACCCACTGACTAAATTTTACTACCATAGATAATTTGATTAGGTTACAAGTTCATATTCAGTGCCAACTTTAGGGGGTTGGCTTCTTGGACCTCTGGCTTTCGTAGGACTGTGTTTGCTTCTGAGAATAGCTGTGCATGATCACTGTAGTGGTATCTCACTGTGTCCCCTATCACTGATGATCATTGTTTCCAATCTGGAGCTGTCATAACCAGTACTTCTGAGAATCTTTGAAAGTCTTTTGATTTAAAGTATGAATACATTTAGTTAACTCTATACCAATAAGTGGCGTGTGGGGTTTGTGTAGCGACAAAGCTTTTCACAGACACTGCCATAAAACTCTCCAATTCTCGGATTTTACCATTTTAAATGAGAAAGTCCTGTTTGTAGTAACAACATGAAAGACCCCAAACTAAGTTTTCATTGGGAATTGACTCTTAAATTTAGACATGGAGGCACCTACCTCAAGTAGTCCTCTGTGTACCACTCAAATGGAGTTTCAATACCCACCTAGGTTCTATCCTTGTAGTTAGTATTCCTTAGCCAATGCTAGGACTTTTCTCTCCCAGACTCCTGAAGGCAAATTAACACCTATGGAAGTGTCAGCCTTTCTCTGGATGTCAAAGGCTCAGATTCTTCATTTTTGTGGTACAAAAATATCCATTTTTAAAAAATTGTCCAGCAGGGGATCAGGGTGGCTGTGGAAGAATTCTGCTTATGCACAGTTTCTAAGCTACCTTTATCTTGCTTCTTCTGTTCTCAAAATGTATTACTAGGAGCTGTCACTTGCTTTAACTGTTTTAATGAGTGATATTTAGTTGCCCAAGGGTTATTTTAAACACAGTACATGGAGTAAATTTTTTAATGTAGAGAGAGATAGAGAGGAATGGATGTTCTGTCTTAACAAAGCACCACTGAATGCCAGCGAACTGACCTCATTTTTCCTGTTTCCAGTACAGTGAAATTTCATTATCGTCATCATCTGCCTTAACTAACTTTTATTATCTACCCATAAAGCACTGAAGGAGTCCACACCACAGTGCAGTGTAGTGGAACATGTGTTAGAATTAGAATTAGGTGCTTGGGAATGAGTCCTGCCTGATGATTAATTACTAACTCTGTGTATTAGTCAGGATTCTTTAGGAGAACAGAACTGATAGAATATATATATACCTATCACTTATGTAGATCAGAGAGAGAGAGAGACAGAGACAGAGACAGAGAGAGACAGAGAGAAACATTCTAATAAATCCCATATTTAGATAAATCTCATATATATTTATTTACTTAGATAGCTTATAGGCTGTGGTCTAGCTAGTCCAACAATGACTGTCTACCAATAGAAGTTCCAAGAATTCAGTAGTTGTTCAGTCCACAAGGCTGGATATCGGCCTCAGCTGGTTTTTAGTATATGCCAGAATTCCCCAAAAGTAGGCTCTAATACCAGTGAAGGAGTGGACTTACCAGTGAGAGTGAGAACAAGGAGACAAAGAAAGCAAGCTTCCTTCCTCCATGTCCTTTATATAGGCTGCCAGCAGAAGGTGTGGTCCAGATTAAAGGTATATCTTCCCACCTCAAAAGATCCAGATAAAAGTTGGTCTTCCCACTTCAAATGACTTAATCAAGAAAATAGTCCGTCACAGGTGTACCCAGCCACTTGGATTTTAGTTAATTTCAGATGTAGTCAAGTTGACAACCAAGAAGAGTGATCACGCTCTTTATCCATGATGAGTTCAGTTTAGTTTAGTATTTATAACTTTACAAAGGAGAGGTTAAGTTTCTACTTTGATGTAAAAATCTTTTATTTTAAAATTTAAGCAGTTTAGACATGTCAAATAATATTCATGTAATCAAATTTTCCCTGTATCTGAACATGTGATTCCCCCTTACAACTTATAAAGACAGATATAAATTTCTCTGAGTTTTATGACCTTCCTAAATAAACAAATGCAAATATGCTTCCTAAATGAATTAAGGCAAATGACAAAATGTCTCATACTTCCCTTGAGATTGGCCTTGCTCCATTTGTGAAAGGGAAAAGTGGAGACATGGTAAGGAAAACCAGCTAGGCTAAAATATTGACTTTTACAGACCTCAAATATATTCTTAGTTTTTCATTGTTAATATTAATGTTTATTCATTCAGAAAAATCCATTAAGCAACCTCTATGTGTCAGGCACTTACATTAAGAAATATGGTAGCAGAAATCCTCAGAGTGACTGAAAACCTGTGGTTGTCTCTGTGTCTAAAAGATACAACTGAACCAATATTGTATATGATTTTCCTTTTTCAAGAATCAACAAAAAAAGGAAAATAGTATGTGTTCACTGTAGAAAATTTCAGACTTGATTTTTTAACAACCTGTAAAGATCATAAAATATAAGCTACAACTTTCAAGAAAGATTACATATTGATTTATTCTTTTGCCTGCCTGTTTTCCCAGGAATATAATTATATTGGAAAAACCCTGGTAAGAAAGATGTTTTCAGAGGAAAAAGAGAGTACATAAAATCAGCTTTGGAGTTTCTCCGACATAACACTTCTTGTTTAATTTTTAATTATAGAAGCACAAGAGATTATATCAAGTGCGCTGAAAATTGATGTTGCTTAATGAGAATGTATGTTCTTCCACAGTAAGCTGTATGATTCACAGATAAAGAGGATTTTTTATGAAAGGGCAGTTGGTCCTACAGAGAGAGAAACCTTCTGAGTTGAAGTGACTGCTACCAGTGGTTTTGATTTGTTGCCCAAAGTACACTTACAGCCTCATTTCGCATTCAGAGAAGTGATCTGGGTTCCTTGACCTCTAAGAACCTAAATCAGACTGGGTCACTTAAGTGATCAGGGATGAGGAGATAGGCAGTTAGCAAGAGGTCGTGGGAAGAATGCTCGCCTTTACTTCCTTCAAGATCTATACAGGGATGACATTTCCTCATAGTGGGCCACGTGGAGTGAAGGAATGGAGAAGAATCCATTACAGGAGATTCCCAGCAATGATTTGATCTTAAATCACTCCTCTACCTTGTTCTTCTGTCTCTCTTCATTTCCTCTCTGGATCCCAGATTTTCTCCTTACTTCCTTTTTCCCAGCCCCACTGCCTTATTCTTTAAGAACTGTCTCACACATCCTGCCCAGTTTTGAAAAGCCACACCTACTGTGGATAGAGACTATGTGACTGACCACAGGGACTCCCCACAAGTCCCAGAGATGTAAATGTTCATAACCAAGAAGAGCTGACACACATCCTTGATAAGCTATGTCAGGCACTGTGTCATTTAATTTAATCTCCATATCAAACCTTTGTCATAAGTATATCTACTACTATGATGATTTTTTTCTACTCACAGCCTGCTGTCATTAACTATGTGAGGGTTTCCCACTTCTTGTTGTAAGTTACATGGTGGAAAGGGGGCAGGGCATCTTGTGTTAACCTTGTTCCCATGTTCCCACCCTTGCAATTAAAATCTCCGACTGAAGTCCTGATATTATTGTTGAGTGAGTTTCAGTGTATGAATGGACTTGGGAGACATGAGCACCTACACCGCTACAGCCTCTGTCTAGAAATGACCTGTAGAGGACCCAAATGTTGAAACCAGCTTTAGCTTTCTGGGATTCATTTGTTTAAATGGTCTCCAAATTGTCTTTCAAAGATAACATCTTTGAATATAAGAACATCTTAAGGATGTAAAAGGCCCTTTGTGGTGGACTAATCTTTAAGGAACAAGGTATAAAAGCCCAGAACTATGTTCTTCTTCCAGAAGACTTGTTTTTTGGGGGTGGGGCTATTTAGGTTCCCTTGTGATTCTCTACTAACTTCAAGACATACCACTATCCTAACGCTTCCCTTCCATGAACCTTTTTTTTTTTTTCCTGCAAAACAACAACAATAACAAAATCTTTTGGAATTTTGAAAAGGATCTAATCTACCATTTGGGGTAGTACAGCCATTTTAACAATGGAAAATCTTATGCTGCATGTGTCTAGGCTCTTTCTCCATTTTGTCTTCAAAATATTACAAAGCTATAGTAATCAAAACAGTATGATGCAAGAAGATATGATATAGATCAATAGTCAGAAAAGGAAGGCCAGAAGTAAATTCATATTATCTGGTCAAATTTTTTCAACAAAGATGCCAGAAAGGAATAGGATAGTCAGATAATGGTGTTAGAAAACTGGATATCCACTTGTAAATAGATTCTTAAGTTATATACAAAAATGAACTGAAGATAAATTGAAAAGCAAATTGTAAGGCTTGCAACAAAATAACCTCTGGTGGGGGTTGGGCCAGAGGGGGAAACTTCATGCCAATGATGACAACTTCTTAGATATAACATCAAAAACTCAAACTAAACAGCTTATGTTCATCAAAGGAAAAATCAACAGTGTGAAGTTTATGGAATTGGGATACTTGTTGGTAAGCTACTAATTTGATAAAAGGCTACTGTAAAAATATTTCAGCATTTATATGTATATATACATATATATGATATGTAAAGGGGTGTGTGCATGTGTATGTGATAAGATTTCCTTATGTAGCACAAGCCTTGAACGTGTATCTTGAACTTCTGTGCTGAGGAGGTGAGGACAGGGAGATCCTGGGTCTTGCTGGCTGGCCAGTCTATCTAAATTGGTGAATATTAGGTAAGGTACCCTGTCTCAAAAAAAGTAAGAGTGATTGAAAAAGACAGCCAACATTGACCCCCAGCCTGCGTAGACATGAATGTGGGTCTCTCCACACACACATGCACAAAGTGGGAAGTAATGAAGAAGACACCCTACATTCATATATGGCATCTACCTGCATGAATACTAACACATATGGACATAAGGACAAGCACACATACATACATATACACACAAAAATATGATCTAGCAATTCTATTTCTGGATGTTTATTTACTATTTCTTAACATTCATTTATCCTTTATGTTGGGTGTTGATGTGTGTGGAAGTCTCAGGTCAACCTGAGAGACTAGTTATCTTCTTCCACCATGTAAGTTCTGGGGACCCAACTCTGATCATCAGGCTGGGTAAGCTCATTCACCTGCTGAATCATACTGCTGGCACTATTTCTGGATATTTATTTTAAAAATTGTAAATAGTTCCCTGAAAAAAATATCTGCACTCTCATTTTCATTGAGTTGTTGTGTATAATGGCAAATCCAAGTAAGTGCTCACTGAATAGCCGTGGACAAAGAAAAATGTGGTAGATGAATGCAATGTGATATTATTTAGTCATGTGTCATAACATGGAGGAATCTTGAGGATCCTGCTAAAGGACTTTAAGTCAATCACAGAGGGCAAATACTGCATGAGTCTACTTATGTAACGTATCTAAAGTAGGTAAGTCACAGAAGCTGAAAGTGGAGTGATAGTTTTCCGAAGCTGCGAGAGAGACAAACAGAAAATTGCTCAGTGAATGCAAAGCCATCATCATGCAAGATGGAAAGGGACTGGAGGGTAATCTTCCATACAGCAATTGTACATACGGTTAAGAATTCTGTACAATAGCAGGACGGTGGTGGCGCATGCCTATAATCCCAGCACTTGGGAGGCAGAGCCAGGTGGATCTCTGTGAGTTCGAGGCCAGCCTGGGCTACCAAGTGAGCTCCAGGAACGGCGCAAAGCTACACAGGGAAACCCTGTCTTGGAAAAAAAAAAAAAAAAAGAATTCTGTACAATAAGTTGTTAAGAAAGTAGAATACATGCTGTGTGTGGGTTTTTGTTACAATAAAAAGTGTGCCAGGCATGATGGTTCACACCTATAATCTCAACACTTTGGGAGGCAGAGACAGGGAGATCATGAGTTCTAGGTCAGCCTCAGCTATATCAGGAGACCTGTCTCAAAAACCAAACCAAACCAACCAACCAACCAACCAAACAAACAAACAAAAAAACAAAGAACAAAATAAAACCCCAAATCTGCAGCATTGAGAATTCGAGGAGAATCAGTCTTACGATTATGTAGATCTGGCCTGGGCAAGCCCAGGGTTGGCAGCTGGAGAATGAACAATTGGATTATATTTGGGGATTGTTTGGGCACACAGGCATCTTCTCTTTATTTAAGATTGCCCTGTGCACATTTTCAGTGCATTATGTCTCCCTAAGAGGCATCATGACACAGTGATTAAAGCCATATTTTGGTATCAAATAGATCTGGGTTTGAGTCCTGGCTCCTCTGATTATGAATTGATAATTTTTTCTAGCTTTTCCAGGCTTTGATGGTCTCATTTTTGCAGTAAAGAAAAATATCCATCTCAACTGGAAAGATTAAATGGGATAACCTGTGTAGCAATCTTGGATGATAATGGTGATGGTTATTATTTATACATATGAAAGCAGTGCTAGTACTTGGGGCTGAAATGATTATGTTACAGGAGTTGCTTGTAATTTCAGGCAAGGACATTTCCATAAGACAACCTAGCTTGAGTATCAATGTCAGTGTCAGTATTTGTATGTAGAGCTACATCAAAATATAAACTTCAACTAAATGCAAAACTTAACAGTTGCAGGTACCCGTGTCTGTGTGCGTGCATGTGTGTGTGTGTGTGTGTGTGTGTGTGTGTGTGTGTGTGTGTGTTTGTGTGTGTGCACGCGCACTGCTCCCCTATAATTCAAAATCATTTGTTTTATACAAATAAGAATATACTAAACTTACAAAAAAGATTGAACTGTGTCCTTGACTTGGTTGACTTTTATTTAATCTTCAGATGAAAATGTACTCCTCATGCCATTTTGTAACTCTTTCATGACCTGGTCAAAAGTAGAAGGCCCCTTTGTAGTGCCTGTCATAAGGGTTGTACAGGGTCTTTCCCTTGCCTCTGTCATTGCTTCCTGGGCTGGCTCTTTGGCAAAGAGCAGTGGCACTTAGGACATTAGCTCTTTAGACAGTGGTTCTTTTCCTTCCAATCTACTAAATAAGAACAGTATAATTGCTTATGAAACTTGCAAGTCATAAAAGTTGGTAACAATAGTTTTGTTGGAAATAATAGATGATTTCATTCTTAAATCATCAGGGGAAGCCCTGCCTATGACATAAATGGCATTGTTTTGGTGACTGTAAGGTGACAGATGTCACATATAGTTTCTCGGCACTGAGGGTTAAAACAAATAACTTTTGGACTTTAGCAAGTTTGGCAAGGTCTTTCATAGCAGTGTCCCAGACAGACACAATGGCAGGCAAATGTAGCAGGTCCAGATAAGTAGATTCATAAGGGATTGCAATTTGAAAATGAATTCTACTTATATTTTTCATTTACTCAATCAGTCAGTGAACAAATACTTAATCATACTTTAAGCATATGTCAGACATTGTCTACTAGAAATGTATGAGTAACCAAAGAAGATGAAGCCGCTGCCTTCATGGGCTTCATAGTCTAGTGTCACACAGCTCTTTACTCAGCCCTGCTGTGTTCAACATCACTACGACTGATTTCTGTAGCAGTTTATAAAGCCGCAGCAATAATGACAGTGTGCTATTAGCATAAGCACAGACATATACAAATGGAATAGAATTGGAAGTCCAGAAATAAACCTTACATTTATAGACAGTTCGTTTTTGACAGGAGTGCCAAAGACAATTCAATGGGTGAAGAATAGTCTTTTCAAAAACTTGTTCTGGGACAACTACAAAATAGTCTACCATATACTAACCATGAAGTTGGATCCTTGCTTTGTATCATGCATAAAAATAAATTTGAACAGATCAAATACCTATATACAAGAGATAAAATTATAAAAACTATCAGAAGAAAATATGGGTAAAATTTTCATGATCTTGGATTTGGCCATGAGTCCTGACTATGCCATCGAAAGAAAGTACAAACAAAAACAACAATAAATCCAAAAAGCACAGAATGCATTTTGTGTTGGCCAACTATTCCTGAGCATGCATCCTGCTTCGGGTTGTGGTTGTGCCACTCCATTGAAGAAAACTGATTTTCCTTTCCCAAGCATGAAGGGAATGGGAACTGGGAGGAGTTGGGGGAGGGAACATAGGATGACCAAAATATATTATATGAAAGTATTTTAAAAATTGGGACAAAAACAAAATACACAAATAACAAGAAAGGTCTAGACAAGTTTAGATTTCAACATTTGAGACATTTGTGTTTCAAAGACTACCACCAGGAAGTAAACATAAAACCCATGGAATAACAGAAAATATTTGTGAATCTTGTATCTATCTGATCAGGGGTTGGTGATATAAACAAAACATTCTTGCAATTTAATAACAAAAGACAACTAATCCAATTAAAATTTGGGCAAAGATTTCAGTAACCATGTCTCAGTGGCAGAAAGTCAAATAATCAATAAGCACATAAAAAGATACTACAGGATTAGTCATCAGAAAATAAAAACCCAAACCACTTCCCAGCTACCAAAGTTACTCCAATAAGAAATACAAACAACCATAGGTCCTGTGGAAAATGAGCTGAACCAAAGCCATCACACATGGGTAATGAAAAAACTGATTTGGAGAGCAGTCTGTCAGGTTTTCAAAAAGTTAAACAGAATATTCACATGACAAGCCATCCAGTACAGATATATTCCTCAAAGAACTAAAAACATTTGTTCACATGAAAAACATATATGTATTCATACATCTAGATCTAGACCTCTGATCTATATATGTGCATTTTACAAGTAGCAGCATTATTCTTCGTATAAGAAAGGGACACAATCTAAGCAACCATTAACAGTCAAAATATATTTATGTGTGCCATTATTACATCGAAAACCAAGTTCTAGTACATGCTGCAGAATGGATGTACCTTTAAAAACACTACACTAAATGAAAAGAAAACCAACATGTCATGTGGTTATGAACTGTGCATAAAAGACAAACCTGCACACACAGAAAGTGAGTTAGTAGTTACCCAAGGATGGGTTGAGAGGAATGAGACTGTTAATGGGGATAAAGAAGAGGGAAATGGGACGTTAACAGTGGGAGATTTGTACAATCTACAGAGAAACCAGAGCATTGTTCTGGAATTAGACAGAAGTGACAGTTGCACCATGCTGTTTATCACCCAGTTGATTATACATCTTATAACAGGAAATTGATAACATGTGGTATGTCAATAAAAGGAATGTGCATCAAACACATAGGTGGCATGAAACTGGCAAAGGCAGTGTTTGCGTTGGATGCAAAGATGGAAGTCAGTGTGCAGAAGAAATTTGGCAGGTTGGAAAGATGGGTTGAATCTGACAGCATGATATGTAGTCAGAATAAACATAGACTCCCAAAACTGCATTCAAGAAAAACAACTAATAACTACCCTGTAAAAATAGTTCCTGGCTTCAGTTTCCAGGGAGCCTGAGAGAGTCAACAGCACATCACAGTCTGAAAGGTTAATGCAATGTTTGCAGCACTAATAGAAGTAGAGTTACTCCAATAAGGAATTAACAACAATTTTGGGAGGACTTAGTTGAGGGACACTTGGAATTATGTTCTGGTTGCTGTGTCGAGAAGCATCTAGATCAGTGGGTGAACCTAGTTCAAATGCATACTATGTTTGGTTTTCTTTTAAGGTATATTTTCCCCCTATTTGGGGGCATTTTTCTAGGGCACAGCCTTCCTCTCAGTTACTAATTCTGTTACTCCTCTATGACCTCATTATAGTAGAACCAACTCACTCATGTGTGTTTTCCACTTGCTGCTTATAAATGTTTAGTTTATTCCTTCCCCCCTCTCCCTCCACTAACTGCACCCTCTCTAAGAAGTGAAATCTTGTAAATGAATTGTTCAGGACCTCCAAAGTGTGTGAAAGGATAAGGAACAATTGAATGAACTAGTTGTGTCTGGTCCTAGAAAGGTCGGAAGTCACAAGAGCTAACACCAAGTATTTGATGGTTTCCCGAAGCCTGGGAAAGGGGTAATGAATATGAGATTTGGACATCAAGAACCCAGAGAAGGAGGCTCTGTGAGTCAATATGGAGAGGATTTCTACCTTGGTCTCCATGGCCCATCATCTTCTGCCCAGGATGAAGACCCAGCTGAGTTTAGTTAGCACAGTGTTCATGGCCAGTTCTGTGGAATTAACACAAGGTGGATGTAGTATATCTATGATCTTTCTAACATTTTCTAGTTTTGAGATTTCATCACGATCCTAACTATGTCAAGTGGTTCTGGTGGTCGTTTATCCATTAGCTACAGCTACCCTAACAGGGGCTGAACACATAATAACCTCCGGTAGACCTTGCCTTTTAGGATGCTTGCCTCTAAAAATGATACTAAGAATATCAACAGCCAAGTGATATATTTTAGAATTAATAATAAAAATTAATGATGCAGTGAACATTAGCTATTACTAGATATTTGATTAATGTTAGTGATCATTTATATTAGAGAAGAGAGCATGTAAATGTATACAGTAAACATCCATAGGAGATTACCAGATTTCTACTGTGTGTTTGTATGTGTATATGTATATGTTACTAATTGTTGAATTTGTGAGCCTTATTGTCTTAGAAGATTATCTTATGATGGTTTGAGGATCATAGGCTAGAGGGTAGTTTAAGGCCAGACTGAGCTACATGAATAGATCTTGTCCATAAATATTGTTCTATTATTACATTTCTTAAAATAAGCATGTTGAAATTTTAGGAAAAAATATGTAATATAGCTCTTCACAGAATCATATCTTAATAAAGTGTGTTTTTTCCAAGTAATTAAAGTGGTGTTTCTTTGCTGGTTGATATTACAAAACCACAAATTTATCCTTCTTACCTTCATGCTTTCTTACCATCACTGACAAGGACAGAGGCCACATTCAAGAAAGCTTGTGTCAAATGTCACAACTCTTCAAGCCCCTCCATATTTTCGGCTTATTGATCTGTTTCTCAAAATGAAGAGAAGTGCCTCTTTTTTTTACTTTTGTGAGATGAAGAACAAGAGAAAATTTGCTTGGGTGACAGGGATATGGCTAAGTTGGTAGAGTGTTTGCCTAGCACGAAATTGGGTTCAATCCCCACACCTCAGAAAACTGGTTGTAATAGTACACGCTCATAATCCCATGGGGAGGTATGAGTGTCAGAAGTTCAAAGTCACCCATGGCTATATAGTGAGCCTGAGGAAAGGCTGGGCTATGTGAGACAGAGAGACAGAAGGTGGGGAGAGAGGGAGGGACACAAAGACAGACGGGGGCGGGGTTGATACTTAGAGGTGAACAGTATTTGACTCTGGCAGCAGAAGTTGACCTTGTTCCTTGTCAGTGGCAGAAGTGGCAGGCAGACATCTCCATATGTTCTAGGAAGTAAGAAGCCTTCGGTTCTCTTCAGGTGCTTAAGCAAATTTCCCATCCAATTCTGTCACATCCAAAGGGTTCAGATGCTTTGTCAAAATCCTGGCCTTTAGGCATATACTAAACTGAAACTGAGGCACGTGAGGTTGGCTTCTCATCACTCTTACCTGAGTAGATGATATAAAGAGATTAGGTGATGATACCACCTTAGAGGTACACAACTTCATTAATCCAGAACTCTTTCCAAATACTCACCAAACCACAGGACTCAGAGGCCCGCTCTGCTGGTGCTGAAATGCAACCATCCCCTGAAGGAAACAATACCCCATGTGAGCAAAACCACCCTCAGAGACACCTGAAGTCCAAACTGCAGTGTGTGAGGTGAAAATGGAGGCTACCTCTAACAGGAGCAGCAGCAGCAGCAGCAGCAGCAGCAGCAGCAGCAGCAGGGACACACTTTTGTCAGGAGAAATATAATTACCAGAGTAGGGGCTGGCCTCACAAGTGGGAATTAACACTCCCCAGTTCCTATAAACACCTCAGGCTCTCCAAATGCTTTCAGCAAGATTTTGAGTTTTATGTTTCCATCCAAAAGTTGGCTCAGTGTGAAGCATGGTTGAGGACTTGCAGACCACAGGGACACTGATTCATTGCAACAAGGAGAAAGGATTTACTAGTATTTCTGGAAAACCTAGGCAGCCTGAGGGCAGAGGTGGGGATTAGAGGAGATTCACAAAGTATGAAGGTTGTAAAAGAGGCTGTGGTCACCTCTGAATAATAAATAATGTCCGGAGTCTTGCTGAAGGGGCAGAAATCAGCATATGGCTTGCTGAGTGCATTGCTGAGGATAGCTAGCTATTCATAGTCAGCATCGCAGGTACGGACACTGCTTTTAGTTCCCAAGAGTGTTGCTGAAAGATGAGTTCTTGGTATAGTTATGGCTGCTGTGCAACTGTTACCAGGAGACTGAAAATGGAGGACAGGGAGCCTATGTAAATCACTTCTCCCTCCCTTGGTGCTGGGTTCTTCATAGGTGGCATGATGACACTGGACCAAGTAAAGATCTTTACACATTATATTAGTCACTTTTTCATCACTCTGACCAAATATACAACAAGAAGCAACTTATGGGAACAAGGGTTTATGTTGGCTTTTGGTTTGAGGTCGTACAGACAGAGAGACATTGCCATCATGACAGAGTGTGGTGGGCATGACTGGTCATACTGCATCAGAGGAATCAAAGAAAGGTGAATGTCGTGCTTATCAGGCCTTTCCTTTTCTCCTTTTATTCACTCTGGACCACAGCCTATGAGATGGTGCCACCCACATTTAGGGTAGGTCTTCCAACTTAAGTTAAACTTCTTTGGAAATACCTTTCCAGACACACTCCATATGTCCCCAGGTAAAAATCCAGTCAAATTGATAATAAAGATTAACTTACACGAATTGTGTTCTCCAGGGTTCAAAGGATTCACCAATACTGTCCACTTGCCAGAAGGAATAGGAGAGGGTGGGAAATGATGGGACTTAAGGACCATTATCCCTGCTGGAATCAAAACAACTCTTCTTTTGTCTTTATCAACATAGTAAGCATTTCTCTAAGGTTTCTCTTGGGGATAGATGGAGGCTAGATTTTCTTGAGGATAGATAAGTCGAGAATAGACGTGTTTTAAGTTCTTTTGAACTATATTTTATGCCCTTGTAATAGCTTTCCAGCTAGACAAGTAGAACACTCAGTGCATGCATATTAGTTACTATAAAGGTAGCTAACAACCATGTTCTCAAAATAATATGCTTTGTTCTTATTAAAATATTCTTCTGTAACTATATAAAATATCTAAATAAATTTTTTTAAAAATTGAAATAATTCAGAATTCTACATTTGAGTAGCATACTACAAGCATCAGCCACATGTTCTGCTATCTTCTATCCACATGATTTTTTTTTAGTAAACTGAACTCATAGTTTACACATTTAAAAGTTTAAAAAATAGTTTTGACTTGACCAACTAAGTGGTACATTCCTCTAATTCCAGTACCTCTAATTCCAGGATCTTGGGTTGTAGGCCAGCCTGTAATATATGATGAGACCCTGTCTGGAAACAAGCAAATGACTTTACTTTGCATTGTGAGTGCTTTGCCATGTTATTAAGTGTTCTTTGAAATTATGATGACTAATAGCATATACTAACTATCCCATCATATGCCTACAGAATCAATTATCAATCTGTTCCATGCATCTAAATGAATTCCAACATTTGCTCATTCAACTTCAAGAAGAATATTCTTAGAATAATTCATTTCCATAGTATGTATGCGTCCCGTGTGTGTTTAAAGTTTAATTGTTGATATTGTTGTTGGATTAATTGGCTTTGTGAGTTTTAGGTTGTTGTTGTTTTTCCTTCCTTTTCAAAACTTTGGTTTATGATCAAATCTAGTTGATAAGAGTAGAAAGAGAAGAAGTAGAGATAGGGGCTGACTAGATGGATCCAAAGCTACCAGATGGTGCCCAAAAAGGGACATGAAAGAAAGACAGATGCAGATAGACACAGAGACATGGAAGAGAGGGGATTCCTGCTGTTATAAAAGATCAGGACCCTTTACAGTCCAATAATATTGAAGAAATTTTGTATAATAACAAATTATTTAGTTAAAATTTTCATTTCTGAGAGCCATGAAATGCTGAAAATTGGCTCTCTATCTCTACCTAGGTAGCTAGATAGCTGGATGGAAGATAGATAGATAGATAGATAGATAGATAGATAGATAGATAGATAGATAGATAGATATAGGTATAGGTATAGATATAGATATCCTCAAATAGTACTGTGAGTGGCTTGGATAAGAACTGTATGTGTGTATGTGTGAAGTGTGGAAGTACATACCTGAAGTTCTACTTGGTAGGCCAGGGAAAGAGATTCACAAGTTCAAAGTCGGCCTATGAGAGAGAGAGAGAGAGAGAGAGAGAGAGAGAGAGAGAGAGAGAGATCCTGTCTCAAAAAAACAAAACAACATAGTAAAGAAAATCAGAACCTCATGAATAATAAATCCACCTACTTTCTGAATTTTACCCCATCACTAACTAACCCAATGGATTTGAACAAGTAGGGACACTGATGACGTAAAAAACATTTGAAAACTGCGACCTTACTGTAGAAGAAAGAGAAGGAGAGAGCCAGGGAACCTCACATTTCTTTCATGCCTCCAGTATGTCTGGCACTGAGTGGCAGAGGCTCCTTGTAGGCCAGCTCTCACAGCTTTCCTGGGAGGCAGGGCTTTTCCTTCCTGCTTTCTCTGCACTTTCAAGGCTAGGAGTCTGAAGCTGAATCAGTTAAGTGATCCATCTAAGGATCATATGGCTATTAAGTGACAAAGTGGGATTCAGATTCATGCTGCATAGGTTCAGAAACTGTGATCTTATCAAAGGCCACGTGCTTCCACTCATCTGTATTTGAGTAAAAAGAGAGAAAAATGAGTTATTAACCAATAAGTGTGTGGTAAACCAGACGATATGCAGAATACAAGGACCCCTGCCAGGTTTAAAAAGAGTAATGATGCCTCAGTCTCCAAGGCACCATTTCATTTCTAAGGTCTACTCCAACACACATAACCAAGAACTTTTCCTTATTATCTCTGAGATGTCAAGAAGCATGAGAAATTCTTTTGTCCAAAAAAAGGCTCTATGTATAAGAGATGGAGGTCTAGAAATGATAATCAACTTGTTGAATTGTGGTGATATTGTGTCCCCCAATATATTGTGCACCCTAACTTATCTGGCATCAGAGAACAGAACAGCCATTAGATAGACATAGAGGCCAGGAAATAGTGACACACTTATTTTTAATCCTAGCATTCCAGAGGCAGAGATCCATCTGGATCTCTGTGAGTTCAAAGCCACACTGGAAACAGCCAGGCATGGTGACACACACCTGGAAGTGATGGCAGGAAGCAGAAAGGTATATACAGTGCAAAGACCAGGAACTAGAGTCTCTTTTAAGCTTTTAGGCTTTTAGCAGCAGTTTAGCTGCAATCCATTCAGATGAGGACTTGGAGGCTTCGAGTTTGAAGAAACAAGATTGGCTGAGAAGTTGGTGAGGTGAGGTTGGCTGTGGCTTGTTCAGTTTCTCTGATCTTTCAGCGTTCACCCCAATATCTGGCTCCAGGTTTGTTTTTATTAATAAGACCTTCTAAGATTTGTGTTACATTGAATATCGTATAGGTAGTTAGGAATAGTAATGCATTAAGAACCACAATCATCTATACTCAAATAAGACACATAGTTATAACTTCTACCACACTCTTTGGCATAAACTCCCACCAGTCATTCAATAAATGCCATTCCACGTGCTGACCCTCTGTTATTCCTTCACCTCTCTGCATTCAGCCCTCTGTTCATTCCCCCATTCATTTTCTGTGCTCAGGACACATTTTCAAGAAGCTCCCAACCCACTTAGACATTCACATTATCTTACAGCAGTGCTCTTCTGCCCACACACTATATTATCTGGGGCAGAAGCAAAGGCTAGTGGGCTTACAATTGAATGCAAGGATGAAAACAGAAACTGAATTCACAGGCTCAAGTTTTGAACAGGTGGACAATTAATGAAAGGGGGAAAAAGGAAGAAAGATATAAGAGTTAAAATTGAGGTCGGATGTATTTTTGGAGAAAATGGCAGTGAGACTAACTTTTAGCATTATTTTATACCAAAGTGGAAGAAGCAGTGGAGAGGCCTGGATTAAAAGGCACCATAACAGTACAAATTCTTTGGAGGTGGCAAACAAGGAGAGCATCAAGGGCACAACACACGAGCGAAGTGTAGGCAAGAGCAGAACCATTTCCTTCTGACACAGAAAGGATAGAAAAGGAAAAGCGAGGACATGAAGAGTCTTAAAATGCAGATATTAACAGAGCTCATCTTTTCTATAGGTAGAATTGGGTTGAGATAATAGATTTGATCCATGAAGACAGCACCTAGGAACAGAATGTGCAAACTGGAGATTTGGGAGGAGGGAGAAAGTAGGGCTCACTGTAAGACACCTCTGGCTGAGGATTTCCACAAACCCTTGGTACTCTGTCTGGTGCAAGATGTAGGGACCAGGATTGTAGGGAAGTATTATCTAGATCACGCTCTTGCCTTTGTCCAGTATGGCTGTTTGGGTCCTTTCATCCTAGCTGGAGCTGGACCCCAAGCATTTACAACCTGATGGGATTTCCTAAAGACAGTCACAATGAGAACTTAGCTTCCAGGCACTGGGGGCAGGAGCAGCATTGGGTTTAGAATCAGAGGCAATGTATGCAGTGTTCCAGAGGGAGATGGGGCATGCATTTGCAGGTGTTCTAAGGATTCTCGAAACTCAGCACTTTCCATCTTCACAGAAGGCAACACCAAAGGTATGGGCTTAAATGATGCAAGGGAAAACTAATTCTGAAGAAAAAAAAGATGACTATCTGAGTGAGTTAGTGTAAGTGTGTGCTGGAAAACAATTTAGAGGGGAGCACAGAGAATCTGTCCTCAGAGTCCTCCGGTCTTTGTGGTGAGAGGCAGAAGTGCTTCCTGCAGGGTTTGGTCCAGGTGGTAGGAGGATGTGCTTGTGTTCTATATTTAAACTATGTTCTTGGTGTCCTGACCTCAGGTGTTCCTCACTAAGCCTAGTTGTCCACTTTGGGGGCTGGGCTGATAAAGCAGGATTTGGGGTAATTTGTTGAATCCCACTGTCTTCCATGGGACAAACAAGAAGGTAAGGGATACCTCTTTCTTGCTTCATTCATAAAGGCTGGAAGGTACTTATTCCAGAAGCTAAAATCCTAATGTCTTGTCTCCATTTGGCACAGAGGATGCTCTAGTTGCTACACAGTTTCTTCCAATTTCTACTCCACACTTGGAACCCTTGGCTTCTGATACCTAAAACCATCTCTTTCATTTTGAAAGATGAGATGAGGCATTTTTTTCCCTGAAAGTTCATGACTTGATTCCTATAGAGAGAAACAAATGATGCTTTGGAGCTTATAGATTCTCCCCCTTCAAAGTTTTGAAAACCCCAAGGGCTGTCACATCCTCATATTGGGTAGTTTTAGGAAGAAGACAATAGCTGGCTAGTGTTGAATTTGTGTGTGATGAGCAATACATTTTATAGTCCACCTAGACAACCAAAAACATATGGCCCTAGACTCACATAATAAGGAAAATATACTGATCCATGACTTGCTGCTGTCACCAGGTCACTAAACCTATTTCTCCAGATATAAAACGAGACTATCTTGCCTCTCGGTACAAATGTAATAAAATCTAGTAACGCTGCCATGAAAATAAGCACTGGCCCATAACCCAGGGGCTTAAGAAGTCAAGGCTAATGAGAAACTGGCAGTATACAGAAGCAAATTGAATTTCTTCTCCTTTATCTTGGGTTTAATACAAATTTAGATGTATTTTCACCAGAGACTATCTACATGTGGCTGATTGGAGGAGGGATGTAGAAAAGTAGGGAATATGCACTGATAAGTGGCATCCATGTAAAATGATAAAAAGGGATAGGGCCAATGAAAATGTTATGGTCCTAATAACTTCTGAGGTCTACTGGCAAGTAATGAGATGCCAATACCTTAGGCACATTCTACAGCAGTAGAAGTCCCTCTGGGATTGAAAGGAAGCTAGGAGTATTTAATGCAAAGCCCTGGTGTTATTTTTCAGGTCTGTATCAGAAACATTTTCTCTGAACAACTGAGGTGTGGGAGGGAAGCCCTTGTTATATGGCTCCTTTGAAGGTGTGAGAAAGGCCACGTCCTGCCACGGAGAGCTGCCCCGGTTCTCCTTTGCCTTTTCTTCTCCTGTAAAGTCCCCCTGCTGTACTCTTTGTGTGAGTGTCCTTATGACAGAAAGATCAAGGGGCCACTTCAGAGGAACTTAAGCTCCAAACTGCTTTTTCCAAAAATAATAAAGGTGGAAGAAAAGAGCTGTGCAAGTGAAAGCCCATACCAGATTTTTTTTAAAAAAAAAGCATTGAATGAGACATTTTTAGGTGAATGGAACCATATAGAAAACAGAGTGCATCCTGTCCTTTAATCAAAGGAGAAAATGAAGACCAGAGGAGCCTGTTCATAAAAGATCCTGTTGGTCCAGCTGTTACTCTTGGCCTCTAAATTTTACATAGTGCACATTTGTGGGCAAATTCATCCAGTCCCTTGGCTTCAACTCACATAATTTATGCACACCTCAAGATAAGAGTTTCACCACGCACTCTGATATATCCATTTAGATCCCCAGGGGAGAGTCCACCTTGAGGACCAACATGCAACTCAGTATCAGCATATTCAAACTTCTGAACCTGTGCTTCCTTGGTAGGTGGAAGGTAGAACTTACGCCCTTCCCTTTCAGGTCAGATCCACATGCCTTCCCTTCCTGTCAGCACACACATCTTGACTTAATCTGCTGGTTCATCTCTTTCAAACACCTACCTTTACCCTCTACTTTCTATAGGCCAATACCATGCTCAATCTTAGCCTGACTCATTTGTACATTTGCACTCATATTTGGGGATATTTATCACTGTGTTAAGGTGTGTCACTGCGATTGGAGTAGTAAAAAGCTGGACAGCCAATAGCTAGGCAGGAGGTATAGGCAGAACTTCCAGGCAGAGAGAGAGTGAGGAGGAAGAATCTAGGTGTGTGAAGAGACACAGAGAGGAAACAAGAGGTACAAGATTAAAGAGAGGTAATGCTACATGGTAGAATATAGATTAATAAAATAAAAATATGGGTTAATTAAAGTTATAAAAGCTAGTGGGACAAGCCTAAGCTAAGGCTGAGCTTTCATAATTAATAATAAGTCCCCATGTCATTATTTGGGAGCTGGATGGTGGGACAGAAAAAGGCTCATTACACACTCATTTATAACTTTTTCATGTACTTTACAAAAAAAAACATTCCAGCCTCACTTTGAGTTTCCTTTCTTTAGGCACTAAAGTCAAGTTTCTTAGCTCATATGGTGTCTTGTTTAATATGGCCTCCAGTGTGTATTCTGTCTTCACACAGCCTACCAAGTACTGTCTTGATGCTTCTAGAGGGTTTTGTTTTAGCTTCAGCACAGTGGTTGTCCCTCAATCTATTGCCATTTCAGCCAGCAATCGTGACTTCTCAGTTACCTGCCTGCTGCTCAGGCCACAGTCTGGTGGGAATTCTGTTCCCTCAGGCACTTGCTCTATCACTGCCACTAAAGGTAGATTTAACTAAATCTCTATCATTGTGTTTACAAGTAAGACTCGAGATTCAAAGGCTGGGGTGAAAACCTGCTAGCTCAGAGAGGTTGAGTAGCAATTAGCTAACCTTCTGTCTTTGCTGGCATCTCCCCAAAAACATATCCTTCTGCTCCGCCAGAACAAAAACAGCCACATCACTCAAAACCCCTCCCTACGACTTCTGGTGCATCTCTCTCTCTCTTCCAGATGCCCTCTGATGCTCTCTGATTACTTTCTGTCAACTAGTTGTTAACTCAGCCTGCTGATCCAAGGTTAATTTTATAATGCAAATGCAAACTTGGGGTTCACCCAATATTTCCCCCCTTTTGTCTAAATAAAAAGGAAAGTTTTTAACTCAAGTAAGGATTGCATTCACAATGTCCAGTCCATTTGTATTTGGCAAACTCAGAAAAACTACTCTATTATCTATATTATCTTGGTGAGTCCAAAGTTTGGTACCTAACTCACTTTCTATCCTAATTTTCTTTCTTTTTTTTTTTTTTTTTTTGAGACAGGGTTTCTCTGTGTAGCTTTGCACCTTTCCTGGAATTCACTTTGTAGACCAGGCTGGTCTTGAACTCACAGAGATCTGCTTGGCTCTGCCTCCCAAGTGCTGGGATTAAAGGCATGCGCCACCACTGCCCAGCTCTATCCTAACTTTTATTACCAACCCAAAACCATCTTTTTTAGAATTCTAAAACATCTTTAGGCTTTTATGTCCCTCAACCTTATATACTTTATACCTCTTCTGTGAGTTTCTCTTCTGAATTTGGTAACAAGGAAAACTGTAACTGTAACTATCTCATATTCAACTCCATTACAGACCCAAGAAAGATATAATATTACCTGAATAAAAAGGAAATGCAGAGCAAACCACTTCTAAAAACTATAGAAATGACAAAAGCAGCTAGATAGTCACTCAAGGTTCCTCTGCAACACTGGAGCCTATAGGCCTAGAATATCTGACAGACTTTTCTGTAAAGCAGAAATTTTGAAGTACTGTCCTTGTCTTGGCCAACTTCAGCAGTCACCTTCTTGTGTATCCCGCTCATCCAATTTGGACAGCATGCTGTCAGCTGTTGAGGCAAGGGTAGTTTCTTGCCTGGTGGCTAACTTTGCCACAATAAAAGAAAGCTCCAACCAGACGGTAGTGGTGCATGCCTTTAATCCCAGTACTCAGGAGGCAGAGCCAGGTGGATCTCCATGAGTTCAAGGCCAGCCTGGTCTACAGAGCGAGATCAAGGACAGGCACCAAAACTATACAGAGAAACCCTGTCTTAAAAAACAAAACAAAACAAACAATCAATCAAACAAAATCTTGATATGGAGGTTTTTGATGCCCATCATCTTTTTGAAGTTAATTGGTGCTGCTGGAAGCAGACATGTCTCACTGTCATGAAAAGCCTTAGATTATTAAAACATCTTAAATGCCATATTCTGTAGGTTTCTGAAATGTTTGAGGACCACTTATCTATCTAAAATACATGTGATGATCAATTTCATTATTACTTTGTGCTAGAGGGCATGAATGGGAGCTGATATATGTTATACACAAAGGATGATTTCTATTTCTGATTACTTATTGTAGTTAAACAAATAACAAAGTTAATTCTGAATCATCTGGAATAAGTTCAGCTGTTTCAATATGTAAAACAACTCTTTCTGCATATTGAGAGTCAGTAACTATATTAAGATATTCTGGAAAATCTAATAATAACATGAGAATACCATATAATTGTGATTTCTGAATTGAATCATAAGGGATTTGAGCCATTTTACTTAATTTTCCTGACTTATAACCTGCCTTTCCTCATTTATTTGCATCGGTATAGAATGTAGGGGCTCCAGAAATTGGTGTTCCCTTTATTATAGAAATGAAAATCCAATAAATTCTTTTTATAAACTGAAGTCTTTTGCTTTTGAATGTTTGTTGCTAATCTCTCCCATGAAATTACTGCAAGCTCTTTGCCAATGTTAATATTCTGCCCATAATGAGGCAATTTCAGCATTAGTAAAGGGTACCACAATTTCTGTTAGGTCTACTCCTGCTAATTGATAAAGTCTCTATTTTCCTTTCAGAGTCAATTCGGAAAAGTTTTCTACACAGGTCTTCAATTTTTTACTCTGTTTATGTGGTTTAAAAAAAGTCCATTCCAAGATACTATCTTCTCTCTGCATAAGAATAACTCTATGAGTAGAAGGTAAAATAACCAGAATACAATCAAGCTCTGTATCTAAGTGATTCACATGTGCATCCTATAATTTCTTTTCTTCCAGAACCAATTGTCTCTCAGCCTCAGCTGATAGTTTATTGAACTATTTAAGTCCTTATTACCTTGTAAGGTTTGAAATAAATTATTTAGTTCTTGAGTTGTTAATCCAGTTGTGTGTCATAGCCAGTTAATATCACCCAGCAATGTTTGAAAATCATTGAGTTCATAATTGATCTCTCCTGATTTGTACTTTCTGTGGTTGAATTTTCTGTAAACCTATCTAATACCCTAAATAATATAATCTCCTCTTTGTGTTTTTTCAGGAACAATTTGTAATGTCCCACAAGGCAAAATTCTCTTTACTTCACCAAACATTTTTTTTCTAAAATATCTCTGTCTGAATCATCTAATAAAATATTATCCATATAATGGTAAATTATAGATTGAGGAAACTGTTTATGAATTAATTCTAATTGCCATTGTACAAAATATTGACATAAGGTGGGGCTGTTTAATATTCCTTGCATAAGAATTTCCCAGTGGTATGTTTTAACAGGGTGGGAATTTTTTTAAGTATTCACTGTGAAGGAAAATTTTTCTCTATCTTGTTCTTGTAGAGGTACAGTAAAAAAGCAGTCTTTTGAATCAGTCACTGTAATAGACTATCTTTTAGATAATAAAAGCAAGGGAATTCCAGGCTTTAAAGACCCTATTGGCTCAATCACCATATTTACAGCTCTTAAATATGTTACCATTTTCCATTTTCTAGATTTCTTTTAAATAACAAATCTAGGGGAACTCCAAGGACTGGTCATTTCTTCAATATGTTGAACATTTAACTGTTCCTGTATCAGCTGTTCTAATGCCTGTAACTTTTATGATATCAAAGGCCATTGTTCCACCCACACAGGTTTGACAGTTAACCATTTTAAAGATAGGTCTGTTGGTACCTTTGAAAGATTAGCAGCTGTTATGCCCTGTACCACCTGAACAGTCTGTAACTGTTCTTGATAATACCTTTTAATATTTTTCTCAGAAGCATACATTAGTTTACAGTTTGTTTCTTAGATTGGAGGAATGTTAATCTGTGTTTTCCATTGCTGCAATAAATCATGTCCCCATAAATTCATTTCTATGTTAGGCACATAAGATTTTTTTTTCCTCTGGACCTATACACTTGACTCATTTTGCACTTTGTTTCACTGGAGATAAAGTTCCAATCCCTAGAAACTGAACATTTACCTCCTGAAGAAGTCAATCTGAATGCCAAGATTTTGGTAAGATTATTGTTACATCTGTACCTGTGTCTACCAAACCCTCAATTTCAATGCCTTTTATTTGTACTTTTGGTTTTGGTCTTTGATCATTTAGAGAAGCTTGCCCAAATACTTGTTTTATGGTCTCTTCTGAAAATTTTGTTTTATCTACTGGAGTTGTTATCTCAGTATTAGGTTCTTTAATTGCTCTGTGTAGAGGTTTCCCCAATGCTAACAGGGAATGATTGATCCAAATTTGACATTGGGGCCTGCAAGAGGTCTCCTAAGGCATTTCCCAATGGCAAAAGATTACCTTTTCTTTCCCATGTTGAAATGCATTCATTGGTCCAATGCCAGCCTTTGCCATATCTTCTGCATATTCCAGAAAGCTGGGACTGTTTGTTTGGATTATCTCTAGAAAAAACATTATTTGTAGGAACACCTTGCTTACAATCCCTTTTCATATGATCCACTTTTTCCTAATTAAAACATCTGACCTTTTGATTTTTCTTAAAATTTTTAGAAATTACTTCTCCTATCCAAGTATTATCATAAGTGTGAGATCCAGTATCAGCTGTATTTCAGATCCATTCATCTATAGGTGCTTATCTTGCATTTAAAGGCCTAATCACTCCTTTGAATACTGAATTAACATTTTTAAAAGCCAAAGATTCAATTAATATTTGTCTAACTTCTGAATCTGATATTATTCTATTTATAGCTGAATTCAATCTTTGAAAAAAAATCAGTGAAGGCTTCTTCGGGGCCTTGTATAATTTTAGTAAATGAGTCAGTCCTCTTTCCTGATTCTTCAACCCTATCCCAAGCATTCAAAGCTGCTATATGGTATAGAACCAAGATGTAATCATCAAATATAGAATGTCTTTGCAAATCAGCATACTGGCCCTCACCGAGGAGCTGGTTTTGGGAAATTTCAATACCTCTAGTCCTACTTTATTGTTCTATGACACTAGCTTCCTCTCTCCACCATGTTTTCCATTGTAACCAAGGACCAGATTCCAATATTGCTGTAACTAAATCTTTCCAATTCTATGGAATAATTCTATCCTAGTTGCCCATGAATTTAACATCTGCTTCACAAAGGGTGAATGGATACCATATGAAATTACTGCTTCCTTAAATCTCTTCAAATCTAATATTTCTACAGAATTCCAATTATCATATGCATAGCCTTGGGGATGCCTATCACTTGGTTCTTGTATAGTAACTGGATAAATTAGGTTGGTTTTCTAATAACCTTAGACCATGCCTCTTCAGTTTCATTATGTAATGGTGTGGTAGGTTCTGCTCTAAATTCTTCTGTCTGTGACAGAGTAATTTTCTTATTTTCATTAGTAGGTCTTTCTAAAGCTTGTATCTTATCAATAGTAAGTCTTTCTAAGGCTTGTATCTTATCAGTCAAATTATCATATTTGGCACATCAAATCTTTTTTAAGGAAAAAATATTAATTACCAAACTGATAATAATTACAATTGACATTATGTCAATCACAACTAAGTCATTTATCCCCTCATTAAAATTTTCCAATTTCAAACCATTTATAGTAGCACTATACAGGGCCCTAGTACCCAGCATTGTGATGTTCCTATTCTTAATGTGGGAATTTTCTTCTTTTTAGTATTATTTAACTCTCTTCTAAAGGACTTCACAAGTATCTCACCAAATCTGCTAACTTCTCAGTTTGTCAATGGTGTAAGTGTCAAACTCAAGCCCCTCTATTGCTGGTTGGTTTTTTTTCACTCTTTGCTCTTTAGTATTTGGGGGGTCCACCACCCAGCTCCCAAATAAATCACACAGAGTCGTACTCTTCTTTATAAATGCCCAGTCTTAGCTTGACATCTTTCTAGCCAGCTATTCTTAACGTAAATGATCCCATCTATCTTTTGCCTCTGGGCTTTTACCTTTCTCTATTTCTGTATACCTTTCATTACTTCTTACTCCATGGCTTGCTGTGTAGCTGAGGGAGGGGCTGGCCCCTGATGTCCTCCTCTCCTTCTCCTCTTTTTGCTCTTTGAATTCTTTTTTTCTCTCTTTTTCTCCTATTTATTCTCTCTGCCTGCCAGCCCCACCTATCCTTCCTCCTGCCTTGCTATTGGCCATTCAGCTCTTTATTAGACCAATCAGGTGTTTTAGAGAAAGTAACACAGCTGCACAGAGTTAAACAAATGCAACATAAAAGCATGCATCACATCTTTGTATCATTAAACAAATATTCCACAGCATAAACAAATGTAACACATCTTAAAAATGATGTTCTGTGATTAGTTTCTGTCAACTAGTTGCTACCTCAGCCTCCTGACATAACGTTATTTTATTTTAATTAATGCAAATGCAAACCTGGGGTTCACTGTGTGATCAAATATCCTCCAAGAGAGGGGAGTACTACTCTTAATACATGGCTATGTGTCTTAGCCAAGAGTGTGGCTAGAGTCCCTTCACCCATAATATACCGGTATGAACTGATTTTCTCCTTGCTTCTTGTAAATAGCACATTTTTAAAAGCCTTCTTGATGTCCTTTTCTTAGGAGAAATTGATCACCCTCCCCTTCTACTCTTTCTCCATTCTGTGTATTTGTAATGAAGTTTTTTACTTGCTCACTTTTAAATATAAATCCTTTCTGGACAGACTTATCATGTCTGCAAATGTCAACTTTGGTATGAAATAGGATTCAAAAAGAAATATTTTTAAAGCAATGAATGAATGAATGAATGAATGAAAGAAAGTTTACACAGCACTTCAGTAGCCAAGCAAGAGGTCATCTCTGTTCCAACTCACGTTTTTGAATTTTATGCTACCTGAGAAAGTCCATTTATTACTGCCTTTTTTTTTTTTAATATATCCTATTATCAGAGTGAAATCTTAGCAATCACAAGAATATTAAGAGTAAGAATGGTACCCCAGTATGTAGAATTTATTATTTCTGTCTTCTGGCTCAGTTATATTTAGTTTTCCAAAGACAAAATACAGAAACGCACACACATATTGAATAATTGTTGTGTGCCTCAAACAGGGTCTCATTTTATTCTCATGAAGCCTTTTGTGGTGTGTGTCATTATCTATAGTTTACAAATGAAGCATCAGAGGCTCCCAGATTGGCTAAGTGGCCTAGACTCACAGGGCCAGTAAACACCAGGTTTGAGAATCTAACCACGTCTGTCTGACTCTTAAGCTTGTCCTCTTTCCCCTTCACTGAACTTCCTTCCTGGTTTCCCTAGGGACACAGAACAGAATTAGGGACATAAAACTTCTCAAGAAGTTTCACAAAAGACAGTAGTCTCTAACTTGGACTAAAAGAGGTAGAATCTGTGAACTCTAGCCTGAATCCTGAAGTGTGGTGTGGTTTTGAGAAAGAAAATTAACTTCTTTTTTTTCTTTTTATTACCAAATATGGCATGCTCAGGCTCTTTTCATAAATTAATGAAGAGTCACCATATTCAAGGCTGTGCCATTTGCTATAGAAATTATCACCTCTTAAAATATGGTTATTTCTACAAGAAACAAGTATCAGTCTAAAGGAAATAAGGAAATTGGCCTAATCAAAATCAAACAGTTGGTAAATATTTGATTCTCATTTTACGTAACTTTTTTTTTTTTGCTGATGTGTTTAAATCTATCTTCATGTTTAGTAGCAGTGAAAAAGCATTGAGGAATGAAGAGATGTTTTGGCGGTCCTGGGGGAGAGAGAGAGGAAGCATGAGTACAACATTTGATGAGCCAAATTGATTTTTCCCTTACTTTAATAACTAAAAAAAAATGACATCTTTTTGCTTGAGCATTGAATACATAGCTTTCAAGGAATTCATTGGATTGCAGCAGTTACTGACTGTTGACAGAACTTAAGATTTGATGGTCCTTTATACAGCACAGAACATCTAAAATTGAATACACTGGACACTGCAATTGAAAAAATAAGCAAAGTAGAATAAAATCCTAGAACATACAAACTATATTGCCAGGGTTGGTTTCTTTTTGTTTGTTTGTTTTGTTTTTGTTGTTTGTTTTTCTTTTTTCCTGCATCTTAAGAAGCATTGCAACAGAAAGATACTTCGTTTAGGAATTCTTTCTCTTGATTTCTTCTGAGTGAATGCTTCACGTAACCTTGAAGAAAATATTTCTTACATTTTAAAATATAACAACATTTAAACAGGGGTATGAAATTATACTATGGAACATCTGCAAAATGGTGAAAGAATCTCTAAGTCTTTTGTAGTACATATGTCCTCAAGTTTTATGATGCCTGGGATATTGGATTTGATCTCCAGGTACCCTCAGACCATGCTTGATGAAGTAGCAGAAAAAAAAAAACATAGAGATGGGGGACATTGAAGGACACATGGGAAAGTGGAGATTGAGATTGAGGGTTTTTTTTGTTTTTTTTTTTATTACTTATCCTATATTTAAAAAGTAGTTCCTTTTTTTTTTTAATTTTTATTTTGCAATACAATTCAGTTCTTCATATCAGCCACAGAGTCCCTTGTTCTCCCCCCTCCCGCCCCTCTCACCTTCCCCCCAGCCCACCCCCCATTCCAATCTCCTCCAGGGCAAAGCCTCCCCCACAGACTGAGATCAACCTGGTGGACTCAGTCCAGGTAGGTCCAGTCCCCTCCTCCCAGGCCGAGCCAAGGGACCCTGCATAGGCCCCAGGTTTCAAACAGCCGACTCATGCAATGAGCACAGGACCCGGTGCCACTGCCTGGATGCCTCCCAAACAGATCAGGCCAATTTTTTTCCTTAAATTTGTAATGTTTCTTCCTAAGCAGAGTCCCAGATTTTTGAATTTTTAAAAATCTATAAAAAGAATTAACTTTAATACCTACTGGCTAAATTCTTAAAGGAAGAAATTTTGTTTAAAAACTCTTATAACAACCCTTAGGATTGAGCAATGAGAAATCTAAGTGACGTGTAACATGGCCCAGGGCCTGACCTCAATGATAGCTCCACATCCTATGCCTTTTCCTGAGACTTGGGGAAGGGTCACCATTTTCTGTTCTTCAATACTCTCTCAGACATTCAATATAGTCCCTTGTTTTATGTGAAACCTAACCTCTGCACACCTAATATGATTTAGCCCCGCTTTCATTTCCTGAATCTTTGGGTTGTTTTTTCTTCCTGGATCTCATGCTCAGTGCTGCCAGCTTCTCTGTCCCTGCAGGTGCAGACAAATTAGCATAAAGAGTAAGTTGCAAAATTGAAGAACAGCAAATTTGATTTCAAAAGCCATTTCAGATTGAGGTCCATTTGGTGGCATTAGGAACAAAACTAATAAACAAATCAGATTTTTTTCCCCTACTCAAATTGATTTTTTTTTACATGACAATATCCCTTTAGGAATAGAATATTTTATCAAGTTCTGATTTTAGCTGCCAGGTACCATGGTTTCTTTTGTCTCTTTTCTCATTATTGCTGACTGTTAAGTTGTATGGGTTGGCAAAGGAAAATCTTTTCTTTAATAATAAAAAAGAATGTTTTGGCTTTCCGGTATTATTACCGTCCGTTAGCTTTTATGACCTTACAGATGTGGCATATTGTGTTATGATATTTTCACTGTCATGAGTCCCATTTTACAGATTGAAAAAAATTATAAAGGAACATCAGGGCCATACCTAGACTTTAAAAGATACAATTGTAAATAGATCTGAAATCTGGCTTTCTGTCTAACCATCTAAACAAACTTTTAAAGTAACTTCTCTCATGTAGAAGTATTTATCAGTTATTTGGATTGGGAGATTCCTCTGCAAACTCTGAGAATTAAGAGGATTCTCCTGGGCTTGTGTTCAAAGAGCATTTCTCAGCTCTGTCCAGACAGTTCTGGATAAATGCTGGGTCTGTGTTAGGACTGTGCTGGACCTGTGTCTGGCCTGTATTGAACCCTTGCTGGGCCTGTGCTGGGTCCCTGCTAGACCTGTGCTAGGCCTGTGTTAGGCCTGTCTAGACCTGTGCTGGACCTGTGCTGGGTCCCTGCTGGGCTTTATTGATCCTATGCTGGGCCTATATTTGTCCTGTTTTGGGTCTGTCCTGGGTATATACTGGGCATATGCTGGGCATATACTGGATCTGTGCTGAACCTTTACTGGGCCTGTACTGGGTAGGTACTGGGCATGTGTTGACCCTGTCCTGGGCCTGTACTTGGTGTGTACTGGGCCTATACTGGGCCTGTACTGGGCATGTAGTGGGAAATACTGTGCCTGTACTGGGGTTGTACTAGGCCTGTACTAAGGCTGTGCAGAGCCTGTGCTAGGCCTGTACTGGACCTATACTGGGCCTGTGCTGGGCCTGTGTAGCAGTCTTTTTCTTTGGAGCAATCAACCAACTCCCAAATCATGATACGGAGACTTATTATTAATTATGAGTGCATGGCCTTATCTTATGCTTGTCCCAATAGCTCTTATAACATTCTTTAACATGTTTCTCTTTATCTACATTTTGTCTTGGGGCTTTTTTAACCTTTCTTTCACTCTGTATGTCCTACTCCATGTCTGTTTGTCTGGCAGCTGCCTGGCTGGCCCCAGATATCTCTTTCTCTTTCTCTCTCCTTCTCTTCTCCTCTCTTGAGCCTAAATTCTTCCACTTACTTATTCTTTCTGCCTGCCATCCCTGCCTATTCCTCCCCAGCCTAGCTACTGGCCATTCAGCTTTTTATTAGAACAGTCAAGTGTCTTAGGCAGACAAAGCAACACATCTTTATATCATTAAACAAAGGCAGCATAAACAAATGTAACACATCTTTGCCTAGCTAAACAAATATTCCACAACATTTCCCCCTTTTTTTTGTTTAAATAAAAAAACACGTTTTAACTTTAACAAAGTAAAACTACCTACAATGGAACAGTTATCAAGTAATAATTACATTTACAATATCCAGTCCAATCGTATTTGGCAAATTCAGAGAAAATACTGCATTATTTATCCTATCTTAGTGAGTTCAAAATTTTGTACCTAATTTACCACCAACTATAACTAAGGAAATCTGCCAATGTAACTAGCTAGTCTTCAACTCCATCAAGGACCCCAGAAGGATATATTACCTGAGTAAACAGAAAATGTAGAGCAAGTAACTTCCAAAACTATAAAAATGACAGAGACATCTGGCTGCCTGGACAGTCACTCAAGGTTCCTCTGTGATGTTGGGGCATCCATCTTCAGCCTCAGGTGTGGAATATCTGGAAGACATTTTATGGAGCAGGCATTTTGAAGGACTGTCTCACCTTACCTTGGCAAAACTTGGCAGTCTTTTTCCTTTGTGTCCTGATTGTCCAGATTTGTACAGTGTAATTTCAGTAGTCAAGGCAAAGACTGTTTCTTGCCAAATGGCTAGCTTTTCCACATTGAAAGCAAACTCCATATGGAGGTACTTCAATGCCCATCATCCTTTTATGAAGTAGATTGGTGCTACCAGGAGCAGATGTGTCTCACTGTCTTGAAAAGCCCTATGTTTCAAAACATTTAATTGCCATATTTTGTAAGTCTTTGAAGAATTTGAAGATCACCTATCTATCTAAAATATATCTGTGTTTAATTTGAAAACATACCTAACATAACTGTAAGTTTGATTATTATAACTGACTGAATACTAACCTGCATTTATTAATTATACTTTACATTTTTAAATGAGCTACATAAGCTCAATACCCCAAACAACAGTACAAACATACAAACAGTACAACAAAATAACTTTAAATTTGTATCAATATACCAAATTCCACACCAACATAAAGTATCTGAAGTTAATAGTTATCTTTTTACCCTATATTCCTATATCCCTACTTATGACAAAATCCATAATCCACTGAATGACAAAAAAATACCTACCCCACCTCTTGGGAATGCAGGTGCTGTATTCTCTAGGCTGCTTTTTGTTGTCTGAGGATGACCTTGAGAAAATTGAGATAATAGTCAAGTCCTGAGAAAACTAAGTGGAACATTTGTTGTCTAGTCTCAGAACTGTCCCCATGCAGAGAGGTCAGTGTATACATCACCTGTCTTCTAGTTGTTCTTGTTTTTGTTTTTGGCTTGTCTCTGTATTTCTATAACCAACATTTCAGGAGGTCTCCCCCCATTCAAATCTGATCTCTATTAACCTTGAAGAAATCTTGTTTTCTGTAGAAAAAAGCATAACCTCTTCCCCAATGCAATACATTTTTCTGAATTCCATTTTAAAGTTAAAGCATCTCTAAAGTATCTAGGATTGTATAATTCAGCAATTTCTTTTATAATCTAATGTCTCTCAGCAGCTATTGTTTGCTTATCAGCATTCAAAAAATTCAAAGTCAACACAACATACAGAATCCAAACTCCCTATATATTTCCCATCTTTATGTGGCTTATTCTTTTTATATTACTTTATTCTCTCTTTAAAGACTTTATTATTTAAAAACTATTTACTTTTTTCTATAACTATTTATACCCATTTTTTTCTTAAGCCGATGCACATTTTTAAACACAATGTAACATGATTAGGAAGGGTTTTTTTTTTTCCCCCAATCTGGACCTGTCTTTACTTCAGGTCTCTAGCCTTTTCCGACCACATGAGCCAAACCTTAAACTGCTAAGCAACAGCCACTTGGCTCTTGCAACTGGTTCTGCCCTGCTCAGGTCTGTGAAAGCCAAGCTTTATGCCCCATGACCCTGGCTGAGAGTTGCACTCAACGGGAGGCTGCATCTAACTGCCCCAGCTCCAGGAATCTGGTGTCCTGCACTGTGGCAGGCATTTTTACTTAGCTTACTATTGCTACTTAGTGTACTGGCTACTTAAATGCCCACTGTATTGCAAAGCCTCTTAAAGGAGACACATCCTTTTTTTTCTTTCTTTTTCTTGTCTCCCCCGCTCCCCACCCCCTGGCCTTTTTCTCAGGCCCTATGTGGAAAAACCCAGGCCCCATGTTGGGCACCATGTGTAGCAGGCTTTTTCTTGTGGGCCACCAACCAGCTCCCAAATCATGACACAGAGACTTATTATTAATTATGAATGCTTGGCCTTAGCTTTTGCTTGTCCCACTAGCTCTTATAATTTATTTTAACCTGTTTCTCTTCATTTACATTTTGCTTTGGAGGTTTTTTTTGTCTTTTTTCATTCTGTATATCCTACTCCATGTTTATCTGTCTGGCGGCTGCCTGTCTAGCCCCAGGTGTCTCCCTCTCTTTCTTCCTCATTCTCTTCTCATTCATCTCAAGCCTAGATTCTTCTTACTACTTATTCCTTCTGCCTTCTATTCCTCTACTGCCTAGATATTGACCATTCAGCTTTTTAATAGACCAAACAGGTGCCTTAGGCATGCAAAGCAGCACATCCTTACGTTATTAAACAAATGCAGCATAAACAAATGTAACACATCTTTGACTAGTTAAACAAATACTCCACAACAGGCCTCTCCTGTACTTGTGCTGGGCCTGTAATAGGCCTGTGTTCCACTTGCAGTGGGCCTATTCTAAGCCTTTACCAGGCCTATCTATGCTGGGCCTGTCCCTGTGCAGAGCCTGTGCTGGTACTATATTGGGCCTGTGTCAGGCCTTTGCTAGGCTTGTATTGGGCCTGTACTGGACCTATGGTGGGTCTGTACTGTGCCTGTGCTTGGCCTGTTCTGGGCCTCTGCTGGGCCTATACTGGGCCTATGCTGGACCTGTATTCATTTTTTTTCTTGATCTGTATGGCCTGGTGGTGGCTGTTATTAACATATCTATTGAGGAGAACATTCCACATATTCAAAAGGGTCCATATTGCACTGGGGTGGATCTTATGATTTCAAGGCAGCAACTCGTATAGGTTTCTGGTTTCTTAGAATCTTTGTGCAATGCACATATTCTGTTTGAGATATTGAACACACAGGAATGAAGACACAGGTGCCAAGTGTCTGCTAAGTTTCCAAGCAGTGGGACTGTGAATTGTAGTTGGTAGTTTTTGTTTTTGTTTTTATCATGATTCTTTGGAGGCCCACCACCCAACTCTAAAATAAATGCTCAAACAGAGACTTATTCTTACTTATGAATGCCCAGCCTTAGCTTGGCTTGTTTCTAGCCAGATTTTCTTAACTTAATTATCCCATCTCCCCTTTGACTCTGGGTTTTTATATTTCTCTATTCTATAGACCTTCCTTTACTTCTTACTCCATGGCTTGCTATGGCTAGCTGGGTGACTGGCCCCTGAAGTCCTCCTCTCCTTTTCTCTTGCTCCCTCTTCTCTCTTCTTCTATTTATACTCTCTGCATGCCAGCCTGCCCATTCTTCTCCTGCATAGCTATTGGCTGTGCAGCTCTTTATTAGACCAATCAGGTGTTTTATAGGGCAAAGTAACAAATCTTTGCAGAGTTAAACAAATGCAACATAAAGGAATGCAACACATCTTTGCATCATTAAACAAATATTCCCCAGCACAAAAGAATGTAACAACTCTTAAACTAATATTCTACAATAGTGGAAGCTCTGTAACAGACCGTGGGGTAGTCCCTTGCTGAACTACTGTCCTCCAATTCTCCCACATACCTACTTCTCCTCTCTCTGCCTTCTTATTACCATTTCCCTTTATGCCCTGTGTTTTTTCTCTACATCAGCACTCTTGCTTACTCATGTTTTTCTATTTCCTCATCTCTCCAGCTTTAAGTGGCCCTTATGGCCCAGACTCCCCATCTGTGCTTTTACTATGCATCTCTGTGAGCTCTGCTTCTGCTGATTTATGCGTGATTTGTTCCATATTCCCTATTTCAAATTCCTAAGAGTGAGAATCTGATTAGCTCATCTTTTTGTGCCCAGACATGCAGCAGGTCACGGCACCATCTGTAGTTAGGTTATCCTTGAGTGAGGCATCCACCACAGAGGGGTCAGAGCAAGGGCTCAGCAAAGATTGGCCATCAGAGGAGGGGACATCTCTCACTGCAAAGACATTGGACATGCATGAGAATAGACTCATCCAGTGCAGGATCCTACTCATCTTTTCCTAAAGCCTGCTAACCCTTCCCCATCCTGAAGTCATCTGGCAGTCTACAAGGAATGACTGGAAATTAATTTCTAGGAACTGAAATGCTTCAAGGTCAGAAAAGGAAAAATCATTAAAGTGACCATGACTGCTGGATGCTGTGTTCAGAGCTTTGCATTTATTACTTCATTTCCACCTCACAACCATCTTATAAAACAAATATTATAATCTTTAGTTAGTTTAAGCAACATAGAATGGCCAAGCAAAAACAATTTGAAGAAGAAACGTTGGTGTTTAAGGCAGGTCTTTCTTACTCTTACAAAGTATACTCCCCCAGCAACTATTATCTTATACTAACATTGTCTTCACCTGTGTGGAATTTGATTGGAATTGGAGTTGCAATGGTCTACCACTGCAAGACAGTGCTGGGATGGTAGGAATCATTTTGTGGTTGTAAAGGCTTATCCATGTAGCTGAAGTTTTTCTGTGTCCTGCCCAGTCCGGCAGCCGCTTAGACCCAAATAAACACATAGAGGATTTTATTAATTATAACTGCTCGGTCATTAGTTCAGACTTATTGCTGAGTAGCTCTTACATTTAAATTAACCCATAATTCTTATTTATGTTTAGCACGTGGCTTGGTACCTTTTCTCAGTTCTGCTTCAGCATCTTGCTTCCTCTGTGTCTGGCTGGTGACTCCTGACTCAGCCTTCCTCTTCCCAGAATTCTCCTTGTCTGCTTATCACACCTATACTTCCTGCCTGGCTACTGGCCAATCAGCATTTTATTTATCAACCAATCAGAGCAACACACATTCACAGCATACAGAATGACATTCCATAGCACTCCATTTCTGTTTAATCTCCATAGCATTCCATTTCTGTTTAATCAAAAAAGAAGATCTTAACTTTAACATAGTAAAATTATATATAACAAAAGAATTATCAAGCAAGAATTACAGATACAGTATCTAGTCTGTTTATATTTGGTAAATTCAAAGAAAATATTCTATTTATCCTATATTTGTGAGTCTAAGGTTTTATATCTAACTTATCTTTTATCATAACCAAGGAAAATTGTAACTATTTAGTCTTCAACTACATGACAGACCTGAGAAGGAACATAATTATACCTGAGAAAACAGGAGATGGACACAAGCAACTTTTGGGAATCTTGCTAGAGTAGACAGAGACAGCTGCCTGCCTGGACAGTCACCTGGAGTTTCTCAATATTGTTGGGGCATCCTTCTTCAGCCTAGAGTTTTTCAGTTACTTCTTGTGTCCTGTAGAATATCTGGTGCTCTCTTCTACAAAGCAGGAACCTGAAGAACCATTTCACTTTGCAAAGTTCAGTGGTCACCTTCCTATGGTTCCTGCATGTCCAGTTTATATAACATATTATCAATAGTTCAGGCAAAAGCAGTTTCTTGCCCAAAATGGCTATTTTTGCCAAGAAAATAAACTCCATATGGAGTGTCTTCGATGCCCATCTTCCTCTTTGAAGTAAATCAGTGCTGTCAGGAGCAGACGTGTCCCATTGTCTAGGAAAGTCTAACTTTTTAAAATGTTTTAAATGCCATATTCTGTAGGTCTTTGAAGTGTTTGAAGATTACCTACCTAATTGAAATATATCTATGTATACCTAGAAAACTTAACCAACATGACTATAAGTTTGATTATCATAGATGACTAATTATTAATATGTACTTTTTAAATTATACATTACAATTTCAAATGAATTGCACAAACAAAATACTTTGAAAAAGAGTAGAAATATGCATAAAGTATAATAAAATTAACTTTAAATTTATATCAATAAACTAAAATCCATAGCAATATAAAACATCTTTAAACAAGTTGTTGCTCTTTAAAAATAGATTCAATAAACTACCCTTTCATCCTATCATATCTGTATCCTCTATTTCTATATCATATCCACACCCATGGCAAAGGGCACTTTGATGTCAACATTATGGAGGTGTGGTGCCTCCATGAAGTGGCTGCATCCTTAGTTGAAGTGAACAATATTCCATTCAGAAGCCTTCCGTGGCTTGTATTAACACAGATCCATCATTAATATGACAGATATGCACACCTGCAGACTTAATTGCTTCAATTTTCTCGAGTCACTGATAGGTTTATGGCCTGCCTCAATTCCAGTAAAACTAAAGCAATCTAGATTGGGGGCAGGTGGGGGGAATCTCACTCCAATCAATCTCCTGAGCAGAGTCAGTCTCCAGTCTGATGGCAGGCTTTCTTTCTAGACAGGATAATTAAAGTAGCAGAGCCAGTTACTTTTAAAATGCCTTCATCTTGGTTTTATCATCAGTAGCACAACCTCAGGAAACTTGAGACAGGAAATAGCTTTCCCTCTCTCTTCCTTCCAGCAACTGGCCTTCTTCATGGAAAAGGTACACTGATTCTTTCTGGTTGCATCTCTCCAGACTGACACAGTGCACCATTTGTGGGTTATTTCTGTGTGTGCATGAGAGAGAGAGAGAGAGAGAGAGAGAGAGAGAGAGAGAGAGAGAGAGAGAGAGAGGTTTTTCTATTGCAGTTTGGGGATCTATCACTTAAGAAGGAAAGTCCCCCCCGCAAAAGAGAAAACTAATACTTATATTAGATGTTTTATTCTCCCACATCTGGCAAACCCAACAATAACACAGAGTGGGCTGCTGGTTTTTCCTAAAATGTCTGAGGAAAGCCCTATCCAAGGAAGGAGTGTTTTGAATGAATGGACCCTTTTAGAACAGCATTTAAAATTACCAAGTGCTTAAATCTATTAAGTTACTAGATTACTATATGTGAAACAATGGGCATTAAGTAGAAATTAATTAACAACAGTGTTTATCACCTCTAGGCATGTAAGAAATCTTCTCAAGATATGAACAAATGATGCCAGCCATAACCTCTAACATTCTTTTATTTTTGTGAATGAGGGAAATGACAAAAGTAACTGATGGGATAAATTTTCTCAATTTTTATTGAAAAATCCATGAAATTTCAACAATGGTGTTACCTTCTGACATTGAAGGATATGTAGAAGTAATCATTAGTCCTAAGAATCTCCCAAATCAAACTATAAAATAAGAATAGTTAAATTACTAGTGCTGCATAAAATCGACTCATGAATCTCAAAGGGTTTCAGAGGTGAATGTGGGAGAGGTAAAGAGTTCATCTTTTACAGCAGATGACCCTCCTGCCTCTATTGGTAGCAGACCATTGAAATTGATAATGAAGTATGAAATCCATAAACACTTAAAACCCAATCAAGATGAGCATGAGTACAAGGAATAGGGTTTGGAAGGGTACTATTGGTGGGAATTTGTGTGTACCACACACACACTCATCAAGGGGGTCTACTTAGGTTTTTAAAATTATGCCTTTAAAATACCTCTTCCTTAAATAGTAAGTTAGTGATTGTCTTAGTTTCTTTTCTCATTGCTCTGACAAGATACTCCACAAAAGCAACTTAGGGAAGAAGGTTTTACCTGGCTCATAGTTGGAGAATACAGTCCACTGTAGCAAGTCCTTTTTCATACCACCAGCTTCTCAATAATGACACAGAGACTTATTATTAATTATGAAAGCTTGGCCTTAGCTTAGGCTTGTTCTCAATTAGCTCTTATAACTTAAATTAACCCATTTATATTAATCTACATTCTGCCACATGACATTACCTCATCTCCATACTGCCCATCCTGCTTCCTCTGTGTCTGGCTTGCCACTCTACCTTTCTTCTTCACAGAGTTCTCTCTGTCCCCGAATGTCCCACCTATCCTCTTCCTGCCTAGCTATTGGCCATTCAGCTCCTTATTAAACTAATCAGAAGGCACCTTGGAAAAGACACATCTTCACAGTGTAAACAAATATTCCACAATAGTCTATCATGGCCAGTCACAAGTACATGAGGCAGGCAGTCACATTGCATCTGCTCTGAAGATTCAGAGAGGGCAATGCTGGTACTCAGCTGTCTAAATGTCTTCCCATGTATTCTGTCTGGGAGCTTAGCCTATCAGATGTTGCCACCAACCTTCACAGGGAGCCTTTCTTTCCTCATGTAAACTCTTCTGGAAACCAGAGAATGTCTCTTAGGTAATGACAAATGCAGTTGGCAGTGGAGACTAACCATCACAATTCTGTATCTATTGGGCATGGTACTTCAGTTTTGAAAACAATTTAACTGCCAATCCTTAACAATGACTTGATGATACTTTGTATATTAAAATGTCAAATTTGTGGAGACAGAGTGTGAAACTATCAGACACATTTATCTATGTGAGAAGGAAGAGAATCGTAGGTGGTATTTCATGATTCTCTCGTGTAATCATCATTAAGGTAACACTTTCATGGACAAAGGCTTCCTGGAGTATTGAAGTGAAAAAGCTCTCTGCCATACCGCTGGTGACTTGGGAACATTATCTAGAGTTCATTAAAACCAAGGTCTGAAAACATCAACTCAGTGGCCAAAAAGGGAAAACAAAATACCAGTATGAAGGATGTGGAAAACACAGTAGTACTCTACATTTTAGAAACCATATTGACTGTTGGCTACTCCAGGAATAAAGCAAGTTATTCTTGTCAGCAATTTTAAGTGATAATATCACTGACTAGTGTGACTAATATTTCTCATATTTATAAGCTTTTCTGTGTGCATATTCATTTACTAGCACTCTGAAGCATATTACTGCCATTCTTTAAAGATAGAGAAACTGAGGCATGATGACCAGAGATTCTACATGTAGAAGCCTTACCTCAGACTCTGCTTTTCCATTATTAGAATCCTTCCTACTTCTGCAGCTTCTACTTCTGCCTTCTTCCACTTCAGGGCTACATCTGGCAAACAGAGAAAGTGTGTAAAGCAAGCTGCTGCGGTCATAGGAAGTAGTTTAGCTCAATGGAACTGGAGCCCCAAACATAACTCACACTTCTAACAGCCAAGCATGGGCAAAAGCATTATGAACAGAAAGATTAAGAGGAGAATGTGACAGGGTTTATTACAGAAGGTGACCTTGCCCTCCCTGTGGTCAACTGATAGATGTCAAAACTCATTTGGAACCCAAGAAAGGTGGGTTTGGGGAAGATGAAAGGAAGTATACCTCCATTCAGCGGGTATTATTCTTAGGGGACTCATTTCCCAAGGTGGAGTATAATCAAGAGAGAGAGAGAGAGAGAGGTGTGGTAAACAAACCAAAAAGACACAGGGCACTTGATGAATGAAAGAGGCAGTGTTGCTGAGAAGCGGAGCTTGACCTCAGCTTCGAGGCTGAAATGAGGGAAGATAAGAACATGCAGAGGCAGAGAACTGCCTTCCCGCTCTGTGCCTTCTGTCCGTAGACTGGGAAGGAGACGGAGAAGCTGTCAACGCTGTATAGTTGCCCCTCAGTTCTCATCTCTGTGTCCTGTCTTGAACCTAATGATCCACTCATCTTAGCTGCTTTTCTTTTGTTCACACTCTGTCTTATTTGATGAAATTTGCCACTGTTTTCCTTTTAAAGTGTACTCTTACACCATAGAAACAGAAAACTCGGCACTTTTCGCTTTTAGCCTATCAAATTTAAATGGCATAGTTTTGAGAACAGCCTCAGATGAATGGAAAAGGGCACTCAGGAAATGTTTATGGAAATGTAAGCATATTCAAACACACACAGCAGATAGTGACCAGGACTATCTGGGGGTGGAAGAACAAAGTGTGTCTGAGAAACAGAGCCACTTCTGAATGCAGCATGGCACAAAGGCATCTGTGACAGTGGGAACCAGTTGGGTGAAGGCAAACTTCTTTTCATGTGCACTAAACTCATTCTTCTTGGATTTCAAACGTGGTTTTGAGTCTTATCAGCCAAATATTTGGAGAGCAATCTAACACGTACTTTATGCAATCAACAGGGGTCACATTGCTCTCTTGATATCCTTGTATCAGAGGCTCACTCTTATCTCCTCGATTAAAACACATCGTTCTTGTCATAGCCAGCATTTCCCACTGCCAGGTCCACAATGGTTATTTTATTGTGGAGTGCTTGGAGAAACAGGTTGCTGAGATTAGGCTGTACCCACTCTAGCTTACTTCTCATTGTAGAAAACAGTGGCATTCTGGCGGAGCCTTGCCCCGAAAGACTCCATTTAAAAACATATTTATTCTTTATTCCTTGGACGTGTACAAATGGAAGTCAGAGGACAACTTTTGGGAGGTGATTTGCTCATTCCATCATGGTTGTTTCAGGGATAGAACTCAAGTAGCCAAGCTTGACAGTGGGTTAGTCACTCAGCCTTCTCACCCATTCAAGACTTCATTCTTTTTACAGGGTGGGAGCAGGCTTTTATTATAGACTCCAGAGAGAGAATATTCAGATGCCTTTGGGGGAAGTCCAAAGTAGCCATTGCTACCTCTCTGGGGCAGAGAGGAGAGGGGCAGACTGGCAAAGGCCAGAGCTGTCATCTCCAGGGAGGAGATAGAACAGCAGGAGCAAGGACAAACCTTGTGGATTATAAAGAAAAACTGGTAACTGCAGGGTAAGGGAGGAAATCCTGTGAACTGGAACAACTGGGAGTTTAGGATAGCAGAGGAGGGGACTTGTTGGCCTGTAGCTTTGGTATGCACCATAGATACCTGTCAGTAGGGGAGCTGATCTTCCTGACAGACAGAAACCCATTTCACAGGAATGAAGGGAGTAAGCAGCAGCAGCAGTCTGTCTGCTCTTGGGGCAAGCGCTCCAGCTGGGTTTTAAAGTATCTTATCTAAATACTCTGAGTGACTCTCCCTGCATCTGCATCCATCTCTTGCCTAGGCCTTGTAGTAAGGCATCTTTAGAACACTTTGGACTCTGCTCCAACCTCTTTAACCTTTGTAGTCATATACGTTTATGTATATAGAGAGCTTTGCTGTGTGATATATAATGTGTGATCTGAGAGTTAACTTCAGTAGTTGAGATAGGAATATAGGAATCTGCCTTGGTCAGCTATGAAGGAACATTGAGACTACTGGTAAACCATAACCAATAAAAAACATTGTAACTCAAAACTTTATTGCTACTCAATAGTTTCTGACTTGGAAATATGCAAAAGTGTCTGTGTGTGTTTCTGACATAGGGCCTCAGAATTAAAGCCGTAAACATGGAAAGGGAACCAATAAGGAGCGGATGTGTGTCTTTGCCAGCTGAGCACCACCCCATTCATAGACCAGGTGGCCTTGAGACCTTCTAAATCATTCCAGGAAACACTAGATACCCAGATCAAAGATTTCCATGGGGATATGTCTATCAGGTCATTTAGAGGTCATCTTGACCTTTTACTCTAAGAGGCACTTATGGAAATCAGCCTGCAGAACTGGGCCAAGACAATGTCAAGAGTCTTTAGAACAGAAACTGGAAGCATGGATCAAGCAGATCTGATCCTCCACAGGGGCCAGGCATGGTGAAATCACATCAGATTGGCATGTCATTTGTATACTAGTTTGAGTGGATTAATAGCAAAATTTCTATCCCAGCTCTACAGCCTCAACCTTTCAAATGTTTGCCTGTGTGTTTACTATTGATGTATGTCTTCTGGATATCTAATTATTATTATTTTTTCTAAAGTACAAGAACCAAGCATATGGTTTCAAGTGTAAATGTGCACTGTTTTGGTAGACAGTCCAATTGAATGGGTAAGGTGCTGTGCTGTGCGCGGGAAGACAAGATTCCAGTTCTGTTCTTCCATCTTATTACCTCTCTCCTTTGAAATGGTCGAGCCCCCTCTTTGGATTTCTGGTTTCTAGTTCTATGAAGCCCACCCCTCAGGGCTGATCAACTTATAAAGAGTGGCTTGCTTATAAGGAGGGCTTTGCAAATTGTAAGACAGGAGCCATGGTTAGGGATTATTCATGGAGCTGAGTCTTCATTGCTTTCCCTTGATCCTTCACTCTCTCAGTGAATAAATAACACAATGATGGCACCTAATACAATGACAACATCTCATCTTAACTTTGGAGTAGCTTCGGTCCCAGATGTCAAGACGGCAAGTGGAGATGATAGGAAGGTAACACTGGAGAACTGTAGAGTGAAAAGAGGCTTTCAAGCTAGTTTATCCCCACCTTTCTGTAGGAGACAATGGTGCAGAGAGGAGAGCCTAGAGAAACAAATGTGCCCAAGCTGTGGGTACCAACAGGCGGCACTCATGCTCAGGGATGGAAGCTCATGTGGCTGTGGGAATGAGGTGGAATCCCTCATTTCCAAGAAGAAAATGAGAATGGAATGTCCCACTTTGAGTGTAAAGGTTCTTGGGATTTACAGAAGGAGGAGATCAGGCCAACAAGTCTACAGAGTAGGACCTACTGTAACACTGAAGAAGGCTCCACTGTTACTTTAATAGAGCCCCATTTTTTTTGTCTACTCCTACCACTGCCATGCTTCATTCATCTGGGTGGACATGCCCTTATTTTTATTTTATTTTATTTTGAGACAAGGTCTCACCATGTAGCCTTGGCTGGCCTGGATCTCACTGTGTAGACCAGGTTAGCTTCCAAGTCACAGAGATCTGCTTGCCTCTGCCTGCCGAGTGCTGAGATTAAAAGTAGGCACGACTATACCCAGAAGGACCTGCAAAAATTAATTCAGGACCATGCTGTCGAGTCCATGACTTTCAGTTCCCTGAAAGCTGATCTTACATGCCAGTCTTCAGTGGGCACTGATACCAGAACATCCCTAAGCGGGAGTCCAATCACTGGGTCTTATTGCAGTGATAGTATTATTTGATTTCTGTCAGACACACAGAAAAAGTGTTCATTTTGCTAAACAGCACTTCCAGGAATGCACCATTGTGACCCGGCCTATGTTCCCTAGCTGGAACTAAAGTTATTCATGGACTTACAGTTTCGGGATTTATTAAGACTGTGAAGATCCTAGGACCATTTGAAGGTACCGCTTGCCTAATTCTGTCAAAGCTTATAGCTCAATTTTAGTATTTATGTGAATGGCACCAATAATCACAACAACTATGATGATGCTGGTCTTTGTTGTCTGTTAAATGCCAGAAATTGCTAAGCAATCAGTTTCTTGTATCCTGAAACTGGGATTTTTAAAGCAAGGACCAGAAGGTATGATATTGAACAGTGGCCTTAAGACCAAGAGACCCAGGTTTTCCTTTCTCCCCATTCTAGTGTGTACTAACTGAGTAATCCTGGTCAAGTAGGTTAACTTCTCTGGAACGCAAGTTCTTTAAGTGTAAAGTAGGGAGATAATAGTCCTACACTGAAGGGTCATCGAGGTTTAAGCACTTATGAATACTGAGAGCTGCTCAGCATAGCCAGCACCTGAGAAGCAGTTCATCACTTGTGGAGTTGAGTCATGGACAGTCAGAACAGAACTCCAATTGAACAAAAACTAATTAGAAGTGGAAATGAATCAAGACAACTTAGGCAAGCAAGACACCTTTCTACACACTACTTACAGACAATTTTGACAATTTTGCATCCTCAACTCCCTTTTTCCATGTACCTTTTTTTTTTATATAAAAAAAAAAAGAGTTTTTTTCCCCCATTTATTTATTATCCCAGCTACAGTTTCTCTCCCCGTCTCCTCCCAGTCCTTCCCCCTAAACCCCTTTCTGGCCCCACCCCCAATCCACTCTTCCATTTCTGTTCAGCCTAGGGCAGGCCTCCCATGGACATCAACAAGACATGGTGTATCAAGTTGCAGTAAGACTAAGCACCTCCCTATTTATTAAGGCTGGACAAGGCAACCTGGTGTGAGGAGTAAGATCCCAAAAGCCAGCAACAGAGTCAGAGACAGCCCCTGTTCCCACTGTTAGGAGTTCCACAAAAAGACCAAGCAACACAACTGTAACATATATGCAGAGTGCCTAGGTCAATCCCATGCAGGCTCCCTGGTTGTTTTTGGGAGCCCCTATGAGCCCAGGTTAGTTGATTCTTGTAGTGTCCTTGACCCCTCTGGCTCCTACAATCTTTTCTCGCCCTCCTCTGCAGGATTCCCCGAACTCCGCCAAGTGTTTGGCTGTGGGTCTGCATCTGTTTCCATCAGTTGCTGGATGAAGCCTCTAGAGCAATAGAGACTCACAACTTCGAAACAATCAGTGATATGAGAATTACAGCAGACACTGAAGCCCTTGTTAGCAGATCAGCAGCATCAGAGAGAGAGGGCTTCCAGTCCACAGAGCTCTTGGTGGGGTCTAGTGGGGAGTTTCCTTATAATTACCTTGCAACAAGTGTTCTGGGTTTCTAAAACCCAGGTGTCCATATTGCTCCCAGTGCCACACAGCAGAGGAGCAAGCCCCCACCCCCAAGACCTGTAAAGCTCAAATTAGAATTCCAGTGGAGAAAACCTCAGACTTCAAATGACTTATTCTTCCCACAATGTACGAAGCGATCTATAAATACATATTTTAACATCACGGAGTTTAAATATTATTACACATCTTACTTGATGTCAGATTTTGTTAAATGCATGTCGTTATCTCAATTTACAAAGGTCAGCCATGTGGCAGTGGAGAATAGAACTAGATGTAAGTTTTTTTAAAAAAACCCTTTTACCAGTACATCTGCAGCTCAGATAACCCGGTCCTTTTCAAAGAGCTTTGGGCGTTTTTTTGTTTTTTTTTTTTCTCCCTTTCAAATGAGACTTTAATGAGTATCATGTGGATAAACTCTTTGCCGAGGTTTGAAAAGATCCAGAGAAACACTGTGGTAGGAACAAGTAAACCATTTTGGATGAAATCACAAGCCATTTGAATGCTTCCCATCTCTCTGGTTGTGTCAGAACCTTTTGGCTGCATCTTTCCCCCTACAGGAATGTTTTCGTCTCCACAGCTAGGTAAATAGAACGTGTGTGAGGTTGCTCGATTGCTATTCATGCCAGCACCGAGTAGCATAGAGTGACCTACTTCCAGCAGCATCCATAGAAAGCTTCATTGCTTCCCATGGAGGCTGATTTAAAAAGCCACCCTCAGCTTCCCACAGCTCCTACCCACAGCTGCCCTCAGAGTTGCCACTCTGTGGACTACCCAGGCCCCTATTTTCTTCCTTTTTTCATGCTTACTCCCTGTGTTGATTCATTTTATCCCACCTTTGTCCATTCCTGGAAAAGAAATGGGTGGGTGGGCAGCTTTAAAGGAAACTAACATCTTGGATTTTTGGAGTATAGCGTTTTCAGAGAATACCAGTTAGGGGTGTTAAGACAGGTCAGGTGATGTTTTAGCTAGACTCTCCTTATAGATACCTAATGTACTGAAGGTTAGTAGTTGACTGGAAGCCATTTGGAAGTATTTGTGTGTGAAAGAGTCCCCATAAGGGATCCTAGACTGAAATTAGACACTTCAGCCAACCCCTACTCTATAGAAAGATAGATTGAATGACACACAACTAAGCCAAAGGCCTAGAAGAAGGCCTAATTTAAAAATCTCTGGATATTATTGTCCAGTTGACATGAAGAAATATGCTTAGCCTGCACCTGATTTGGGGTCTGACTATCATCAAGTGTCATGCTCGAATTTGTGACATCAATGAGAGGTCAGAACTAGAGAGATTTTGGAGACTTTCAACCCGTCCCTTGAGGACAAGGTATAGGAGCGCCAGACTTCCTTCCATACCCTTGTTTAGTGCTCTGTGTGCCTTGTGATTCCACTTTTCATCACCAGGTTAGTGATGTACTGAGACCTTAGTTTATGTCATGCAGGGTGAATGCCCCAAAGCCGAAGACATAGACATTCAATCACCCCTCGTCTAGTCATAGTGAATTCTCTACTCCAAATCTCAGCAAATCAAGAGGGTTCTGGTTACCCGAGAAGAGAAATTCCTGTGCTTCTGATGGTGGCTGTTTGGCGTTTTAAGCTGTCTTGATCTGCAGCTTTGCTCCTGATAGTCCTGTAGCCATCGATGAAATGTGTTTGGATGAAGAGGACCAAGAGCAGCATGGTAGAAAACAGCTCCACGGTGCCAGTGAGTTGAATGCAGAAACCACACTAGGAGTCACATTCCTAACTGGTCTATGAACGTCTTCACAAAAGAATTTTCTGGCTCTGCGATCTCACATTTTGTCCACTTAGTTAGGCATTAGCAGGCACACACTCCAGGCAACGCGTCAGCACTCCTGGCATTGATGCTGGCTGAATTCAGGCCCCGCAGAGCGAGCTGTCTTCTATGGTTCTCACTCCGGGATGTGGGATCATTCCAGTTCAGAACTCTAAAGCAGATGGTCCCTGTGGTGAGAGGTGCAGTGCCTCAGGCAACTCAGCCCAAGGCTGGTGTCTAGCTGGTCTCATTTCCTCACGTCTCTTAACTTTGTCCTTTCTCTCTACTTCCTTCTCCTCTGTCTGCCCGTCATCTTCCTTCACAGATGGCCAAGACACTAATGTGCTGCTGTCATTATGTTTATGAAACAAGTTGGGTCTTTAGAGGCTGCTGTTCCTGAGACATTAAAGACTGGTGTCACGTTTGATACCAGGGTGGAGATTTGCAGGATAATTAGTGATCCCTGGCTGTTATTAACCCCTGACTTAAGCAGGTTATTTTCTTACAAAGGTGTTGAAAGTTAATACCACTGTTAATAGTTTCAGTCAGAAGACCATAATGAAACCATGTGGAAAACTAGACCTACCATCAATATCTTTCAAGCTCTGAAAGCAGGGAATGGAAATGGAAAGTTAAAAAAAATGAAAGAAGACTAAAATGAAGTAGATTAGTTCTGTCACAGGCCCAGCTTTTGCAACATTTTTGATAGTCACTCCCAGATAGACAAAACACAATTGTTACACTTTGGTTTAGCTGGTTGGTCTAACCCTATTAATGATCTGAGTTCAATAATTTGTATTTTATTTTTATTTTATTTTAGTGTGTGTGTGTGTGTGTGTGTGTGTGTGTGTGTGTGTGTGTGTACATATGTGGAGGTGAGACATTGGATTTTTTTTTCCTATCAAACTCTGCCTATTCCCCAGAGACAGTCTTACTGACCTGAAGCAGAGTGGGTTTTTTGTTGTTGTTTTGATGTTTGTTGTTGTTGGTTAGTTTTTTTGTTTGGCTGGGTTTTTGTTTGTTTCTTTTAGGGGATGTTTTTGTTTGGTTGTTTTGTTTTGTTTTTTTTTTTTGGTAGGTTGGTGGTGAATAAGCCTTTGCGATCCTACAGTTTCTATCCTCCCCTAGTGCCAGGACCTACTGCATCATCTTCCCCCCAAATCAATCTTTAATACACAAGGAAACTCACAATGGCCACTGGGATAGTGTATAGTGGAGGTGGAGTTCAGTTTTATTTTCAGAGATGTTCTCTTTTACATGAAATTATTCCACAAATAATATAAAGCTATTTATAATATCACACTTATAATTAAATAATATAAAGCTATTTATAATATCACACTTATAACCAATAAATCACAATAACTCAGAGATCCCCTTATTCTCTACCAGCAAGGACCCTGCTTAGTAGTGCATTTTACTGTTCCTTCAGTGGAGCTAACTCTTTTCTAACTCTGTTCTTGAGGGAGTCCCTCAGAAAGCATTTTAGATTTGGTTTGGAGAAAAGATTGTGTTCAGATGAAAATAAGTTTGAAAATCTAAACAAGGCCTTTCAACAGGAAGAATGGCCACCAGAGGGTGTCAACATCAACCTTGAAAGATCACAGGATCAGTTCTGCAGGTACCCTCAGCATGAGGCCAAGCATGGACAAGTAAATGCTACCTCCTGCCTTGACCTGGGAAGCACAGTACCTCATTACTACTCAGCTGAACTCAGCTTGAAACTCGGGTTTGCTAGCAGTGAAAAGGGGTCCCAAGATGCCCAGACTCCTCTAACATACTCTAAGCAATTCACTGAATTAAATGATCCTTGAGAAGTTTCCCAATTAAATCCATACTCCAATTGGAATTGTCTAGTTCATTGAAGGAGGGCATGGCAGATCTGGTGCTTGGAAAGAAATTCTGATATTGACTTGATGTTTCTTAACAACTCAGATCAGATTCTCTCAGCATGAAGATATGCACAAATAAGGGAAAAGGCATGTGGATAGTAAGGGCATGTTGTAATTCAGGTAGAACAATTTTTGCAGCAAAGTTTTGAGTGTCCTGAAGTAACCCCACAAAGAGACTACAAACTCCCAGCCCACAAACTATCATTAGAACAATGACTAAGACTAATTAAAAGTGATATCATCTCACTCTACCTTTTCCAACCCAAGTTTTTCTCTCCTAGGATGTTCCCTGCCCAACGTCCCACCAGTGCGGCTCTCTGGGGCGTGAAACTCCAATGTTCTCTCTTAGAAACCAGATATATGCAGCAGCATGATGAGGATCTTCCTCAATAGACTGGGGTACAGCGAAAGTTGGGTCTATATCTTGGAGTCTATGCCCATATCTTCTCAACCCAGGGTGGAACGTAGGTCAGACCCAAGAAGAGGGCTGACATTATCTGTGATGTCAAACTTATGCTTTCTGGAGACAGACCATATGATTATCAAAGTTACAAAGGAGTCTTGAAGTTCATCTACATGATTGCATCTTCCCAGAGATGAGGAAGGGAGATTATTCAAAGTTTCTCAGATCATGCCTAGGCCTCCTGAGTTCCACTTCTCTATTTAGTCACTGAAGAATGCAGAATCAAAGCTGAAGTGACACATAGATCTGGTATATCAGCCATTCTCATTCTGAGTCTTGCTGATCATTAGCTTGGTTCATGCTTCTGTCTAATAGAATTGTGAATGACTTTCCCCTAGCTGTGAACTCCTTAAGATAGCATTCAAGACTTTTACAAGTGCCATTTATCTGGATTCTGAGAGTAGGTCCTCTGTGGTTCTTCTACATATCCCACACCCCTGCAGCTTAACCAGACCTCCTGTGATTCTGACAATGTGCATCATCCTTCTGTTCCTTTGTACACACTGTGGCCTTCAGCTGGGATTGTGTCTCCAGCATTTTCCACCATTTTACTACTTCCCATCAGTGTTTACACAGCCAAGTTTCACCCGACACTCAGCATGGCTGTCACTTAGCTCTGGCCACATCTGAAGTTTCTTGCTCCTTGAGAGTAGACGTCCATAGTTAATTTCCAACTGTGACAAACCTAGTGTGATCTTGGAATATTTGTTGTATATAAAAAGGAGCGGCACTCTGCTTTCTTTGTATTGCAGGGTTTGGGGAGGTACTGAAGATGTGAGGTTTGTAGAAGCAAGGATAGACATGGGAAGAGCTGGGACAGCCCTCCCTTTCTGGAGACCTCAGCCCTGCTGTGTGCTGAAAGGATCAGTGCTTGTGACAACTGCCGCACCTGTAACATCTGGAAATAACCACAGAGGCCCTGTTGGAATTTGTATTTTTTTCAGTAAATTGCTGTAAAGGTCCTGAGTGAGCCTCAGTGCCAATCCTCTGTGGCTTGGATTGGAGTATCATTGTTATCACCTCCCCAGTTTGATCCTTGGAGTCTCAGGATTGGCTTGAATTACAGTTCTTCTTATTGACATAGTGGCATTCACACCAACGTGTTTACATTAACATTCCAAGCTCAGGTCTCAGTCTTGTTGGTGAAGAAGTTGGCAGGACATTTACTATGTCCTGTGTTGTCTTTCATCCACTAATCAGGCCAGATATAGCATAAGTATAAATATGTTGTTAGTTTAGCATGTGAGCTCTTTTGTGTCAGATCCTATGAGGAGAGGGAAAAAAGCCAAGGAAGAAGCTATCATTGTGTAATTATCTTGAAACTAAGAATTGATGAATGCCCATGGCAGACATGGTGCCCTCTTTCCTTCACCTCTTGCCCTCTACAGTGAGCCAAGTCTGTGCAGAATTACGATATCACCAATCACAGGGATGGCAATGAATAACCCACAGAAGGATTGAGAGAGTTAGCCTGGAAGCCACTGCCAGACTCTGTGTGCTAATCCCATCGCCCCGTAGAGCACTTTGTCAGGGTCCTCACGGCACCTCCTCTTTCCTTGGTACCCCCATGCCTAGTGCCATGGAAAGCAACACCTGCCTCCTCATTGAAACATAGTAGCTGCTCATAGATATAAAGTGAGCTGATGAAGATGTTCTAGAATTAGACAGTGGGTGATGGTTATACAACATGATGAATGCACAAAATCACACCAAATTAAAAGGTGACTTTATGGCATTTAGATTGCATTTCAATTTAAAAAATATGTCATGTGATACTAAGATCTGGAACAAAAGACTAGATTATTATAGCATCTAAGCTCATAAAAGACCACATGACCTTCTTACTTTAGCTCTCTCTCTCTCTCTCTCTCTCTCTCTCTCTCTCTCTCTCTCTCTCTCTCTCTTTCTCTCCATATTCTGAGGTCATGCTGTCTGCTTTTGTGAAAAGAGTAGAGGGCATCTAATGGTTCGTCTGCCCCTGTCCCTGTTCTGTGTCGGGTTGGTTGACTTTGGTCCAGGCATTTCCTTGTCTTTGCTTGCATGGTTAAAGCAGAGGTAATGAGTCTGACCTGCTTGATGAAGATCTGCTGGGAAACAAAATCTAGTTTGTGAAGTAATTTAAAGGGACAGGTGCTATGTCCTTCTGAATAGTTACAGAAGGGGCTGAGTGGTACCCAGACATGCATGGAATAAATCTTAGACTGGGTGGAGATGGTTCTGAAAAGAAGCTGGGCTTGATTATGCCATCAAATCACTACTAGGAACTGGAATGCTGATGATTTTTATCTCTGCTGAGATGGATACAGAGTTTGGTTCCTAGTGCAGTGGTAGAACAAGGGCTTAGGAGGATGCATTTCCAGGGGAGGGTGCATTTTTAGGAGTCTTCTAGTATGTTGATGGATGAGAAGGTATGATGGGTGCCTGTAGGATATACAGGCATGTGCCCAGAAGATCCAGTGATTATTGGGCCTGCACTCAATTTGTTTGACTCCTGCTGCTTTAAATGCTTACCTTCAGATAGGTATCCAAGGCTGTTTCCTCACTTCAGAATGTGGAAGACTCTTTAGAGGAATGGTGGATGTGGGAAGCCAGGGTCACCATTACATGAAACAAATACAGAGGTGCCTCCTGAAAACCAGGTCTGAAATGCAAATCTTCCCTTCTCAGTCTCTTTACTTTCTGACGCTCTCTGGATTCTAGGCCAATCACAATGCAAGATCACAGATGATACACCAACCTAACAGATGATAGCACCTTGTAGGCAATAGAAAAGAAGGGCTAAGCATGAAAGGGGATGCTTTGTTGGTGGTTCTGCCTCATAATCTCATGTTTACTCTTCTCCCTGGTGAGTGTGATGTTCAATGAGTGAGGCCATCATACCAGTGTCTTTCAGGGTTAGGCCAATGACTTGTGTTCCATATAGAACGTCAGTGACCTACAGAGAAGACCAATGGATATGTATGTCTGTTCCTCCATCTTATCCTCATTCGTTAGTTGCCTAATCATCCCTTTCCCTTCCCCACTTACCATGAAGCAACTTTTTCCTCAGAGAAGACCACTTTCTTACAATCCTGTATGCTTTCCTGAGGTCAGTTCCTCCTGTCACGGTCCTACAGGATTCATTATGCATGTTCGGTCATGGTGGGCTGCTTTAAAACACTGTGAATGTCCCTGAGTGTCTAGCAGAGGGCCTGGTGCCCAGTGCATGCCCAGTGTGTGTCTATTAAATGAGTGGCTAAATCAATAAATAATATCAGCTCTTCCATAAATAGTGAAGGATAATTATAAATTCCATAAATATTGAAAATTGCTTTCCTCCTTGTGGTTGTGATGCTTGATGAGAATATATTCTAAATGTGTCTATTAAATCTTTTTTATATCTATGGAATATTTTTTTGGCTAAAGGTGATAAATTTTGAGAGAAAAAGCATGCCTTTTAAAAATGAAATTTTATAAAGTAATGATTTGTTAAAGTATGTATTGTAGAACACTGGTCCCCCTTTGAGGTTGTAATAGTTGTTAAAGGAAACATGGTATGAAGGCTAAACAAAGTCCTAGAAAATATGGATTAATCAGTTTTCTCTGCTATGGAATGCCCCAGGACTCTGATGTGATATTGCTTAGGAATAAGAGAAAAGAGGGTATATCCCCAGGGTGTTTCTGCAGCAGCACCATAGCCTGTACTATAGTGCAAAAGGCAAAATTGTTTTTTGGGTATTTTTCTATTGAGAATAGTCTAGCTCTTACCTAAATCCCTGAAAAACAAGTGAATCTTTATACCTGTGACCAGGGCCCAATTCACACCAATTTCTTCACACAACACATCTGCTTTGCAAAACTAAAAGAGGAAAGCAAAAAAAGAATTAAAACATTTCTTTTCCTGTCATGACAAGTTTTCAGACATCTCCAGTGGACTACGCAGTCCATGAGTATGGCTTCACAAACAGGTTGACAGCCCCCAATGGCTCTTCAGTAACCTCCCAGGACTGCTCCATAAATGCTGGTTCTCTGTACGGTAATTACCAACTCTCTCCTTGGTAGATTCACTGGCATCTAGGAGTAATTGCTGAGGAACTCATACGTCCAGATTTACAAGGGGCAAACAACCTTATATTTACCCCAGGGGGTTATTAGGTATTTAAACTGTACGATGTAAAGGGTGCTATTGATCACAGAACAAGAGGAGGAACTTGAATTTTCACCTCAGTATTTTTCTCACTAGGTGAGAGCCTGGCTCACTAGATTTATCATAGAAAGACCTGTGGGGGATAATTCTCCTCTTCTCTAGATCTCTTGTCTTTCTTGAGTTTTATAAGCAACAATATGTCTGACCTAACTGTAGTCAGAATCCTTTGTCTGCAGAAAGAATTGGCTTGTTGGTACTAGAAACCAGAAATATGGAATCTTGGTCCAGTCCGAAATCTCACCCTGTGACTTCGGTGGTTTTCCTCTAGAGATCTCAGGGAACACGGAAGACATCCCTCTGGTGCGCTGGAGGCAGCAATGGCTGGAGAACGGTACTTTGCTTTTTCACATCCATCACCAAGATGGCGCTCCAAGTCTCCCTGGGCAAGACCCAACTGAAGAACCCCAACATGAGTCAGCAGAAGAGGAACTGAGGATCCTCCACATCTCAGTCATGGTAAGAGCAGGCTAGCCACAGCCTTCCAGCCTCACATAGCTCGTGTTTACCTTGATATTAAGAGTCTCGATGCCAGCACTATATTCGCCAGTTTTTTGCTGTGATAACAAAATATCTTAGGTGACTCCTTATGAAGAAGCCCACAGTTCTGGAGGTCAGGAGCAGGATATCTGTATCAGTTCCACTCTGGTGAGGACCCTCTCAGGTATATCACATCATGACAGATGGCTATGGCAGAGCCAGGTGTGGAAGAGGTCACATCCTAAACAGAAAGCCAGAGAGGTACTACAGTTCCCTCCCAGGGTATTCTGCTGATCAATCTAAGGACTTCCCAGAGGCTCCACCCTTATAGGTTCCACACCACCTTCCAGTAGTGCCATTCTAGAGACCATGCTGACAACCTAAGAGCCTTTCAGGGAGAGGGGATATTTAACCCATTGCAATAGGCAAAACTGTATAAAATCCAAATCCATGAAGATCACTGAACATGGTGATATGTAAACTTCTCATTTGTGGAGAATGCATCCACATGTGCTGTGAAAGTTGCAGCTATTTCTATAGCATCATTTCCCAACTGTTCCTCCTAAGAACATACCCACATGTAGAGCAGCTTTTTCAAATCTGAGGTAGTATCAGAATGTCTTAGAAAGGAATTATTCAGTTAATATATTGGAATATTTTAGAGTACTTACTCCATGAAGGTTTGTTGGATGACTGAGTCTCCCATCTGCTTGCTACTACCAAATCTTGTGTCCTTTTCTCCCAACCAGGAAAAATCAGCACCCTGGTTTTCTCTTATCCCACAGCAAAGCCAATAGATGCTCGGTAGCCCAGTTTTAAAACTTCACCATCATCATCCTATCTATATGGAAATCTGAAGCCTCAAGAACATGATAAAATTCTTCTTAAAGTACTAGGAACCTATATTTAAGAATATCACTGAAAAATGAATGCTATAATGACATCTGTGAGGGGTGAGGGGTTTGGGGTAGTATTTTGTTTACTGGTAAATACTTAGCGATACAACAATGTATTCACATGGCTAATGCATCATAGATATTTGTGGAACAAATGTGTATATTTTCAGTGGAGACAGAAAATTCCTATTTCATTTGAAATTAATGTGTTGGTGAGTCAATGAATTATCTGTTTATAAGAACTCCTGAGAAGAGGTTGACACTTCACTGATTGCCCATGGGCTGTGTGTTTAGTATATGGCCACCTCACTGCTAATATGTTCACACTGGCCCAGCCTAGGTCTTGGTCTAACTTTAATTCATCTCTTACTCTGGTATCATTACACATTATTTAGTTCTACCCAGCACCATGTTAGCCTGACACAGTGCAGAGAGCAGGGTTATTTCTGCATATTTTGTTATTGATGTCACCCAGGAAGAAAACAGTACATTTTATATAGCATGAAAATCTTCATTATTCAAAATTTAGGATGAAAACTTTCCCCATAAAACACCTGGCACATCTATATTAACTTAGTCATTCAAACAGGCACTTGCCTAGACCCAGTGCCTATACATCTGAATGAACCTTTGTACAAAAGTTAAAGTAGCCATGAAGCTTCACTTTGGAGTTTATACTTCCATTGTCAATTATGTTTTTATGCACACATTCACCAGAAAACAAAGAAGAAATCCATGATAGAGTTAAAACTAGAAAAGCATATAGCTTCATATCCTGTTTTTATAACTCATCAACCTGCGTTCTGTCCATCATAAGTTCTTTTCATGATTTTGATTTTTTGAAATATTGGTTTAAATTCTCTCAAAATATAAACCTTTCGTTTCTTCTTCAATCAGTGTCTTCATAGATAACTGACATGATAGGTTACCTTCATGGACATAGGCACTTTGTTTAAACTACAGGGTGGAGAAAGAGTTCTTGGACAGGAAATGAGAAGCTCCCATATCCAAGTAAGGCCATAAATGAAGTGGGGAAAGAAAACTGCTCTGCTCACAATTAAAATTAATCAGTCGACTCACAGGGGACAGTACTTGTGGACCCTTAGTCAAGCTCTGTTCTGTCCCAGGGATGGTTACCTTCTTCAGTGTGGGTTATGACTTCCAGGGAGTGGTGAGATCAAGCAGGCAAGTCCAATTAGCTGGGGACTAGCTTACCTTCACATTTATAATTCTATTTTCTTCCAACAACCCATCTACCCCGACTTGTGTTCATAAGTGATTTTAGTTCTGTTTGCTGTTTGATTCAAGATCATCACAAAGGACTTGTCTTTGTTATACCAAAATCTGAAAAAATGCCAAGTAAAGAGAGCCATATAAAACTCCAAGGATGAACATTGGGTGTGATTATGGCAGAACAATAGCCCCTGACTACCAGAGATTAAGGCAGAAGCTGTGTGAGAAGGGGTATTTGGCAGGGGGAAAGGATATAGGGTAAAGAACTGGCCCTAGAAGCTGTGTCACATTAGTCAGTGCAGCAAGGACCTACCATCCATCTTTAGAATGAAGTGTTCTAGCAAGTTCTCCAGAATGCACACACATGTGTGTGCATGCATGTTCGTCAGTGGCTTTAAAGATAGAAAAAATACTGATCAAGAATGCCACAGGGGGTTAGGTAATGCATTGTGCTAGGGCAAAACCTATGAGACACACTACACAATTAATGTCTCTGCTGAGAGCCCCGAGTTGGGATTCTAGCTGACACTGGAATGAAGAGGCAACAGCATCAGCCTCAGAGCTAGCTTTAGAATCTTTTTAATGGTAAGTTTCTAATTATCCAGCAATTTTCCAAATAAAATGGGTATTTCTTTTCAGCTTTATTTTAGTTTACGATATTTCATTTTTAGCCAGGCTGCGGGAGGTAGAGGTTGAAAAGGTACGTGCGAAGGATGAGGATGGCAAGTGATGTGTTGCCTCTACCTTGGCCTTCTGGATGTGGTCAGACCTCATCTCCATGAATACTTAGAAAGTCATTAACCTCAGCCAGAGAGTGGGATTTCAGAGCAAGCAGACCATAGCTGCCTTCCGGTCCATCCTTGTTGAAAATGGCTCATCAGTGGAGCCTGCAGCACCCCTGTCCTGCCCACTCTTCTCCCATTCCCACTCCACACACCACACACCCACACATGCTACCTTGCCATCCTCAGGCTGCTTCTCCAGAAACAATTTCAAAGCCTGAACTTGAGGATCTGCCCTCAGCTCAGAAATCAAGCCTGAGGGTATCCTGTTTGAAGATGTCATTCTGAGAGTCTCTCATGGCCTCTTCTGAAGAGACTCAGGGATTGGTAGACTGTATTTGATTCACTTTTTACCATACCCTTTAGAGGTAATGTAGGCAGCTTATTTGAGGCATCTGGAGTAGCAGTCTGATAAATGTCAGAAGATAGTAAAACCCTTTGGCTAGTAGTAGTCTTGGGCGGTGATATGCACATGCATGCTATCACCCCAGCTCTTATAAAATAACAATAGCAGGGCTATTTTTCTGTGAACTCTAATGATCAATAATGATGCACTTGTCAGATAGGTTCAAAATAAAATCGTTTGAAAAAAAAAACTTAAGGTTATTATCAAAACATGAACATGACCCACTTTTTCTCTCCCACCAAGAAGTTATATATTCAAAACCTTGGCAGGTAATCCTAAATATTTCCAGTATGAGCAGAGAGAATGAACGGTATTGTGAAAATCTGGTTTACATTTCACCAATTTATTCACACTTTTCCTCAGTTGTACTCCCTTCACGCAGAGACTAGTGTTTATTTCATATTTTTCTTTCACTATATTTCCTTTTAAACACACCATGTGAGGAATGATAGAATGACTAATAAAGGCACCTTTTTGTATCCTTCTGAGGTGACAGGAAGAGAATGAGCAAGCTCTCTCTCCCACTGTGCCCTGTACAAATCTGTCATCAGCAAAATCAGGGGCTTGTGCAAAACCAATACTCCAGCTGGGTGCTTGGCAATTTCAAACTTGGAAAAAGCTTTCTTTTTTTTTTTCAATCACATCCCAAAATTTTTGAATTAGTTTTTCAAAAGAGCCACCATTTCTTCCTTGCGTAAAATAATTGGATTTTCCTCCTGAAATCTTACGTTATTGCTTTGAGGGTCAAAGGATATATTTTAACCTCCTGCATGATTCAAACTGGCTGAAGAGATTTATTCCAAAATTTACAACGTAATTGACACTTAGAACCCTGACAGTACAGAAGCATATTCTTTTGCAAACTCCTGAACAAGTGATAGCAGAATTGATGAATCGAAACTGACTGTGAATCTTAAACCAAGAGTAAAAAACCTTTCAGCAACAAGGCAAATTGTTTATTCCACAGAAGACTAAATTTTGACACGATTTATATCAGATAGTCAGAAACTGTGCAAATTTAAATTTCTACATCGTACTTTTGCTAATTTACCATAGGATGCCCATTTTTCTCCTTCGAGTATGTAGGAAGAATCTAACGGTGCATAACAGAATGTAAATGTATTACCTCTGTAGTTCATGGTTGTAATTAAAGACAGCAATGTTAATAAGTTTCCTAAATGGACAGCAGCTAGCCTTCAGTTTTGTCTGTCTGTCTGTCTCGTTTTTATTGTAATAACTCCTACTGCTAGAGAATATCTTTTGTACATTAGCCTTCTTGGACACAATTTATAATTTTGTGGGTGGGGGGGATGTCTTTGAGTTTCTGTGTCCTTCTGAGTATTCTGTGGACAAGCCCATCAGTCAGGGCTAAGCACTGTCCAGGACCACTGGCCCCAGGTATGTGAAGCCAGCGTCTTCAGGCACCTGCAGCCTCTGCCTGTCATAATTCCCATCCTTAAGCTCTCTGCTCCCGGGAGCCTCTTTTAGCTTAAGGTGAAAAATTCTCTTTTGACAAAAATGTAAATATGGAAACTTGAGGACAACAGAGACTACTGGTACTGCTAGAAAGTTCTAGAGTCTATTAAGTGGAGAAGGAAATTTAAGGAAGGTTCATTCCAGTTAGTCCAAGCCTTCCCGACGCCACCCGTGGGTGGATCCAGTTTACAGGGCTGCACAACAGCATTGTCCTGAAAGTCCTCATCCTTGCTCTTACTGTTCTTCTCAAGGTCAGTCCAGTTACTCAGCCATCATGTGTCACTTTGCTTGGAGCTGGGTTTCATTTATTCCTAGAGCACAGGCATTAGGACACAGGAGGGTGGTCTCAAACGTGGAAATCATTGCTATCAGGACCCTCAGGTACTTAATAAGTGGGCATGAGAGACAGGATTGGGTGCTTTTTTTCAGAACCTTTTGCCTTCAGCAAATTTACTATAAAAATTCATTAGCAAATTCATGAATCAAGGTCATTTCTGCAGGTTTATGGTCAGCCAATATTATTTGTGTCACTCAAATCAGGAGGCCCTAATTTAGCAAGGCCGATCCTTTGATCTTCCAGAAAGAAATGGGAAAGCTTAGGTATGTGCTATACTGTCAGGAATAAAAGGACTGGAATAATAAGTTAAAATCACAATGGTCAGATCCTGATTCATTTGCTTGCCATTCAAGGCTTTTGTCATGTGACTGGGCTGACTGACTGGCCATATCTGCATCTGTCAATGATATCATCAGTTGTTTTCCCTTCTGTTAACAAAATGGCAAGCAGTTTCTAAAGTAATCAACAAGCTCTCTAAAACCAATGTCTTTGCTCTGTTTGTTTGGAAGACGGTTATGCAAAAACCTAGCAGTACCAGGGTTCACAGAGAACGATGGATGCCCAGACTTTAGTAGGGTTTGTCTTACAGGCCTCCCTCACCTGTCACGTGGAATGGCTTGTCTGCCTAGAAGCACTGGGCTCAAGTATGTGAAGTTCTTTTGCAGATTCAGTGGCTCATCCTACCTGTTCCTATGCAGGACCTTTCTGTGTCCCTGTACTGTCAGAGCTGGGCTACAGTATAAACCTGTTCTTGATTTAGAGCTGGAGACACAGGCTTCTAATGCTGATTTTACCACTTCAGGTAAAATTTACTGACCTTTCTGGAAGCTACATTGTTTCATCTGTAAGATGAATGCATTGGTGAGGCTTTCTAACGTTAGAGAATGGAGCTTCACTTAGGCTCTATCTGTGACAGAGTTTCGCTGCAGGACTTCATATGGAGATGTGAGAGACAACAGTCTCCTGATTTTTTTAAAAAACTAGATTTTCAAAAGACAAATTTCCATGGAGGGAGGCTGGAAGGTTGCTTTCAGCTTCTGGGGTCACAGCCCGGCTCCTTCACACCCCTTTCTACTCTTTTGTTCTATGAGTTAGCGTCTTTGTCAGGTCCACTCTATGTTTCATTTTTCTACATTCTGATGATTTTATATGTTTGAAGTGTCCTTTACTCGTCAAGTCATCTCATTGGTAACCTCTCCAGTTTTTCCAACTTCATTTCCTCTGTTTCTGTTTTTCTTTTCTCTAATTCTAGCTCCTGGGGGTGGGAGTAGGCAGATCTAACCAGTTCTCATAGTTCCTCTTTGTTCGAAGGTTTCATGTCATGTTAACCCATAAGTAGATGTAATCCTGATCTTCTCTGTTGGCTGTGGTTAAGGAGGAGTGGGTTTAGTGACACATTCCTGCTCCTGGCACAGCTTGGAACCATAAGTGTGTGTGTGTGTGTGTGTGTGTGTGTGTGTGTGTGTGTGTGTAGAGGCTGAACAACAATGCTTTTACTGTTTATTTATTTGGCATGATAAGCACCCTAAGATCTAACTTGAAGAGCTGTGAGGGGAGGGAGTCAAAAGATAATATAGATAATATAATAATATCAACCACCACTAACTATCATCATCGCCACCATAGTCTTCAAAATCTGAATTTGCATTTGCTACATGCCAGGTATTATTCCAAGTGCTTTCCATGTGTAAATATTTATTTTCTATTCTTTTCACAACACAAATTTTAACTGTCTGGTTTACCAGAAGAGGTGAGTAAGGAATAGGCTGGTTAAGTGTCTTACCTGACTTCAACAGCTATTAATTTACTGATCCAGAGTTTGAATCTGGGTAGTTGGTAGAATCTAGGCTGTACATGAGCGCGTGCATGTCTTTGCTGGTGTGTGCATTTGTGTGTGTGTATTAAAGCATACACATAGACAGCATGCATGTGGAGGTGAGTAGACAACCTTAGCACCTTAGTGCTCACCATCCTCCTTGTTTGAGACAGAGTCTATTTTTTGTTTTTCTGCAGATATACAGGCTAGCAGGACCACATGCTTCTGGAAAGCCTTTGTCTTGGTCTCACATGATCCACTAGGAGCACAGACATTTGTGCTATGTACCCAACTTTTGCATGGAAACTGGGGATTCCAACTCAGGTCCTCATATTTGTGAGGCAGACACTTTTTACCCAAGGAGCATATCACTAGCCTTAGAGTATATACTTGTAGAAGAATCCAATTCAGCTCTGTCCTAACAGAAGTGATCAAGTGATCAACCTGTATTTAGTACTTAAATGTGTTCATTATCAGCTTGTGTTGTTTCGTGGTCCTTTGTTACTCTGGCATATTGAGTCTACGAGCACTAGGACCCACTGGCATGGGAGAACACAGCTTTCTGAGGCTATACCAGGCAGCTGACCCCAGAAGCTCAGATTCCGTTCAGCTCCACTAAACCCACCTGCTAACCTTGGCTCCCACTGCCCTGCCTTCCAGCTGGCTTTGGGCTTCTTGGCAGGGAAAGAAGAGGTTAGTTGGGGAATTCCAACTCTGAAATTGTTAAAGTTGTGTAGTGATAGACTCAGGCATATATATAATTTCATATGTTTGTGGGGAAGTTTGGGGAATCAGAAAGATATCTTCCTACGCGTTGCTGACCTGCCATAGATTTAAACAAATCATTGACTCATCTAATTTCAATACTGATTCTTTCACTTAATAATATTTTTGAGGCTTCAGACTTTTATTAGACACTAAGTAGATAGAAATTGAATGTGGCAAGGTCTTGCTTTCAAAGAACTTGAATCATTTTATTAATACTTGATGTTTGCGGATGGCCTTTGGTAAAACTGACAGCCAAGTGAACTTTTCATTGTTTGTGTCTTCTTTCAGTTTTGTTGTATGTCCTAAACTTTAATGATACTCACCAGCTTCCCCATCTTTCCAGACACTAAGGAAAACAACAAACAGGCTGAATTTTCACAAAGATTTTGCTGCCTTTTAACCATCTGATGTGATATTCTATTCAGAAATTTAGCTCACTTGATGTAGAAGCTGGCAATATATTTTTGAGTATTTAGTTTCCCCAAATCCCTGAAGATCCTTTTGAGAGCAGAAGTTGTAATCTTTATGGTGTTTAAGTCATAAGTTGTTTAAGTTCTTAAGTGTTTAAGTCATAAGTGTTTAAGTTCAGTCATGGACTGAAGCGCTTACTGCTCTTTCAGAGGACCCCGGTTTGGTTCACACCATGCATATGGATACCTACAACCACCAATAACTTCAGTTCCAGGTGATCCAATGTTCTCTGCCTTCCTGGGGAACCTATATACCTATGCTGTACATAAACTCACCCAGGCACACACACATACTCATAAAGTAAGTAAACTTGAAAGCCAATGTTCAAAATAATAAAGTTATTGCTTACTAAGCCCTTGTATCCCATCCACAGAACTCCACAAGATCATTTTTATGTCTAACACCAATAATTTTCTGTAGAAATTTTGTGAAATAGGTGAAAATGTCTCCATGTTCCCGATGTGAACACTGAGACTTAGGTAAAAGCCACATACTCCATGAGAAGTGAAGCCAAGATCCAAGGCGCTTATATCCAGAGTCATTGTTGCTGCAAGATTCCTTGGGTGGGTAGCTTCAGGGTCACCAACATGTCCAGGTTTGCAAAGTGCAAGGTAGTCTTATTTCTTTTGGCTAGCACAGCAGAAATCCTATACTTGGTGAAGATTAGGGTGATACATATGGCACTGAGCAAATTGCCATCGTAGTATGATCTCTGGGTTACTTCAAAAGGTGAAAAGCTGCTTCTGACAGTAAGATTCAGGCTTCAAACCAAGACTGAGGTTGGCTATGAAAAAACATTGGTCCTTGAGAAGCCTAAGGCTTGTAAGTTCTACAGCATTGGATTTCAGTGATGTAGTTTACTCCAAGGGCTTCACTATCGGAGAGGCTGATTCAAATCATAATTCTATTACTTGCTAGATTTTCTAGTGACATTGTTGAAATTGCTTTATCTCTTTAAACTCTCTTTAGGACAGGGATAGTAATAGATCTTTCTCAAGGGGGCTGTTGGATGATTACATAGGGGATTCTTATGAAGTACTTCCTACAGTACCAGGACTATTGGAAGTGCCCAGTAATCAGTTAGGTAAACTCTTGGCATACTATGTAAACTCCCTGTAACAATTCTGTGTGCAAGTTGTTACCTAAGAGGCCACTACCTCAGGGAGCCTTAAATGCAGCTGAGTTCATAGCAACCCCCTCCAGAAGTCCTGGAGGATCTGTGCTTGGGGAAAAGATTGAGGCAATTAGGGCCATGAAAGCAACAGAATTGGTCTATTACAAACTATGGCATGTGTTCATGAACATCCAGGCCCTGATAGGCCTCCACTTCATTGTTTACAAGGTTTCCTAGCAGGTATCCTATGGTTTAGACTGATAATCCTATCTCCAACTTCTCAGTAACTACTTCATTAGTGTACTTGATTTTTAATCAAGCCAAGTGATGTCATTATGGGAATTCCTTTTCTGCCCAGGTATCCATGAATGCAAAGATTGTTATTCCTTCCACTCATAATCAGGAGAAGAAGACATAGAATGATGGGCAAAACTCATGGCTAATGTTGTAGAAAAACTCACAGATTTTAATTCTTGGTACTGTTGTCTCTCTCCAGAAAATACTGCTGTTTCATCTTACTTAGCCATCAATCAATCAATTTGAGGATTTTCCTACAGACTTAAAGTAGCCTTTAAATCTGAAACCCACACCTTTGGGCTCTCACTAGAGACATAATAGACTTGAATATAGAAAATGGAGCCAGCTATAAATCTACAGAGAGAACCCTTGCAGGGACAAATATTACCTAACTACGAGTCTGTAGAGGGCAGCTGGTAAGCCTTTTAAGCTTTGCAGCATGTGAGCTCTGTTTCAACTGCTCAACTCTTGCCAAAGTACTTCCCAAACTATCATATGTAATATATAAATGTATTGGCATGACTGTTTTCCAACAAAACTTTATTTACAAAAGCAAGCAGTGGGCCACATTAGGACTACAGGCTATATAGTGTGTGAGTTTGATCAAACAAGTTCTCATCTCGTCTTTAGAACCTTAAGAGACAAAAATCTAACAACCTGTGGGATAAGTGCTAAAGTCCCATCTTAAGTGTGAAAAATGACAACTCACTAGTTTAGTCAGCTCCCCATAAATTTATTATAATTATTACTTAAGGCATAGATTATTCTTGTGAGAAACTGAAGGCCATGTAGTATTCATAAATTCAGATGAACTCCAAAGCACATTACTTATTCCTGTGAGATGTTGATGGGCTTAGTCAAGACACAATGTTGGTGAGAACAGTACAATAATGTAAGCAGGATATTCATTATATGACCAATACAATAATATAAGCAGGATATTCATTGTGTTCTATTTTTCTTCTCTGTAAGGGTGATGGTTCCTGCTTGGTTTCAACTTTGGTGCACTCAGTTGACATTTATGAAATGTCAGGATATGTGAAAACACTCCTTTGTAGTAAAACACATAAGTGTATAACAATGAAAGTAGAACTGTGCCACCAAACACAGTGTAATGATGAAGTGGACTTGTGTAGGGAATGGTACAGGATGCTTTCAAAACCTACTGGTTTCTTGCGTCCCTTCTGAGGCTCAGGGTGGACAAAGGCTTTCACACCTTGCCTTATAACATCAACTTTTCAGTATCTGCTGACGTTCACTAGACTTCTTGCTTTTCCGAGAGGATGATGTCAGTAACCCCTCCTGAAGCCATGGAGGGATCTGGTAAGGGCAGGTACTTTTAGCTGCTTCCATGCTATTTCTGATTCCTTCTATCCTGATACCTCTACCACTGCGGCTGGCACCCTTGAATAGCCAGAGATGAGTCAAGTTGCTGACTAACTTGGGATGAATCAGATGTCGATTTGTTGATGTTGTACTGGGGCTGACAGAACAGAGTACTTCATTGAGTAGTATTTGGAACCTGCTAGTTCTCTTCATCTCAGGGTCCCAGTGCCTGCATTTGGGACTTGTCTAACTACTTGGGGTGGCCTGTGGTATAAATTCTGCTACCCAAATATAAAGAAGACAGGGCTAGATGAGAGGTGTGCATGGATGTGGTGCCAGATACAAAAGAATTTAGCATTCATTTTCATCTGGGCTGCATCTTATCTAAGGAAGCTGATGAAAAGCTTTGGGACTCAGGCATATGAATATTTGGGATTTGTAAGAGTGGATATGTCAGAATCTGGCATTTACTAGCTTTAGACACATTCTTACAGAGTGACGTAAGCTGTCACATAGAACAAAACTGGAAGGATTCTGTATCCCAACAGTGATGTCAAGGCAGCCATCTTTTATTCACTTTCTTTTTTCTAAATGGCATACAGTTTACATATCCAAGTCACCAGCCCTGGATTTCAGATGGCCATGTTTGTCCTAGTCCTTCTCAGTGTTCTATGGCTCAGAGCCAAACTTCAACATTTGAGGCCTACAACCATGTGAAGCCTGTTCCTTCTCCTTGGACTCCACCTAAGGTGGGGAGAGAGCAACATCACCCCATTCTGAGTGGGGTTATACTGGCAGCTTCTGCAGCAGGGCTACATGAATGTAGACCCAGCTCTTCTGGCATAGCCTGTATTAGACCTGAATGACCTCAGTGATGAGGAGAAACAGGTAGGTGTGACAAGAAGCTTGAGATTAAGATAAGATAATCCAACTCAGGGGCTGGAGTCCTCTTTTTATCACCATCCCCCAAAACTTTAGGCAGGCCCCTCTGAGTTTTCACCTGAAAATGTAAACTTTGACTGAAATAAACATTCTGAAAACTCGAAGTTCTTTTAATGCCATATTTTAATGTATTCTGTATTAGCATTTTCCAAGTATTTTAATTTAAATTGACTGATATTTCCAGCTTAAGTTTATTTCATTCTTTATCTGAGATGAAAATACCAAAAAAAGCACAGGTTTAATGGTCTAGTTAATAATTTCAATGCAGGTTAAAAATAATCTTTCATAACACCAATGATGAAATTAAAATGTTTTTCACTTTTGCCAGATAATGCTGTACTAGGAACACACAGGCAGCCTTTGTGCTCTGCCTTGGGAATCTCAGGTTAGGTGACCTTGCTAGTAGCCTTGGGCTATCACATGCTGGTAGTATGAAAGTGAAGGACGTGTGGGACACAGAAGTCCCTGGTTGGCATACTTGAAAGAAATCTATGAAGAAACTTTCATTCCCTGCAGCAACATGGCTGTCCTTTTTTCCATTCATGAACATAAAGCAATAGTCTGTAGGGGAACGGCAAATGGCGGGGTTGTGCGGCTATGGGTTAGGTGGAATAGAAAACCTTCCATCTGGGAGGAAGGTACTTCTTTCCACTGTCTTGGGGAGAAGCTTGGTGACTGTGATTTTTCCCCATTGCATAGTGGAGTCTCTTGGCGAGTGTCAGCTCCTCACAGTCTCTCAACTGTCTCCCTAGAAGTACCTCTAACTTTTCTGGCAGGAAGTACTCTGGATGGAGCAACCCCAGGACCCCACAAAGAAATGGGCTATGAGGAAATCTCCTAGTCTCAGTGTTAGGGGGCCAGGTAAACAGGGAAATCTCATGGGAGGTGGTGATCTTCAGAAGTAAAAGGGGATAATTTAGGAATGTGGACTCAGACTTTTGGAATAATGTACCTGGAAGGAAGCTTCCAGGCACCCTATGGGGTTAGGGGGTGGCTCTGGTTTTCAGAGCGAATTCTGGAGAAGGCAGGCAAAGAAGGTCAGTCATGCAATCTAGGTGGGTGTAGTTTTCTCTCTGAGCAACAGGACATGGTATCTCTTCTTCCTACTCCCTGCCTCCACTCTGGTCTCCAGACATCGCAAGATTCTTTGCCTCTTTGATCAAACTTGATATTGCTGTTTATTTTCACCTCATGCCATATAATGGAAAAAGAAAGAAGAAGAAGAAGAAGAAGAAGAAGAAGAAGAAGAAGAAGAAGAAGAAGAAAAAGAAGAAGAAGAAGAAGAAGAAGAAGAAGAAGAAGAAGAAGAAGAAGAAGAAGAAGAAGAAGAAGTGAGCTTTTAAGCTACTATGAAGTACTCTAAGCATGTCCTAATGTCTGGTTTCTGCATTCAGAAATTTTTTGTAAGGACTATCTTACCAAGTTAGTATCATCCCAGGTGACTAGAGTTATAGAGAAAGAACAGCCCCAAAGAAAAAGACAGTTGTTTCATTTGAAAATCATCTACACAAATAAATAGTGCCTTTCCATTATTCACGGACTACTTGCTATTTATGTTTTATCAACCAGGATTCCCCTTTCTGTGCTCACTGACTTCCTGACCACGTGCTCATCATAATGGAGCCTCCTGTACTGCCCACCTTTCACCAAGCTTATCATACTTTTCAGATGTCTCTAGAGAGAATCTAGAATCTCTCCCAGACCCCTCATCTTCCCCCACTAGGCCAAGGCAAGAGCATTTGTGTCCTTCCTCTGACCTGTTTTTAAAATGGCTGTCTCATCACCATCGGTCCATAAAACCTACCTCAAACTATGTTCTCTCTGCTCAGAAAGCTGAGGTCCCAGGTGCCCAACCTTTCACAGCCTGACAGCATCCTTCATACCCCCTTTTTAGTCTTTGCCCTAGCCACCCTAAGCAGCTCACCCCTGCTTCCTGGACCCCCTGGCTGTTTAATACTTCCATGTTTTAACCAGCCATGGCCCCTTGGCTCACAATGGTTTTGTTCCTGAGTGGGGTCACCTCTTCTCATTCTTTAAAATTCCTCTTCACCTCTTGATTCACTCTAGGAAACTGTCCCCAGCTCTCCTTTCCTCTGTGCTGTGTTCAGTCACTATACATTTCCTCACTGCCATTATCTGTGCGTGAAGATATCTCCCCGAGAGGGCACCCCTCCCTGCGAGGCTTCATACATTCCTGTATCCTAATTGAGCACCCGGCCTCCTGGCAAGAGACCACAAAGGACTTTGGGAAAGAACACACAGTTGTGTGAGAAAGGCTGAACAGGTCTGACAAATAGCTAAAATTCAGAGAAACTGGATTGCTGAATGACTCGGAGCTGGTGACCAGCCAGTGACTCCTTCTTCAGGGCACATGTGGCTCCTTTTCTTCACTACATTCACGGGACTAGAACTTTAAGTAAAGATTGTTATTCACACCTGAAGTGGGTTGCCATGAGGCCATTATATCTCCTCCATATTGCACTTATAATGTATTTCATATGTAAATAAGCATATCGTTATCATCATAATTGAGTACATGAATAATTTGTTTCATATGATAGCTACATACACATATTTTAGTTGATACAGAGAAAAGTGACTAAAAGATTTTTCAGAGTGAAAATTCCAGTTCTGAGTTTCAGGAGGTATAGTGTAAGTCCTGGGGTGAAACCGCATGATGTTATGTATTAAAGAGGCTCCCCGACACTCTGGAAGTCTGGAGAGGTCCTTGCACAGCCTTTGGGAGAAAAGCAGCTGTCCCTTGTTTTCTTGTCCTCTGTGGCTGTTTTCACACTTCTGTAGTCTGCAGCCACGATACCTGCGACGTCCCCATCAGTTGTTAAGATGTGGGAAGTGCATTTGATCCTAATAATAAGTAAAGTGCTGGAATTTGTGACTGGCTTCCTTTTTCCATTAGAGCAGAGTCGAAGTTATAAATGACCTATAATAAGGCAGTTCCCACTCAACTCACATTCTGCTATGCTTTCTTGACTGAGAAAGAGAGAAAATAAAGTGTTATAGCTGGGACAGAGTGCATGGAACCTTCAGTGTGGCTGTGAGGGCTACCTAGCTCATGACCCTCATCTGTCACACTATGGTGGCAGAGAAAACTGCTGGTCCTGTTAGCATCCAGTCCTCTGCAAGCCGGATTTACTCCCTCTGACTCCAGAATGGAGCTAGCAAGAATGCTTCTGTCCTCTCTCCAGTCACTGTAGAAACAGAAGCATGAGTGTATGTAATTTTACAGAAATAAATACACATGGTGTACAGATTAGAAAAATGAGAATTAGAGCTTCAGTTTCCAAGAAAAAGGTTCTCCCCCCGCTTTTTTTTAACACTCTCCATTTTATAAAACATGTGATACAGGCTGCCATGGATAATTAGGTGCTAAATAGATGTTAAAAAATTTGATGACAAATTTCTTTGACCTCCCTGGTGATGAGACTATTCACACAGAGCCCCATGGACTGGGGCAGGAACAGTAAGATCTGACTACGAGTCAATTAATTTTACCAGGAAACATTGTGTCGACTGAGCTGAGCCCTAAAAGCCATCTCACAACTGCTTACTAAAGGCACCAAAATGCATGTGCCAGAGTGAGGTTGGAGAAAGAAAAGGTATCGGGCTTTCTGAAAACACAGCCCTCTTCCTGAACTGAACAGTGGATCCATGCACCTGCTATTTGAACATGTTGTAGGTGAGAAAACTCTCACCCTCTTCGAGCTGGCTCCTCCCAGGAGGAGGTGTAGCCAAGTTTGTGGCCCAGTGAGCCAGCCCAAGGGCCAGCCAGCTTCTAGACACAGAGACAGGTGCCCAGATGAGCTGACAAATGGTGTGAGAGTAAAGCTGTTTGTGTTTTCTCAACCTCGCCGAGCCAGTGGGGATCAGTTATCCAACAGTTGTACTCACGAGGGGCCTGCTCTGTGCTGGACACTCTTTTAAAACAAGGGTTCTAGAAGGTATTTCAAATGTGGTTCCTACATGCTGGTCGAGTCAGCACTGGGATGTGAGGAACCCAAAATTACGGATTCAGGATTAATTAATACCAGAGTATACTTCAGAAGTTGGAAAATAACATTCCAAGGAGGAGAAGGACTTGTGCTTGGTCTTAGAAGAGTGGGAGGAGCTTAAGCAATAGGAGGGAAGGGTTTGGTTACAAAATCCTGCTAGGAAATGTCAGGGCGGAGAAAGAGCAAAGGCTCAGAGATAGGCATATAGATATTGAGCCTAGACCCTATTATTCTCTCTCTCTCTCTCTCTCTCTCTCTCTCTCTCTCTCTCTCTCTCTCTCTCTCTCTCTCTCTCTCGGTGTGTGTCTGTCTCTTTCTGTCTCTCTTTCTCACTCTGTCTCTCTCTGTATCTGTCTCAGTCTTTCTGTCTGTTTCTGAGTATCTCTCTCTCACTGTCTGTCTCTCTCTGTATCTGTTTCAGTCTCTCTCTCTCTGTTACACACACACACATACACACACACACATACACACACACACACACACACACACACACACACACAGAGAGAGAGAGAGAGAGAGAGAGAGAGAGAGAGAGAGAGAGAGAGAGAGAGAGAATAGAGCATATTGTGTTAAGAATTAAAAAGAATAAGCCACAACTATTTTTTAAAAAAGCAGGAAACTGAAGATTCGTGAACAGTGTGATCTAAATTAAAATTAATTCATAATGACCTTACACATTGGCTGGGAATGGTGAGCCCAGGGTCGCCTGCCCCAGACACAGAATTAGACATTAGCTTGGCAGATGAGGTTGGTCTCATCAGTTGCCTTGGAAGCAAGAGTCTCTGCTGTTCTTTCTATCATGTGATCATCTCTGGCTGGATCAGGCTGACCCACAGATTCGCTCTGCATGATTGAGTCACTGATCAGTAAATTAAAATCTGACAAACAATAGCACAGTTGAGCCTTTTGTGGCCTCCCATGAGGGAAAGGGGGAAGAGCCAGGGCTCAGCTTCAAGCTTCCCTTTGCCCTGGCCCATCTTTTGCTGGTAAGCATCAGGCTTGTGCCCAAGGTCCTGATGTATGTAGCAGGCATCTGGCTGGGAACAAAGGGAGCTTCAGTCAGCTGGTGAAGAAAAGGAGCTTCTGTGACAAGCTCTCTACCTCACTCCATCACCGTCCCACCCCATCCTAAAAATCCAAGTACAAGAGAGGAAGCCTGAAAAGCAAAAGAACCAAGTTGGCAGCATGTGGCAGGGGTGGGTGGGACACCAGGGAAGGAGGAGGCATGGCAAGGCAGTTGGGGATTTCGTTTTTGTTGTTATTTTTTCACATTAATGATGAGAAGGATTTGAAGACTTGGTTAATGACTTTGCCAGCCCCCCCCCCAAAAAAAAATGTAATTAGCTGAGGAAAATCCGCTGCTGATGTTGGAGCTGGTGGTTTAACGAAGCCTGCCCTAATGAGGGTGTCAGGCTCTCATTCCGATTGCCTTTACAAACCAGGCCTCTTCTCCAGAGTTCGTGCTTGATTAGCTCCAGAGAAAAACTGAACATAACACATTCTTCAAAGAGAGAAAAAGGAACCATGCCAGTTAGTGCATGGCCCTGGAGAGGCGGCTTTTCCTGTCAACCTAACCTCTTGCCTCCTCCTCTCATGCTTAGGGCCTTTGGCAAGGAGCAAAGGCTTGGAAGGGATCTTGGCATAAAATTCTGAACGTGCTTAGGTATCAGCATCTCCCCTAAACCCTAAACTCCCTCTCTCCTACCTTTGTTGCAGTCTTCAGCTCTATTATACATCTTTCTTGGAAGCGAGGACTGAGCCACAGCTGGACTGTTAAGAGGTATATGACAGTAAATATTCATTGTTTTCTGTTGGGTTTGGATTAGAACTGGAGGCTTGTGATTAAACTTTAGAGTGTTCTGGGTCAAATGACTTACCATTTGGAAACACTTCAAAGCCAGCAGTTAACAGTTGGTGTTGGGAGTGAGCATGGTTATCCACTGGATCTGTACTGGTTAGTTTTTATTGTCAAGTTGACGCAACCCATAGTTACCCAAGAAGAAGGAATTTCCATTGAGGAATTGCCCAGACCAGATTGGCCTGGGCCATGTCTGTGAGAAATCATTGTGATTGCTGATTAAAATGGGAAGGCCCAGCCAACTGTGGGAGAAACTATTTCTCAATCAGGTGGTCCTGGGCTGAATACACCAAGCTAACTAGGATCAAACCGCAGAACAAGCCAGTAAGCATCATTTCTCAATGATATCTGCTCCAGTTCCCACCTGAGCTCTTGGCCTGACTTTTCTCCATGATGGTCTGTGATCTGGAAGTGTGCACCAGGGTTCTTTAGGTCATGGTCATGGTGCTTATCATAGCAAATGAAAGTAAACTATAAGAGGATTCTAATGCAAAATGTGACATTGAGGGTTCTGCTTTTATCTTCTGTGTCTTCATGTCTTGGTCAGAATTTGGGGCCTGGGGAGGGTGTCTGACAATAAATGTAATTCCTAGTTTCCATCCATCTCTATTGTGCTGTAATGCTATGTAACTGTCTACTGTTTCACATAGGTCTCTACTTGCAGGATAAAAATTTACAGACAATAAAAGAGACTCAAGTCTTCATGCATGTATATTATGCTCTCAAGGAAGTGGCTATGCCTTTCTATCCTTAGATTTTGAAGAAAGTTTATGGGAGGCCAGCTGGGCAACCAGCTTCTGCATTTTACCCTAGGGTACTCTTGAGGAGTTAAGGATAAGAGATTCAGATAGAAGGATGGAGGGGAGAGAGACAAATAGAAACACAGGATAGCCTCGGGAGGGCCTGGATCATCCACCAGCCCCTTCTGTCTCTTCTAAAGGGCTATTTATAGGAATGCCAAGGGGTGGAGCAAAAGACCTCCCCCTAGCTTAGCCAAGTGTAGACCCTTCCAATCACCTAGAAACTATGCACATGGTCTAGCAATCCTCTAATGCATGCAGCCCTGCTGGGTAAAGCAAGCTCAGATCTCACTAGGAAACATTTATGAGCTTCCACAAGAGTTCATCTCTCTCTCTCTCTCTCTCTCTCTCTCTCTCTCTCTCTCTCTCTCTCCATTTATATACATACATACATACATATATATGTATGTATACACACACACACGTGTGTGTGTGTGTGTGTGTGTGTGTGTGTGTGTGTGTGTGAGAGAGAGAGAGAGAGAGAGAGAGAGAGAGAGAGAGAGAGAGCATGGATGTGCACAGCATGGATACTGAGATCAGAAGACAACTTTGGGTGTTGATCCTTAAGTGCTTCTCTCTTGGGTTTGAAACAGCAAGTCCCATTGGCCTGGAACTTCTCCATGGCACCAGGATAGCTGGCATATGGGTTTCTTGGGATCTACCTGTCACACATGTGGGTCTCTTGGGGTCTGTCTACCTGTCAGACATGTGGGTTTCTTGGGATCTGACAGACATGTGGGTTTCTTGGGGTCTGTCTACCTGACAGACATGTGGGTTTCCAGGGATCCTGCTCTCTCCTTTAGCTGTCTTGCCATATCTGAGACTTAGACATTAGCTACTACATCCAGCTTTTTTTTTTGGTGGGTTCTAGGCATCTGAATTTAAGTCCTATTGCTTGGGAAGTGAGCACTTTTCTGACTGAGCTATCTCCCCAGCCCACTGATCACGCATTGAAAACATCTGTCTCAGAACTCTTGACATCAATCTCCTCTCTCTATGTAAAGTGACTACTTTTGGCACAATTGAATTATTTCTCTAAGTTATGTATTTATTCAGCCCAATGATCAAGCTTCACTGAAGGATACAGTGACATTTTGTGCAGGTAATATTGATAATACCAAGTATTGACATATGGAGATCCTAGCTTGCATAGCCCCAAAGATTAGATGTCAAGACAAGATAGTCAAGGGCTCAATTTAGAGAGGATAAAGAGAGAATTGGATGACTAGGGCACTGGATATCATGGCAGGCCTTTGCTCTTCTACAAGGTCCTATAGCTATATGGCTAAGGTCAGTGGTTAGGTATCGATTTGACTTTGTATCTCTAAACAAACTTATAGAAATTACTTAACTCTTTTAATCTTCTGTTTCCTCATTTGAAAATAAAAGCAATAATTTTTAGTTATATTTGTGGGCAATATTCAATGAAATAGTGAGTGTATTAGGCATTGTGTCTGGCACATGATAAGACTTTAACAAATACTGTAGTTACTATTAACTCCCCATCTCCATCATCAATAGTATGAGAAGACAACAGTATGTTCTTATAATCACAAAGCAAAACAGAAGCCCAAAGAAGGAGGAAGTACACTCAGTAGAGTTGTGATAAAAAGATGACAAGTATAAGAAAGGGTTTGTCCTTGAGATTGTCATGAAATAACATCAGCTATGTAGACTCATCACTCTTCTATGTAATTGAAGAATCTTTAATGAGAGAAGAATAAGGGCAAAGGGATCTGAATATCTAATGAGGCCCTGGCACAGCAGACCTCATAGATCCAGGATGATCAAGTTGTACCCTACATGTGGTTCATGAAAATGACCTAGGCTGTACCCCATGTTAAAGGCCTTCCACCTACACCTTGTCTAGCTTCTCTGAGAAACACAGTTTTGAAGGGTCCACCTGATTTTTCATCTTAGAACAAAACAGATCTTTGAAGTTATAACTGGTTTATATAGTGACACTAAAGATTATAGACCAAATTCATGGAAATCTAACTTCTGTTCTCAGCTCATGGTGTCACAGGCTGTTTCCTTCTGAAGTCACTGAGATCCTCAGGTATGCTTCACATATGGTCTGCCTCAATGACTGGGTTTTAAAGCTACTGATCATTTTTTCTCAGTCCAGCTATTGCCCATAGAGACACCAACTTTCTTAAGATTTCCTTTCTTCCCCTTGGCCTGAGCTGCCTCACTTTTGAAGAGACAGAAGAAAAATCTCAATTCCATCTGATTGAAAAAAAAAAGAACTCCAATGGTCATTAGCAAAAAATATCCACTGCTTCTTCTGTTACTTGTTTAATAATTCCTTTAATGTTAGGTACTAATGGAGCAGATTATTATCATGATTTTATTTAATCAAGATCATCTACTGCATGAAACAAGGAGGAAAGAGGAAAGGAGCATAGCCAAGAATAGGCATTGGGCATTAGCCAGCTGGAGATGTTTATTTATTGGCTTCATGCTTGGCTAGTGAAGTTTTGAAGGGCTGGTGCTCATAGCCCAGGGAGAAAGCCTGTCGCACGCTGTTCTGCCCATGGGTTGCTGAGACAGCGACCTGGAGTGCTTTTGCTTCTATGTGGGTCCTTTAATCTCCCAGATTGGCTGTCATGCATAATACACACATTTATGCATGGGTGTGCACACATAGCCACACAAATGGGTTCTATGCAGATCTGTCCTTTTAATACCTGACACTGATTAGGGGTCGCATCTATAATGGCTGCCTCAATTGCAACATCTCTCGTAAAATTGTTGAGTTTAAATCCAGAGGGATGTAAGGACCTAAGCTCGGCCTGATTCCTCACTGCCTGTCTAGATATCTAGGCCTGTCATTGGAATGAGGGAATCCACTGAGGTGGCCTTAGACCTAAAAACAGGAGCCATGGTAAACTACTGCTCTGCCATCCTGTTGCACTCAGTACCACTCACCTTAGCATTCTCATTAAGGCAAAGACAGGTAACTGGAGCTATTAAGGATCAGAGAGCAGTTTCATAAGGCATGCATCCCCTTGTGTCACAGTATAACAGTAAAGTCAGGGGTCTGAGTCAAGAAAACTCTCAAGAACCAAAAAAAAGGATTCTCTAAAAAAAGAATTCAAAGCAGGATACCCCTAAATAGTCCCAGCTGACTCCAACACACTAGCCTCCAGCTACTGTCCCTGTTGGCTCCAGAATCTCATTAGATCAAACTCGTGAGTCTCATAGAGGAGTTAAAGACAAATATTCCAGAGTCAAGAGGAAAGACAGTGATCAAAGCTAACTGTCTTGAAACTTTTAGACCTAAGAAAAATAAAATGAAGGAAATAAGTCAGAAGCTATAATGTTGAGTTGCCTTAGAGAAAACCTGCTCATAATCTCACTGGATTGAAGGGGGCCTTAAGGGTCACCCTGCCTACCTAAAAAATCTCTTCATGTCAGAGTTGGTCTTTCATTTATGGGTGGTTGTTATTCCCTATCTTGACCAGGCAAATAGCATTTTAATGAGGCAGGATCCTCAGAACATTCCATTTCTTCCCTGAGCACTGGCTACTTGGGACTAGAAGTGTGAGTAAGAGAATCTGGGGGTCTCAAGGCAGCCAGCAGCAGCAAAAGCATACTCCATTTAGAGACTAGCCAGGTGTGGTGAGGCTTCCTCCTGCCAGCGAGTTGTGCAATTCATGTCAGAAGACTCAGAACACATACTGAGGCCTCTTAATTAATATGGTGGCCCATGGCAACTGGAAAGCATTTCCAGAAGATTAAAAGCCCCAGAAAGGCCCCAAGAGAAGGTAGTGTTCCTAATAACTTATAAATTGAAGTTGCTACTTAATATGTTTAAAGTGTTTCACTTGTCTTCCACTCGGGAAGGAAATAGGCAAGGCATAATGGATTTCTATTCACCAACCACCACAGGAGAGAAAATCTGTCAGAGAAGATAATCAAGGGGTTTTCTTTATAGTTTAGGTGGCTTCCTCTGTCAGAAAAAAGATTCTCAAGGTCAAGAATATGTTACCACAATCTTAATGGCATAATTTGACTTCAAAGGTCTGACTTACCTTTGGGAAGGGAGATGTCTGTTTGTCAGCGCTAAATGAGTTGATGGTTGCTTCTGAACCAAATCCATTATGTCCTTGGTCTGTGGTTTTGGCTTAATGGTCAGGAAGACATTACCATGTTCTTTCTACCTTTACTCTACCAGCTTGGCATTGTTTCCAGTTTGGCATGGGTCATGATTACAATCGTCAACAATTGATGACAAGAATTGTACATTTCCTTTAGCTATCCCATGCTGTAGAGGCAGGCAAGTATCAGGTTCAATGAGGCCATGAAGTTTGCAGAATGTTGCACAGTTGGGTAGAATTGTTATTTTATTGGTAACTATATTAGTTTATTTTCTTGTTGCTGTGGTCAAATGGCTGACAAGAAGCAACTAAAGGGAAGAAGGCTTAATTTTGGCTTAAATTTCAAGGGGTACAGCCTCCCATGGTAGAAAAGCCATGGCAGCAGAAGCTTGAAGCAAGTGGTCACATTGTATCAGGGGATGTGTGGGGCGGGGGATAGGGGGAGAGTAGAGAGGCTGGGGGATATCATTGTTAGTGCTTAGCTTGCATCCCCAGACCATAGGGTGGTTGCCATTCACATTCAGGTTTGGTCTTCCTTCCCCAGTTAAACCTTTCTCAAAACAACCGCATAGACACCCTCAGAGGTGTGTTTCCATGGTGATTCTAAATCCAGTCAAGTTAACAAATTAGTTTCATCATCATAGAGATCTTCATGCTAGTAATTTAGGCCAGTTTTCTAGTTGACTAACAAATCACAAGATCAGAAAGGTCTTGAAGCCATCTATCTATCTATCTATCTATCTATCTATCTATCTATCTATCTATCTATCTATCTATCTATCTGTCTATCATTCATCTATCTATCTATCATCTATCTCTATCAATCTATGTTTATCTATCTATATCTGTCTACCTATCAATCTATTTTCTATCTACGTGTCTATCTATGTATGTATGTATCTATCATCTGTCATATATCATTTATTTGTCTATCATCTAACTATTCCATCTACTTATTTATTATCTGTCTGTCTGTCTGTCTATCATCTATGCCATTCATTCTTTATCCTTGGAAGTCTGATTCTGGATTTGAATGACTAGATACCCCATGGGTTTGCTGAGTTTTTTTCTTCTTTGCATAGTTTGTAGAAAAGCCAAAGTCAGATATGAGTTATTGTTGTCATATAAGAGTCTTGGCCCTATCTTCAGGCACTGTTAAGGAAGAGTAGGAAACTAAATGTGCCTATTTAATTCTTAATTTTTTGCCACTATTTAATTCCTTTAGGGGTATAATTTGAATTCTGTGTGTCCAGTTGCCTCGAGGGATAATTAATGATGTCTCAGATTCACTCTCCTGTTACTCCTCCACTGAGCTTTGAAATGCTAGCTGATTGATTGGCCACAGTCTCTTGACAGATGGTCACTGGAAACAAAATCTCAGCTTTTCCACTTTTCTGCCAATGGTTCACACAGCCCAGGTGATGCCCTAAAACTTCTGTGACATTTAATAGATCCGGACTCTTTTATTCTATGATTTATTGATCGTGTGACACTGATCAGGGAAGGGTTTCACCAGGCCCCAGGTTACTAAGAGCCTCATTTCTTGTACAACATGTCTTTACCTATTGCTGTTCCTTTTGTTCCAAAAAGCACTAGCTGTTTTTAGTACCAAAAATCAGCCTGACTTTTATGCTTGCATTTACTTTGGTTAGTTTGATTTTGTTCCCTGACTAAAATGTAAACTCCATTAGATTAGAAGCCCTACCTGTATTATTTCTTTAACAGTAATAACAGAAACCACTAGAAACACACATCCCCAAAGCAGGTCTGGTAAACACTCATTGAATAGCTTAATAACAAATAAATGAGTCTCGTAGGTAGTCAGCTTGTATGAATTTAGCTTGTAGGCACATAGATGTCTATATTGCATTGTACTCAAAGTTGATGAGCCCTGTCTTCCTCTCCTCTCTTCTCTCCCTCTCCCTCTCCCCTTCTCTCTCTGTCTCTCTGTCTCTGTCTCTGTCTCTCTCTGTCTCTCTCTGTCTTGCTTTCTCTCTCTCTCTCTCTCTCTCTCTCTCTCTCTCTCTCTCTCTCTCTCACATGTGTGCTCGGCTCGCTCTCCTTCTCTCCACTTGTTCCTTCATTCTACAAGCAGTTATTGACTTTCTGCTTTATGCCAAGTACTAAAATCAATGTTGGAGCTATAAGAGATATGTCAGACATGAGCATGACTTTCGTTAAGACTATACTCTATTAGAAGAGATAGAAAAGCCAGTTAAAGTCAAAAGTACTTGTGGTTAGTGTGGAAAGGTCTATGTACAGAACATTGAGGCTTGGAAGGAGTCCATGGAAGCCAAGATGCTGAACCGACTTTGAAGAATCAGCTAAGTTGGGAGGCATGACCCAAGACCTAGGGTGAGAACCCGGGGGGCAGGGGAGGCTTCTGGTTAAAACATGTGGTTAGGACGAACTCAAAAAGGAGAGCTGACAAAAATTTTTCTGACCCTGGGTAATTACCATCAATGTTACAGAAAACACTGTTATAAAAATTATAAACTATACAAATTATCTGACAAACTTCATGTTTCTCAGGTGAGTACCATATATGTCAATTTCATTATAAAATAAAGGTTGTTTTCATTTGTTTGATCTCTATTAAAGTCAGTAGAAATGATTTATTGATTTTTAAAAGAAAAATGTGTTTTAAAATGCCACTTTTTTGCAAGGGATTTGTGAATAGTTGTGGAGTCTTCATATAGTTCCAATACAATTGTATTTACAAAATGTTAACCATTTTGAGAAAAATCAATAAAATAGTCAGAAAACTCATGCAAAGATGAATAAAAGCAAAATAATGCTATACCATGAAGTTGGTTGTTACTTATTTTTAATGTTCACACTTTGTAACTTGTTGTTCATCACCTGAATATAGATGTATCTTAAAGTTTTGTTTTGGGTTTTCAATGCCATAAAACCTGGAGCTAAGACAAACACACTGTGACCAGAGCGATGCAGTCCAGAACACAAAGTTTGCCAACAACTCCTGCACTTGCCCTGAATCAGCCAGGTTGGACAGTGTGTTCTTGCCCAGACTGGAAGCAGGAGTCTGTCTGGACTCAGATGCCAGAGGGTATTTGTTCCTCACAATAAACTTTTGTTTGCAGGAAGATAATAACCTTCTTCCTGCCTTTCTTCCTCACTTGGTTAGCAGGAAGTCCCCAGAGGCCCTTGACCTAAGATTTGGGCCATTTTCATATGCCACCTCTTTTAGAGTCTTTGAAAGTAATATCCTAAGACACCTGTGACTTTCAGGTGTAAACTTTTCTATGAAGGTAGGAGAGCTAAAATAATAGATATTCCAATGAACTGGGCTTGTATGAGAATATAATTGTAACTGAATATGCCAGTGGACTTTCAAGTTCTCACTGTAGAATGACAGTTTATTTAGCTTTCTAGACATATGCCTTATTCTAATGTAACAAGTCTTTTTTATTATGAAGGGGCTTTACACTTCTACTTAGCAACTGACCATAGAATAGAGTATTTATGTACTTCAGAGGAATTTATACATTGTGAGCTTATTATTATCACAAAATCTCATTATTAGGTAACAATTACATATAAATATTGCACAACACTACATCTTGCATATTATTGTTTACATAATCATCCACAATTAATTGGTAAGTCACAGCAAAGTGTTGTGACATTTGTCACCAATTTGAATCATGGGAGCAAAGAATCCATATAGAAGAACTTGAGGCCTGAGAATCCTCTCCCCTATACTTGGGGCAAATTGCCCCTGGTGGCTGGAGCTTATTACTGGCAACTGGTTGCTAGAGAGCTGAGGTCATCAGTAGTCACAGTCTCTCCGCAGAGGAGACATTCTACTGAAGCAAGATTAGAGATACTACAGAGACAGGTTTAGACAGATTAAAACCTTGTTTTCTAACATTCTATATCTTATATGTTTTAGAGAAACAAACACAAGACATCTTTGGTTGAATGTCTGCACTCTAGTATATGGTCAGTTAACTGTACATGAACCTAACAAATGGCCTCATGAGAAAAGTATTGAGAGGATCTGGCATCACCCTCTCAGCTCCTCCAATGTTTTGTTTCTCTGGACGTTGGCTTTCTCATCAGATGAAGGGATCAGACCTAGAGATTTTCAGTGGGTCGCTAAGCGGAAAGACAACATTTATTTCTTTGTTAAAATTCAGCTAAATTTGAGGATCTAACAGCATCTTGCTGGCATGTAGTGATACATACTATGAATAATGTTATTTAAACATGGAGAAAATAAAACGTGAGAGAGCTGAGAGTTTGTTGTTTGTTTGTGTTTCTACCAACTAATCTTGGATCTGGGTTCTTAGTAGTTTCTTGGGAAACAGTCCTTTGTGACAATGTTCATCTGACCTCTGGCCAGCTAGATGTGGACGTTGGCTAGTTTCTTTTTTTCAATTTGTGAAGTAAGGATGGATCTAGGTACCCGCATGATCCCATTCTGTCCTTTGGATTTGTGAGGAGTCAGAGAGAGCTTGAGTGTCTATGGGCAAGCTCATGATGACTAAAGAATAATGGTCTGTAAACTCTGAGGCTGCAGTCTGGGAAGATGGACTCTATGGATACCACAGTAGATAAAGAAAGAGCTTGCTGCATGAGCATGAAGACCTGAGTTCATCCCCAGCACCCACATAAAATTCAGGCACTGTTGTTCTCTACGGTGAAATTTTGTAACCCAACCCAGCACAGGACAGGGCAGAGACAGGTGCATCCTGGGGGTTAGCTGGCCAGTCTAGCAGAAACAGGAGCTTCAGGTCCAGTGACAGATCCTATCTCAAAAATAAGGTGACTACCAATAAAGGAAGACACTCAACATTGACTGATGGCCTCCGCACATGCATGCCCACCATGTATACACCCTGCTCCCACATACAAAAAACATAGGCTCTGAATTAGTCACTGGGGCTCTATCCCAATCCTTCTAATAACACGTTGTGTGATCTTGAACAAATTATTTGACTTCCATGCCTCATTTTTTTTCAAACAACAGTGGGGAAACTCTGCCTCTTAGAGTTAAAACTGTAGAGTATTTTGAACAACTGTCTGACACATAGCAAACACCCATTAATGAACAGCTGCTATTGTTTTATTTTTGTGTGATATGGGCAATGAATCTATGGGCTGGATTTTACTGTAACCCTGTTGTGACCATATGTATGCATAATTAGTGAGGAAGGGTGGAGGGGCTCCGAAGGGACCCTGTGTAAGCGAGAAAGATGGTGTTTAAACCATTCCTCGGGGATTGATGTTTATGTCGCTCTTATGGCTCTTTAGGGAATAAAATTACCTCTGGCTTTCAGTGGCCTAATTCAATGTCTGACAACTTCTCTTGGTTGGGAAGTTATTCCTTCTGTGTGGCTTAATTACCTATTGTTACAGCTTCAGTTTGGGGTGAGAGAAAGGATAGCCCATCTGATTGTGCCATGAATATGATTGATGGCTCTGCTGAAAGCTACTGGTTCATACACAGATGCTTATTGTCTGTGGATTACTTCAGGGCTTGGTTCTATATAGTTGAGTGCAGTGTCCTCCAGGCAGGGTTCTGCTGTGTCTGAGATTTCTTAGTATGGACTACAGAGCAGGTAGCAGTTAGAAGGACCTAGAATACTTGAACTTCTACCGGGCGCAACCAGAACGTGTTTACTCTCTCTATATTTGCAGGAGAGATTGCACCAGGAGAATGTATTCTCAAGATAAAGTAAGAAAAAAATTGCAGAGCAGAAAGTTGTGTCCCCAGAAAGCCTCATGTCTTGGTGTGTCACTTAGCAGCTGACTCTACGGCATGTTTCTCTACCTCCTCATGTGGCCTGTTTGAACATGGTCGTAGTGTGTTTGTATGTATGCTTATATGCATATATGTGTTCAGATGGAGGGAAGTGGAGGATAGCCAAAAAGATTTACTGGGAGACTGTATTCATAAATCCAGAGCGTCATCATTGCGAAACTGGAAAAAGGGGGAGCTTTTAATTTGTTTGGGAGAATGTTCTTGAGCCATCTTCATGTGGGTGGGCCCAGTGGGAAATGATAGGGACTTTTTAGCTCTATCATATACAGTAGGTTGGCAGTGACTAGAGCCAAGGTCAGGAGGGGAGCCTTTTGTCACACCTTGGCCTAATGAAGTAGATTTGAAGAGATATTAACCAAAATAAAGGGATGAGCTTGACTGGGTACCCAAAGGTTTATGCCTGCGGAGTGCTGTAGAGGAGAGAACATGGCAGGCTCCCTTCACCTCTCCAAACCCTAGTGTGGCCTTGTCGCGATCACAAGCTTGTTCAACCACACTGAGCACTGTAGGCTCATCTCCAGCACACAGCTAGTGCTGTCCTGACTTGTAAGGACTGGCCTCTGAGGTAGTGGCCTCTGGATTTTTGAAAGTTCATCAGGAAACTCCTCCACCAGCCTCACTCTAGGATATGGTATCAGCTCCATGAAAGCAAAACAAAACTGTGTTCCTGCCACCCAAGTCATGTGCTAAGCAGTGGGATTTCTTCCCACAGTTGGTGCTCCACTCTGATGGATGTAAATGTGTCGATGGTTTTCACTGCTGGGCCAGTTATTCTGGTGGAGACAGTTAAGGTCACTCTGAGCAAAGTCTTGATGCTGTGTGATGTATTTGCGTTGCCCACATTAACATCATGACTTAGCCTAATTCTTAGCAACCACAATGAGCAGTTTAGTGGCGACTTCTTCTTTGTACAGACAAGAAATCTGAGTTTTAGAGTTGATAGGACTCATTGATTCAGAGATCCAGTGTTAGGATCCATCTAAAATTGATTGTTTTGATATGAGATGAAACTTGATGCCACCCCAGGCTGGCCACTAAAAAAAAAGCCCCAATTCAGCTTTATGTGTAACACATTTACCTTAAAAAGCAAACCCTTTTCCCCACTTCTGCAACTGAAAACCCCAAATCACAATCTTCCCTAGCCTCTATCTCAAATATTTGCTAAGCCAGAAACAACTAGATTCCTTGAAATGATGCGCCGAGCGCACATAGTTTCATTTCTCTCCCTTGTTGAACACCAGTGTCAGCAGAGTGTCCCTTGGTTGCTGAGTGACGCTTACTACAAGTGCTCAGCACATTGGGTTGCGTGAATTAATGAATGAGTGATGAATGGCGTTAGCAGATGAAGCAATGACACTGTAGAGCACTTATCTTTCTTTGTGCAAATACCTGATGTCCTGTCTTTCCAGGGTGGCATGATTGCTCTGTTGCTATCCATCTTGTGCCTGGTGATGATCCTGTACACTCGCAGGCGCTGGTGCAAACGTCGCCGGGTCCCCCAACCCCAGAAGAGTGCCAGTGCAGAGGCAGCCAATGAGATTCACTATATTCCATCTGTGCTGATTGGCGGCCACGGGCGAGAAAGCTTGCGCAATGCCCGTGTGCAGGGCCACAACTCCAGTGGCACCCTGAGCATCCGGGAGACGCCCATCCTGGATGGCTATGAGTATGACATCACAGACCTGCGTCACCACCTGCAGAGAGAGTGCATGAATGGAGGGGAGGACTTTGCCAGTCAGGTCACCCGCACCTTGGACTCCCTACAGGGCTGCAATGAGAAGTCTGGGATGGACCTCACACCAGGTAAGAATGGGAGAAGGGATGGGCGCATTTAGTCCTTGCTCAGATAGGCCAAATTGTAGCCAGCCAACAGCTGTTGTGTAGCAAAATGTATTGATGCCTTTCCTCAGGTGGGCAAAAATAACCTTTTTCATGGACTCCATCCCAACTGAGGAGCTATTAGCAGTTAATGGCTCCTGGGAGAAGAAGAGTCAGTTTTCTTCATGAGTGTGAGCCCTGGTAGGTTGCTATGTTCCAGTGGACAGTCCTACACCCACGTAATACAGGCAAGCACCAACTGGACTTAGTTGGATATTAAAAAAAAAAACAAAAACTCTATGAAGAGGACATTAAGATGACATTAAGTGTGTGAGAGGATATAGGGGGAGTAAGAATGGGACATGAGGGGTGGGTTTGATCAAAATACATTGTATACATTTATGAGATTCTCAGACTTAACAAAAACAACAACCTGTTTTCTTAGATAACTGGTTTTCTAATCCATAAAATAAGAAGCACAGTATTAGTGTAAGTTGGCTCCTTTTCCACTTCCACCCAGCACTGGGAGCAGAAAAATGCCTTTGCATGTAGTAGAAGTGGAGTTGAACCTTTTAGTGTACACTGGGCAGCCCCCAAGGAAGTGAGGTTGTGGCATGGGAAACCAACCTAGCTTGACTTCTTTGTGTGTCACATATTTGCACAGGCAACTCAATTCTTTAGTGACATGGAGTGTCCTCAGCTACCCATTTTTTGTTCGGTTGGAGTTTTTGTTTTGTTTTTCTCTCTGCCTCCTAAGATGTGGGCTTTGTATCTTCTAATTACATTACCTTGCCCCTGCTTCTGTGGTCTCTACATAGGATGCATTTTTTTTTTTTCAAAGAAAGTGGAAGAATGCAATCAAAGCATCAGCTCTTAGATGCTAGACATATCTATGGAGACAGTGGATAGAAGAGCCTTGGCTCCAATCCAGCAGAACAAGATCAGGGTCACAAACATGCAGAGAGGGAGGAGCTGCTCTTTTATGATAGCCCACCTCTCTCTCTTTCAAACTGCTATGAATAAGTACATCTTGAAAGGGAGCGCCTCAACAGTCATCCTTCAAGGCACTGCCCAGTACCTTCCTCTTTGAGGAAGACACATTTGATACTGCATACTGCTAAAGATGCACAGACTTTGGGTGAGGCTGCAAAGGTTAAAATCGCACAGCGGGAAATGGAAATTCTATTTGGCATCTAGAAGACGACCTTTATCAGTAATCATTTCCTAATACGATTTCAAGTCTGAGAACCTCAAGGTCTGAGAACTTTGAAGTCTGAGAATACGAAGGAGGATTCTCCAACGTGTATCATATTCCCCATAGTGCTGGTCATAGTACCAGGGCCATGGAATAGACGCCAGGAACTTCGGGGTTCAAACCCAAACTCCTTTTAGGGAGCAGACAGATCACACAAATGAGTGCAGGAGCTGGGGTTCAGTCAACAGGCAATGGTGAAGGCTGTCATGAAAGAGAGGCCACCTTCTATCTGAAGCACATAGATTCTATTTCTGCTGAAATCCTGTGCTGGCCAGAAGGAAAAAAACCTGCATTCTGCATTTAGCCAAAGGCTGGTAAGCAGTGACATTATCAATGTGGAATTAGCTAAATTGGATTTTCAATTGTAATCCTCTTACCTCACTCCTCCTGTAACTTTGTAGCCCCTAGAAAGCAGAGAGGAGTGTCATAGTTTCCACTAGCTTTTCACTTTATATGTTCCTCATTTCAATGCCCTGGACCCATCTACTCAGCTCATGTAGATTTTCTCACTTTCCTTCGTCTGTTCTCTTAAGTGTTCTATTTTTTTCCCTTTTGTCTTGACTTTTCCTTATCTAGGAAGTGACAATGCCAAGCTGTCCCTGATGAACAAGTATAAAGATAATATCATAGCCACGAGCCCCGTGGATTCCAACCACCAGCAAGCCACTCTGCTCTCCCACACCTCCAGTAGCCAGAGAAAGAGGATCAGCAACAAAGCAAGAGGTAGCCATGTCTAGTTCTAAGTCTCGAAGATGGGTTTCAGAATGTGGGTAGAGGCAGGGTCATTAAACCAACTACACATGCTGTCATACAAAGCTACAAACACACAGTCTTCTGGAGGCCAGATAAAAGCTATTCGCCCCCAAATTTAAGAGTGATTAAGTACCTTCATGGACATGAATGGTTCCTAGGAACTAACTGAACAAGTGTGCAAAGATGTGTGTAAATGGCTGTTTACCACATTTAAACAAGCTAAAAAATTGGAAATGGTTTAGATGCCCACCGACAGGGAATTGGTTAACTATCTGACACATCTGCTTAATGTCCAGTGACTTAGCATGCAGTCATTTAAAACGATTGTATAGATCTTTATTTGTTAATATGGAAGGTTGCCCGCCCATCTATTCGGTGGGGAAAATGAGGTTATAATGAAGGTATGGCACAATTTCATTTTAAAGGGAGATTAAAAAACCGTTTACCTGTTTCAGTATCAGAAAAGGACAGAGGGCATATATATAAAATGATCGAAGAATTTGTCTATGTTTTAGAGGGCTTGAAGGACATGTGCCCTGCACATATGGCTATCTACCTTATTTATTATTTTTGTATATATGTATATGTTCTGGAATCAGTAAAAACTCAGAAATATAGTGTCTTTCCTGCTCTGATGTAATTCTGGTCTCCTATTGACCTGAACGGAACATTTCCCTTTTTTTCTTCTCCACACCTGACTTCTGGAAGTCCTCTCTGACAAGCAGACATCAGACAAGTCCCTCATCATGGAGTCATGTTCTGTATGGAGGACAGAGTGCCATCAAGTGCTCTCATAAATGTTTGCTTCTCCAACAAACCTAGACATTGCAAAGCCCTGGCCCCTCAGCTACCTCTCCCAGACTGCCCATCAACCACTCTTATTTTTATTGATTTTCCAATTAGGCCTCACCCTATGCTTCCGTATCAGGTAAACTGAAAATGTCTACTCTGATTCTTTATTCATTTCAGCTGGTTCCGCCTTCTTGAACCCTGAAGGGGACTCTGGCACTGAGGCAGAAAATGACCCACAGCTGACGTTTTACACTGACCCCTCTCGGAGCCGGAGGCGCAGTCGAGGTAGGAATGATGGGGAGGAGTGTGAGCGTGGGTGTCGATGGGGAAGGTAGGGGCACAGAGGGCTCTGTGCACTGGAGCCAACTTCACCAGGAAGAATGCTTGGACCGCAGCTGGTGCTTCCTCCCAGGAAGAAAGAAGAGCCTAGAGTTCAGTGAGAGCGAGAATCATCTCTCCCAGATAATGGCACTCTCAAACAAGTTTCCAAGTTGTTTGAAAGGCTGTTTCTTGGTCAGAAGACTCTCAATTCCTTCTGGAAGACTCAGCAGTCATACTTTGCTATTCAGACAAATAAAGTGGATGAAGTTGGTTAAATGAATAATATGTATACTCCTCATCAACTCAGCTGCATTGGCCTTGGGGTTGAAGTAGTCTGAGATAGAAGAGTGTAGCTGGTAAGTTATCTAGGAGTTGAGAATACATAGTTTTCTTTGGCCTTTAAGTCTTTACTCAGTAGAATCTTGAGATCTAAGCCTCCAGACTCCTCATTTCTCCTGGCACAGTTTAAGAAACTGATCTGTTCTTCGCATTGACGCAGCTGTGCTTCGTGCAGCCTGTGTATGTATGTACTGCTGCAGGCTCATCCTTAGTGACTTCAGATCCTGGTGCTGTAGGCACCACTGTCCACGATTTTCCTGGTGTTGCCATTACCTCTGAGGGATCTCTCCAGCCAAACGCCAATGACCTCCAGCATCGACTCGCTGTGTGGTGCTGCATAAGAACAGAGTTCCTCCTCTGAGCATTGGTTCTCATGCATGTTGAATAACTTCTGTGAGGATTATGTCCTTTATTTGTTTTGGCAACTGATAAAGTTTATGAAATCACCATTGCTACTTTCAGATCTTTCCAATTGTAGTCTGCAATTTTTATAGAACCCCATCTCGGAATATGTTGAACAGACTCCCCTTGAGACACTGTGGAGGGTATATGAATGGGACAACCGTGTCATTCTGTATTCCGGTGTCTGTAGGCTTCCCGGTCTTTAGCATTTGAATTTTTCTTGCCATTGTTTTTTTTTTTTTTTTTTTTTTTTTTCCTGAAGAGCCAGTGGAGCTCTTAATTGTCTAAAGGTAAATGTTTCATTTTTCCTCAAGTGAGAATGTGGAGATGACAGTATCCCCCTCTCCCTTGATCCTCAAAACATTTTGTAGAACAGATACACAATCTAGGTTGTACCAAAGCAGGTTGTGTCTTGTTTTAATAAAGTCTTATTTGAGAAAACCTCTGGTAGTGAGTTAGTTGCTTTACAGCATAAAATTATTTGTTTCTTTAAATTACAAGCCCCTGAAATGCATCAACTGTCTACTGCTGTTAACTAAACTGTAAGTGGCTCAGGGGTGGAGCATTCCTAATTATTTTTTCAAAGTGCCTACTAAAGGATTTTGGCTATCATGTATGTGTGTAAGTGTCTGCTTAATTGGACTGGATACATCAATCAGATCAGCAAAAACATCTTACAACCTACCTCCTAGGGGTCAGCCTCTATGATAGGTAGTGGGAACATGAAAACATGGCACAATGATAAGGCTCCATCTAATAATATAAATAAATAAAATGAGTACTCAGAAGCGATAATCCTTAATTCTACACGGCAGCAGTAGGAGGCAATAAAGAAGAATTAGAACTGAAATATAGGCAATGTATAGAATGCCTTGAAAAAGAAGTCTTGGGTAAGAACATTTCAGTAGAGGAATGGAGTACATAAAAAGCTCTGAGGACTCCAAGAAATGTGGTTGTCAAGGAAGTGAGGGAGATGGCAGGTCTAGTCAGGCTATAAACATAAATACACAGGGAAGGGAGAGATGAAGCCAGAGAATGAGCTAACTACCAAGGCACAAACCTGCCATGCTGTTGCAATGGCACTTGCTTCTGTAAATAAACAGGAAACCACTGGAAAATTTGAAGGCAGGCAGGGATGCTAGATTGTGGGTTGATGATGCACACAGAGGAAAGGGACAAAAAAATATCAGTTTTGAGTTATTGCAATCTCAGGAGAGCAGTGGCAAGTGCCTGCAAACAGTGATGACATTGTGTGATAAGAGCTGTAGCAGCAGGGTGCAGTGAGGGCTAGAGGAACAAGGGGGAGTGAGAATCTGTTCCTGAAGGTTTCTGGGAAGTATTTTCCAGAAGCTATTGTTTGAGCTGAATCTTGAAGAGTAGGTGTGGACCAGGATGACAAGGTGACAAAATGGCCTTCTGTGAGGGAAGAGATAATATGTGCAAAGTCACTGGCATGGAAGCAATGGTCTCATGAGAAAGCTGAAAAATCGTTTACTACAGTAAAGTCTAGGGTGCATGTTTGTGGCTTATATAGGAAAGAAAGCTAAAAGATCAGCAGAATCCAGGAAGTACACGGTTGTGACTAGATAGGTATTAGCTCTATTGTGTTAGCTCCTCAGTTGTGCTATGTGGAGGCCTCCTCTTGAGGCAGTAGAGATGCTAGCTGAGAGCCAAGGGGTGTGTCTGTGAGGGCGAGACGGGTATTCCCAGAGTCCTAATGTAAGATGAGAGAATGGAGGTGAAATTTTAAACAAAATCAAAACAAATAAACAAACAAAAAACAAAAAAAAAAAAAAAAACAAGCCCACATAATTAAAGTCCTTGGTGGTAAGAAAGTGTGTCTTGTGAACAAGTCGGGAGAGAGCTGGACATAATGGAGTTGTTTGAATTGAGAAGCTGTCCAGTGACAGAACTATATCCTGGACAATGGAAATAGGACGGAAAGCTGGGTTTGAGAAAGGTGACAGCTGTAGTTTGGGTTATGTGGTATTTTAGTGCCAGAAGGTGTTCTGTTGGTGGACCTGCTACAGAGGCTGGGCTGGGTTGATTTCTAAGTGTGAGGAAATGGACCAGTGTGAATAGTACCTCTCCTACTTGCAAGAACCAGAGGCAACTGGCAGCCTCTGCATCTTGTCCTCCTAACAACCCTCCCTACTGTCCCTCGGGAGACCCCACACAGTGATAGATGGGTGGTCATGGGCCCCGAACTCATCGCTGTGTTTCCTGAGAGCAGTAGTTCCCAAAGCTCTATCCTTTATAGAGGGTTGGTCCTGGACGTACTCTGCAGCCTTTTATAACAGCTACTTCATGATGCCTCGATTGTTATTCAATGATATGAGCCATGTAGAACTCTGAGCACAGATGCCTGACACATAATGACCATTTTGTAAGTGTTAGCTGTCACAATTAGGGTCATCTCTTTGAGACTTATTTCCCTCTTCTGCAAAGTAGATAGTCACTCTGCAGGCTCACAGGTGTATTATGAACAGACAAGTATTTAAAAGGAAATAATGTACAGAGATGCTTAGCACAGTTTCCTCCCATAACTGGACTTATATTACTATTAATAATAAATATTAACATAAATAAAATTCCAGAAGACCTATATGTTTTTTTGCCTTGCTTTCTTACCCTCCCACATGTATCCTGCCTCCATGTGAAAGATCCCTCTACTTACCACCACTTCATCCAAAAGCAACAGGAAATTCAGCCCTCCAAATGAGCAAAGCAAGCTCTTCCTTTACCATTCCTTCCCAAGGTGTCTGGACTGAGGGGAGGATTCTGGTGTGACAGCCTCATCTGCTCACCCATAGGACAAGTGCAAGCTTGTAGTAGGGGAAGCTCCTCCTGAAAGCCTGGGTTTACATTGTGGGAGCATGGCCTTAGAGTGCCCTCTGCGAACAGTAATGGGACTGCACGATGGGGATTCAACAATTTTGCCTGCAAGAGTTTGGAACTCAGCTAGGGAAGGAGAGGGAGAGGTGTCCCCTTTGTGACCTCTTGTGAACGTGACCCAGTCAAACCGCAGAGAATCTGCACTCAGCTCACCACTACTGCCCTTAAGGGCCCCCAGCTGGCCAAGTTCACTTCTACTTCAACAGGTGATGTCCCCAGGGAGGCTTCCTGAGGTTGCATAGTAGAGATGTTTTCTGATCCCCGTGGGTTAGGTCTGTCAGACACCTCCCTTGTTTGCCAGCAGAAGGCCGAGTCGGACAGTCAGTGCCTGAATTATCACCACTGTGTCTTGTCTTTGCCTTGCTTTCAGTGGGCTCACCCCGAAGTCCTGTGAATAAGACCACCTTGACCCTGATCAGCATCACCAGCTGCGTGATTGGCCTCGTGTGCTCTTCTCATGTCAGCTGCCCTCTTGTCGTCAAAATCACCCTACACGTCCCGGAGCACCTGATCGCTGATGGTGAGTTCATTCTGCCAAGAATGTGGCTGCTTCTTCAGTGATAGGCAGTTTTCAGGCTGGGCAAAAAAACCAGAAAAGGCAAGGGTCACTATCGTGGGGAGGAGAGATGTGCCCAAAAAAGTAGGAAAGAGGTTACAGTTAGGTTGTCCACAGATGATCTAAGAAATTGAGCTAATAATAAACTGGATGGATTATCTCCATTTCTCTATGACCATTCTCTGTTTGTAAATAAAAAAAAATGCAAAGCACACAGGCTATAGGTGGGCGGACATCTTGGTCCTTTAGTATTTGAGGAAGGAAAAGCTAAGTGGAGCAGTAGAGGTGTTTAAGGATCAGCCATGGTTTGCCTTGCTTTGCCCAGGTGAGAGATTGCTAACTGTGTTAATTTGCCATAAACCTAGACCTCAAAAGCAATACTTTACTTTTATCCAGGAGAACCCCAGTATAATGAGGGAGTACCAAAAGTACCGAGAGCCCATAAATCATTTAAGTCTACGGCACCTAATTGTCTTGTTAATGTCTGTTCTCTGGGTAGCTGCAAGGCTGGAAACAGGTGGGGAATTTTCACAGCATTAGGGGACCTGCTATTTCATGGCAAGCAAAGACAAGCAGTGAGTGGGTCCCTGTTACCTGACCCAGTGCCAATGCCTTGTGGCTAGGTCTGATGGAGCCATGCCATGATCACCACAGAGCTATTCTGTCCCTCTCTCCCTTAGGAACACCCCAGCAATATGGAATGTGGCAGGGCAGTAGGGGATGATATAGCTGGAAGGTTTAATGTCCCTGGGCTCACAGCAGTCACTGTGATCGCAGAACCTCCATCTGCTGATGCCTTGCACTAGTATTAATGGTAGGCTAGGACTGTGGAGTGTAATGATCCTGGATTAGGGTGTGCTCTGTCTCTGGTGACTTGTGCTCATGTATTGTATGTGCATCCGCAGACATGTTTCTTCTCTGTCACCCTGTAGGTAGCCGCTTCATCCTTTTGGAGGGGAGTCAGCTGGATGCCAGTGACTGGCTGAACCCTGCCCAAGTGATTCTCTTCTCTCAGCAGAACTCCAGTGGGCCCTGGGCCATGGACCTCTGTGCCCGGCGGCTCCTGGACCCTTGTGAACACCAATGTGACCCCGAAACTGGTAGGCAGGAGCACCGGGAAGCGGGTAACTGTCAGAGAGAGCATGCCTTTTGCAATCACTCCCTTGAAATTCAGATCATTTCTCCCAATTTCATTGTCCACTTTCCTTTTCAAGCATAGACCACCTATGGATATCACCATGTGGTTGAGCCACTGAGCATAAAAATATGCAATAGTCTGGCAGGAGCCTGGACAAGATCTTAATTGCAGCCTTACTCTGGAAAGGCCAGTTTGGAATAACCTCCATAGCCCATTTTGTCATTATCTAGCTACTGGGGCTAGCCATTTTATAATTGCAAAATTAATTCATGTTTATTATAAAAAATAGTATAGAGGAAAATGATAATCATCCATATTTCTGTCTCCTAGATAAATCACTCCAAAACTTTTTATGTCCTTTCTTTCCATCGCTAGTCTATGCATATTTTTAAAAAGATTTCCTGGAAGCATAGGAAGTCTAGTTGAGTTTTCCTGAATTTGTTTCCTTAATATTCTATCATAAGAATTCTCCGTACTCATAATCCTCAGTAACATTTTAATGGTCATTTGCTGTTGCATTGTACATCTGTATCATAGCTCATTTAAACAGTCTCATTACTTTGAATTTAGAAGGCTCTAAATTTTTTATTTTTATAGCTACTATTAAAACAAACCTCTCCACAAAGAAATGTAGGGCACATGGGAATTTATTTTTCTTCCAATGAATCTTAGAGATGGATCACTGCACAAAGGCTGTAGACATGTTTAAGTGTGTTACTCCATCAAGCAAGACAAAGGTAGCTCTGAGTAAGGCCCAGATCCAGGTGGTGTGAAGCGGGGCTGCTGCCTTACCCCTAGAGCATTGAGTGCTCAGAAGCATGGGTCTCTATGCCAAATAAATTTACACTGTGGTGGCAGGAAAAGTGTTCACTCTTCTTGTTATCATGGCAGACTATCTAACAGAAACAACTTAGAGAAAGGATCTATTTTGGCTCATGGTTAAAGGAAACACAGTCCATCATGACGGGGAAGACATGGTATATGGGGTTTTACCTATGGTGGTGGAAAGTGGTGTCATGACTTATTATGTATTTATGACCAGGAACCAGAGGACTCTAGCTGGAAGTAGAGCTAGCCTAGAACCTTTAAACCTTACCTCTACTCCTATGACCTTACACCTGCCAGCTAAACCTCATGTCCAAAAGTTTCCACAGCCTTCCACCAGCTGGGGACCAAGTATTCAAACACATAAGCCTATAGACAACATTTCACATTCAAGCCATAACAAGAGGGTCATATACAGTAACCTCTACACAAAGACCATTTTCAGGAGCTAGAGTATACAGGTGGAATCTTCCCAGAGAAGTTGAGTAGTACTATAGAAAAAAGGAAGGAGTTGTGAACCAAACCCTCAAGATCTTTGTCTATCATGTGTAACTCCAAAGAGAGAGGCGGGGTCTCCAGCAAGGCCTTTTTACAGACGTGGCTTTGTGATATACAATGTGCATTTTGTTATACTTCAGTATTAAATCTCTTTAAGAAAGTAGCAGGTAACTGTGGCATCTAAAGTTCATGTTCTTAGGTTTTAAACTTATTTTACGTGGGCCCATGACAGAGATTCTAGGTCCCCATATGGAGGAGAAAGTACAGCGCTGTCAACATCTGATGTCTAAGACGGTGCTTACTTGCTGTCCCTCCTACGCTGTCAGGCAAACACCAAACCAAACAGATGGGCTCTGCACCATGCCCAAAAGCTAGTGTGCTTGGAAGAAATTAAAAAGGGCTCATCTCCGAGGTGGGAACTCTCCATGTAGCAGAGCTGGTCTTTGATATCCTCGTTCTCCAGCTGGTTAGGATTAGGAGGATTTGGGACAATCTTAGCTGTTAACCTCACTTCTGAGAGCGACAAGATCTCCAGAGGATCTTACATGCTTCCTCTTTGCCTTGAAAGAAAATAAAGGGCTTACAATTACACATGGAAAGGAGAGGACTAGGTGTTCTACACTTGGGAGGGTTAGACATGAGCTGCCTTATTACTTTACCTAATATTTGATTATCTGGGCCTGATTTAACCAAAGTTCCCTGGCTACCTATAAGAAGAGTTTGTCTTTAACCTATCATGAAATGAGAGCAGAAATAAGGTTGTCAAAGGTAACATGATTTAACAGGTATGCCCAATCCAACACATTTGTCACTCAACTCTTTAGGAGGCAATCTGTACTGAGCATTTCTGTTGAGTGTGCCAAGAAGCTGGTTGTCTCTACAAAAGTCCTCCTGTCTACTCTTCAGCCCCTTCCAGATGTCTAATTTCTAATCCTTCCTACAAATGACTTTGGGAAGCCCCTCCCCTGCAAATGGTTTCCTGGTATCTATGATAACTAATGAATTTCCAACTAGAAAGTCACAAGGGATACCAAAAATAAGAACCCAAGCCCTGCAACAGAACTAAGGTACATCTTCATTTGGTGTGGCAGCTGAGAAATGATGCTGTGGAGCCTTTCATTTTCATTAATGCTGGAATTGGAAACCCCCCCTCCCATGCTGCTTCTCTCTGCACATGGATGATGTGGTCATCCCACACGCTCATCACTAAGAAACTTTATCGCCTCCCACACTCCATCCTAGAGTCTTTCTCCAAAGAGCTGAGTGTGGGAATTGGCTTCAAGTCAAGTCGACGTTATTTTTTGCAATCCTCCAGCTAGCTTACTTGGAAATGTCAGAGTGTTGGGACATGTGCTTTCCCAGTCGAGCTGAGGGGTCTGCCCATATGGATTCATAGGGCTGTGCAAATGCACTTGTGTATTTTTTCACGCAGACACACGTCCCCATAAACACACAAGCACACAAACACAGATGCTCAGGCACTGGGAAGGAGCAGCCTTTGGTGCCTGGAGCGCTCCTTAGGCAGCCTTCCTAAAAGTGTCCCAAAGCAATGTGTGTATTTACACATCATCTGCACAGGACTCCACACTACCAGGTGTAAGAGACAGAAACATGGACTCACTCCACCAGATGCCCACATCCTCTTTTCCACAGTCTATAGATGTGTGATGTTGCATGGCAAAAGAAAGTGAAATGGTGTCTAGAATTGAGGTTGCCTAACAACTATTGTTACAAAAGTAAGATTCTCCTAGATTATCTGGATGTCCCAATTCAATGACAATACTTCTCAAATGTTGAAGGGAGAACAGGTCAAAGTACCATGATGAAAGCATGATTCATCAAGGTATTGTATACTTTGAAGATGAAGGACCAGTCATGAACCAGGAGAGCAGGCAGCCTTTAACAGGGGGAAAGTAAGGAAGCAGATTCTCACTTATATCCTCTAGAAAGGAGCATAGCTCTGTAGAGACTTACTCTGTAGGCACTTTGATCCTAGCCCCATAGAACCCATATTGGTCTCCTCTGGCCTATAAAGGCATGACACAATGAATTGATATTGCTTTAGACACTTGAGTTTGAGATCGGCTACAAATACACCAAAGGACCAAAGAGCTAAAGGAGAGAAATGTGTTGTATTCCCTCTTCCTATGCCACCATCATAATCTCAGAACTCCAAAAGATGTATGAGGTCCTATAAAGGAACCAGGGCTATAGGAAACTTGCTGGTTTATTTCAGTTCCAGCCTTCTCCTGTGCTTACATTTGGACACCATGTTACCTGTGAGGTGTGTAGTTCAGAGACCAGCCTGGACAATATTAAATTGTCACCGGTAAATAATCATCTGAACTCCTCAGACCTTCTGGTTATGTGTGGGTATGCTTGAGAAAGGAGAGACAAGACATTTGTATTGCCACTTGCAGTCTCTGCTGAGCACTGTGATCATCTTCTAGCAGGTATCAACTTGTGAGGAGTCAGTCCTAGTACCCGGCTATGGGAAGATTTAGGATGGTTTTAAGTTAGGTTCAGATTGCTAATGACTTCGCCCAACAGACTGTGGTCCATCTCCCCACTGCTTTGTAATGACAGGTGGAAAATTTTGGCAAAACATCATGCTGGGTAGTGTTTATCAAGGGCTCATCATGTTATTGTCACCGAGCTTAGACAATCAAAGCTCCCTTACAGCCCTACAAAGTAGACAGTATTTTTATCTCCACTTCAGAGAGATGTTGACAAACTGGCTTAACCACAGCCTAGTTAATAGCCCAGCTGGACTGTAAGCTCAGGATGCATGATATACCAGAATTCACATGTCTGGTCATTTTGTGATGTTTCTCCTCATGTTGCCTTTCCGGAAGGAAACCTAGATGGTAAGCTTAGGATTATTCTCTTTCCTCCTGGGTGGCTGTTGAAAGCCTCAGTTTCTGATGAGGCCTCTTGCCAACTGCCAATCTTCTTGTCTACGCTGCCAGACTGGCCACTCAGGATCATCTCTGGTTGAGTTGGGATAATCACAAAGCATTAAGGCTGTATAGCTTAGTGTCTACTGGATCCTGCCACAGGCTGACTTTTCCTGTGATTTCTAAGGGGAACACTTTGTGGTTGTTTGTTTTCATTTGTTTCTGGTGGCAGACTACCTAGTTGCACAGACTTTTCTCTCTACTCATTCCAAGCCTCTGTTCTGCCATATGAGCAGCAGCAGAGCCCTGAGACACCTGCTTCATTTCTCATTTCTCAGCCACATCAATTCTGGCCACAGCCTCCATTGACTTTTTCAAGCTATGCAGCATTTTTTTTTGTCTGCAAGGACCACAGGCTTCCATGAAAACTCAAACTTGAATGTTTTAATATCTATCTAGTATGTTCTTCCCCAAACCCTACTTTCCCATATGTTTCTATGGCCAACACAAGCAGGTCAAAATGTATCAATCTGCTGAGAGGCATGGACCAGGTTTCCAGACAGTTCAACCTCAACCTCTTTGCTTGCTCTGAGCCATTACATGACTCTCCCTCTGCACTCCATCTCTCTCTGTCTCTGTCATTGGGCATTTTTTTTAACCCAGTTAAACCAGAGAGCTCAGTCCCTGTTTTGTTGCTATAACCTAGATTGCATACTCATTCCCAATTCACTTCTGTAATTCCATTAAAGCCTTCTTCCTTCGCGGTGAACTTTAGCATGTTCCCTGTCTTCTCCTACAGAGTTTCATGGGAATCATTCAACCTGGGCCTGCCTCTTTTCTGCTAACTCCCACTGGTAGGGAATTATTAGACAGTTTGGTGTTATCCACATCCAGACAAACATTTCTCTTTTTAGACAAGGGACAGCCGTTCCTCTTTAATAAAAGCCAACCACTACTTGAAGCAGTGTGATGACTCAGGTTTTACAATGAAATAAACTTTTGGTGAGCCCAGTCAAACCCAAGGAACCCTAGCTTCAAGGTCTTTCTTAATCCTTAGATGAGATTTGTGACTGTAGAATGGGAAGTGAGCAAATGTTCTGTCTGTTCACTATGAAAGGTGACTCAAGGTGTTTATCCTCAAGGTACCAAGCACAAGTAGGTATGGAGGTCGCTATCCCTTGCACCAACATCTTGCCGTGGGCTTTCTTCCCTGACAGTGTGATCCACAGAATAGCTCCTGCAGCCACTGTGACATGTTACACTTTCCAGGCTGGGCACTTCTCCGTGGCCATGACATGTCTTTCTGTTGGATTCCTATGTACACCACCACAGAGTCAGTGCCTCATGTGTTCTCTGCCATCTGTCACAGCAGATGCGGAGACTGTAACACTTCGGCTTAGGAGGGCATCCAACACCCTTGTGGGGTCTTTAAAATTCACAGCTAACAGTCGGAGTCTGTGCTTACATGAAACCCCTCTTAAAGTCAAGATTTAGCAGTTGGTTTCCATAGTAACTTTCCTCATCAAATCTGAACTCCTTACAGTATAGATGGCCAAACTGGTTTGAGGGGGAATAAAGAAGAGGGAAGTTTGGTGGATTCCAGAAATGAGGATCTGTTGAGAGGCAGATTTTGGATATCCCCAAACTCTAGCCTGGCATGTTTGAAAATTCCCGATTCTCTGACTTTGGGTGGCATATGCCATTATATGGGGAAAAGCTTTATCTGTTGCCAGCAGTGTGTCCCCCACATGGTAATAAGTGATAGAAGCTTCATGTGGAGATAATGACCAGGAAGGCAATTTCAGAAGGTAAATGCATTGTACAAATGGTAGGTATTTACGTCATTAGGAAAATAGGTCTCTGCTTGAACTCAGAGTTGTTACTGAATTTATTTTTACATGTTTTGTGGTAACCAGATATCAAATGTAGAAGAAGCTACTCTTTAATTGTTAATCCTTAGTCCTAGACAAGCTATCCAGCTGAGGCTATTCTTGTTTTGTGTTTTTTGTTTTTGAGTCAGAGTCTCAGATAGCCTAGGCTGGCCTTAAAGTCACTCTGTTGCTGAGGATGGACCTTGAGCTTTTTATTCGTCTGCTTCTACTTCTGCAGTGCTGGGATTACAGGCATTCTCTACCACGTCGAGTTTGTGTGGTGCCAGGGACGGAACACGAGGTCTTGTGCATGCTGAGCAAGTACTCTACCAATGAGCTACAGCCCCAGCTCAAGCTGAGACCACTCTAGGAATCAGAATGCTGTGCTTGACACACTCCTATGATTACATCCTGTTTCTTAGCATCCTATTCATGTCTAATTGGTAACAAGGACAATCAGAAGAGTATATTTCCCACAGGAAAAGATATTTTTGAGCATTTAACTTATTATTTGGCTTAGATATCTTTGTATTTGGGAGTATAAATATCAATAAATTTGCTTTTTTTCCATTTTGTGTACTATGATATATCCTGTGTATGCACATGTATACAGGTATGTCTCTGGGTGTTCATGCAGAGTCTGGAGACCCACTTCAGCTATCTTCTTTTATTGCTGTCTATACCTTTTTTCTTTTCATTGACACAGGGTCTCCAGCTTAATCTGGAGTTTATCCCTTCTGGGAGAGTTCTCTAATCTCACCTGTCTCCATCTCAAGAGCTAGGGTTACAAATACACACTGCTATGGCTGACTTTTATAAGGATGCCGAGGATTCAAGGGCAGGTCCTTATACTTGAGCAATAAATGCTGGTAAGATTAAAAAAAAAGGGGGTAGAAAGTGAATTAGGTACATTTTATACTCACCAAAATAGGCTAAGTAATGGAGTTTTTGTCTGAATCTGTCAAATGTTAATGAACTAGACATTATTAATGAATGTAATTCTTGACTGTATATATTGTATATCCTTATTGTACTTATTGTATGTAGTTTTTTCTTATATTAGTTACAACTTTATTTTATAATTTTAGACAAAATGGAGGAAATGTGGTTGATACATTGTACACCCTAATAAAGCTTTCCTGGGGATCAGAGAACAGAACAGCCATGAGATTAGACATAGAGGCCAGAAAGTGGTGGCACACACACAACTTTAATCCTATCACTTGGGAGGCAGAGATCCATCTAGATCTCTGTGAGTTCAAGGCAACACTGGAAACAGAGCCAGGCAGTGGGGGCACACACCTTTAATCCCAGGACTTGAGATCTCATTACTTTGCTTGGGAAGGACACCAGCCTTTAATATCAGAAAGTGATGGCAGGAAGCAGCAAGATATATAAGGAGTGAGGATCAGGAACAAGAGGCTTTTAAGCCGTTCAACTGGGAACCTCAGGGGTGAGGACTCAAAAGCTTTCAGTCTGAAGATTTATGGAAACAGGATTGGCTGAGGAGTTGTCAAAGTGAGGTTGGCTATGGCTTGTTCTGCTTCTCTGATCCCTAGGAAAGCTTTATTAGGGTGCATAATATATCAACCACCAAACACTTTACCACTGAGCCATATTCTCAGGTTAAACATTTTAATGATTTAACTTTAAACCATAATTTGATAGTTAATATTGATTGTCAACTTTACAAGATCTAGAATCATGGAAGAAACAAGCCTCTGAGTATGTTTAGAGGGGATTATTTAGATTGGAATAATTGAGGTGAGGAAACCTGTCCAATAATATAACAGGTACTGTTCCATGGGCTAGAGTCCTGGGCTGCATACAAAGGATAAAGCCAGATGAGTACCGGCATTCATTGTCCTTTGCTTCTTGGTTGTAGACACAAACTTCCTGCCACTGTGATGGACTGTACGGATGAACCAAAATTACCCACAAATTGCTTTGCCTACTATTTGTCACAACACAGAACAAGTCATTAATGGCCACAGTATCTATGGAAAGTCCACCTGCTTGAGGAGATCAACCTTATCCTTACCCTGTATACTTTATATTGTGCTTTCTTTGGAATTCTGAAGGTGTAAAGCCTTATTCTCCTTTTACTTTACCCTAGAACCTGCTTTTTAAATCTTATTTATCTTTCCTTTTATCAAAAAGTGGCCATCATTGGCAGATTTTACCACCAGCCACTTAATTTCAAGCCCTATTTTCTGACATTTCACTTTAATCTCCATGGTCATTTGTAGCTATAACCCAGTACCAGTGAAGGTAATAAATTTGGACCTAAAGTGGATTAGTAGGTTCCAATATAGCTTGTGATAGTAAAATCAGAATTTGCCATACATAAAATAATGTACTGATCTCTAATACGCCTTAGATTTATCTAACACTAAGAAGTTACCCATTTCACTACCCCCACCATTACATTGAGTTCAGTGTTTTAGGATGGAGATTAAATGACTATTATTTGGTACAGAAGCCCTGAGAGACAATCGCCTAGACGCAAATCTTAAAATTCATGAGCTAAATTCTTAAACAAGAACTGCCTTGCTCACACTGTTCACACTCTTCTCCTCTAACTATCAGATGCATTCTCTCCATTTTTATTAAGTTTTATCTTCATAAAGAGGAAATAACATTTAAAGCTGTTATTCTATTTATATCCATCTTAAGTTTCTCTCCCTTGGGAGAGAAATAAACTGGATGTGTATTGTCTCCTCAGGATTTGGCACCTTTGTAAATTTGTTATTTACTAATTTCAGGAAATCACACTTTGTTATTTCACTGGTTATAAATTAAATAACCAGCCATTGAAAGATGAAGAGCAAATGTTTTAGTGCAAAATGTCACAGTGGCTCAGAGACAAGTAGCATCATATATGAAGGCAGCCACATTAGGAAGCAACAGCTACTGTCCTCAGGATTGGTACTCAACAGAACAATGGGTGCTAATCCTTTAGAAAGTCTCAAGTTTGCGTCTTAACTGGATGAATGCTGTGCAACCCTGCCTTGGAAAGGGTGAAACCCACAAATAGGTAATCTTGTATGCAATCCCAGATGGTTATTGGACCTCTAAGTATGCAAAAATAAAACTAACAACAACAACAAACTCCCATAAAACTAATGATGAGGAAGAGCAGGAAGATTCTGAACAATGCAGGGTGTAGAAGATGCTGGTTTACTGGCTTTAAAAGATAATTAGATCTTTTCACTAGAAATATATTTCCTATAAAACAGAAGATTTTAAATGCCATGGCAGTTCTGTGGACTCACAGCATGGCATGATAACATGAGTTATCATAACATGGCATGATAACAGAGTCATAGGTTCAAGTACTAACTGTCATTTTTAAGAGACTGACAATTCTCATAACTTGTCCAAGTTTTGGCTTCCCTTATCAGCATAATATAGTAACAATACTTAGGTTTCAGATTCTTAGAAATGCTTGAATATTTTGCATGTGCAGACTTTAAACATTTACACATCACTTGCTAATTGCCATGTTATTGAGAAAATGAACATAAAAATGTCCTCTTTTTCAAAGTCATGATGGTCTTTGTGCATACAATGCCTACACACTAAGTGTTTTGCAGATGTTAGGATCTCTCAATGTATAAAATCTTCAAGCATTGGAAAATGGGGAGATTCCTTCATGAGGACAGTGAAGAGGGCCATGTGTAACAACAGTGGGATGTATTGTATCATTTATGCTATTAATGGAGTCAAGATTTAATCTATCATTTCACCTTAACTTTCTCAAATACTGACATGATAGTTGATGGACTTGTCTTTCTCTTCTCCCCCTACCCTGATCCTAAGGGGAATGTCTGTGCTACGAAGGCTACATGAAGGATCCTGTCCACAAGCACCTTTGCATTCGGAATGAATGGGGAACAAACCAGGGGTAAGTGAGATAACAAGTTGGCAGTTTCTATGTTACTGCTTTCTCACGCAGACATGATGGGAGCAACTGTGCAAAAGGAGTAGAATTCATGGGTGGCTGAATTCTGAATAGTCTGTAGTAAAAATGTCACTGTGCCTTTCCATAGTCATGTCATGCCAATGACGTCCATGCCGTATTTTCCTCCATTTATGAGTCAGGAGATGATGCCTCTGACTTGCCGCCCTGCAGCCTCCAGCTGGGATCTGAAAATGAAGCTGCCTTTCTCTTCCTTTCCATTCCACCTCCATCCATGAGAATTTCCCAGGTGGTTTTGTTGGAGACACGTGAAACCACACAGATTCTGCTGTAGCTCTCTCGGAGTTTGATGAGTCCTTTGAGAGACTAACAGGCGTCAAAACATGTTGCCACCAGCACTGTCAGCGGGTGTGACATACGAGACTCAGGGAAGTGCTCTGTGCTGAGGAAGAGTATCTGTGCCAGATCCCCAGTTACCATTTCTTTGTGTGACTTATTTTCTTGCAACTACATGTGACTGGGGGAAAGTAGCTACTTTATCAATTGCTTATTATTATGTTCTTACATTTTTGAATGGTTTTATTGTAATAAAACATACATAACATAAATTTACCATGTGCATAGGTTTTGAGTCTATGATACAATGAAATGAAGTAATCATATATCATTAAGGAAACATCACCACTGTGTGTCTTGTATTGTGACTTTTAAAAACAATTTTTGTGTCTTGTTTTGAATTCTGAGAGCTTGCTTCTTGCACTGGGCAAATGGTGGGAAGGATCAATAAATGCTAGCTAATAATAGCAATCAATGGTCTTGGGAGAATCAGAAGGAAATCAAAGCAAAACTTGTTGGTAAGTGATTTCCTAGACTGCAAAGTATATCTGTGTTTGCAGTCTGACAAAGTAAAAAAAAAATGTTATTTCTGACATTGACACAGAGACTCTCACTCCTGGGTCCATGATCAGCCCCTCTACGTGATGCTGATGAGACCAAACCTATACTATTCAGTGTAGTTCTGGACTTTCGAAGCAATAAATATGGTGACAAATGGGTGAGAGTTTGGAGACGAGCAATAAAAATGATTGAGGAGCCAGAGGGAGTGATTTATGATAAGGGGAGAGAAGAACTCAACTCAGGTGCCTTAGCCAGCCGATGACTAGTCAAGGTTTGATAGATGCCCATAGACATGGAAGAGGGCAAATGTTCTGGAACCGGTTGAAGTTGAGGGATAAGAACAAGAGTAAATGAAGATAGGAAACTGAAATCTGAGTCACAGGTCAGAAAAGTTAGGGAAGTTAAAACACCATGAAACTCTTGTGTTAGTGAGAATGAAGAATAGCTTGATTTGAATGGACTTGGAGCTTTTATCAGATAGGCAGTCCACAGATGTTAAAGAAAAGTGTTTGGTGAGGAGAGTAGAGGACTGGCTAATAGATGTCAGGTGAGGTGTGAATACAGAATGACATTCACTATTTAAATTCCTCATTGTTCCCTGACTCTCATTGCTGCTGAGCTGTTTGCACAGTTGTGGTGCCAGCCCTTTGCCTTATGTGATGGCTGAGAGTCTCAGCTGACCACAATCCCTGTTGAGTAAAATGTTGTAAAAGGTGATGGATAACCACCTCTCTACCTCATAGCCTGCAATCTTGCCACTGAAGAAAACAACTACGAAATATCATTTCACGTTTGCTCTAAATGATCCAGCCTAGCCCTCTGTAGTGATTGGATTTGGTAGTTAATCGCTCAAGCCTCCACATCCCTCCTAGCCTTGCAGACATAGCGTGTGAGGATGGCCTGACTTCACTTGGTAATTGCAAAGCTTTTGTTATTCCCTATGGCTGGATGTAGAGACAGTCTTAGGATGCAGACAAGAGCCTCGGGGGAAATGTTAGAGGTCCCAGCACTGGTGTCATTTAGAACAAGATAGACCAAAGCACTGAGCTGCAGACTGAGACTGACGAGAACATTAGCCCCAGGAAATAGACAAAGACACCTAATCTGTCATTTCCATCTCTAATTTCCATTATTCTGTGATCGTCACTGTCTATGAGGTCTCATTGTGGACACTAATAAAATCATAGAACAACTATTAGGAGGAGAGAGAGGAGTGAGTATCTTTCGGACATTGGAACAGAAATGATAAGCAGCTTGAGTTTATATTTATAAAACAATGCCAGACAAATGGATGCATTTTTCCTCCTGAAATAAAAAGATAAGTGAAAAGTAGAAGATGCAATGCATCATGATTTAAATCAGGGTACCGAACTAATGCCATGTTTCTTTAGATGATTTTCCCAAAATTAATGGAGATTGGTTTGACTGTAAAGAATGCCACTTGAATTGAAAACTGACAGATTTCTAAGTAATGATACATATTGGAGTGTTATGGAAAATCAATGGTAAACCTTATTTTCCTGGAATTTGTATTTAATGCTCTAGACAGTGAAGGTGAGCAGCCCATATATGGGGTACTGACATTTCCCTCCAAACATTCTGATATGGTCTACATTAAGATTACAGTCGGTTCATGGCAGAAAAGCCAAATTCAGGTCTGGTAATAGTTGAAATCTTTTGTGAGAAATTAAGATTGGTATGCCAAGGAAAAGTGACACAAAAAGTATTTGGTGACTTTCAGACAAGGAAGAAAATTGATCAAGGACAGTCATACAGAAAGTTACAAATGGATGCTTCTGTGAGGCAGAGAAGTTGCATCTGAAACTTAATAGAGCTGCTGCCTGCCTCTAACTCATACAGTCATGTGTGTGTGTGTGTGTGTGTGTGTGTGTGTGTGTGTGTGTGTGTGTGTGTGTGTGTATGGCTTCTGCGTGTGTCTGTAATAAATATGTAGTGTCTGTATGATTGTACAGTGTGTGAGTATGTGTGCATGAATGAGACAGTTTATAGAACGGCTCTCTCACCACTGTGTTCTATCATTTACTCTTCAATTCATTCATGTTTTAGGCAAATGTTCACCCCATTACTCTTTAGGTGAAGAACATGCATAGTTGCTATGCCTAAGAACACGGTGGAGTTTCTGTTCTGGGAGAACTAATAGTCCACATAGGAAGATGGGTACACAATGAGCAATTACAATGAGTTCTAAGACCTACCAAAAGAAAGATTTTGAGCACAGGTCAATACTTATGAGAGCAAAATTAAGGCGTGGCTTAGGTAAGGCTGAGGAACTGGAAAAGAGTTTCATGGAGAAGCCAGATTTTTTTTTAGCTGTTCTATTTAGCAGGTAGAGACATGAGGAGCATGGGTCTCCAGATAAGTAGCTCAATTTAGTTTAAAAATGTTCTGCATATGGCCAGAAGAAAAAGCTGAAACGGGTAGAAGCTAGCTCTCAAAGAAGTCTTGCTTACTGATGCTTTGAGTACCAAAACCCATTTACAGGACCCTAGAACTGTTAATAGAGTGTGGGTCCTTAAAGAAGTTTGTGTATCCTCTTCCTCCATAAGTAATTTGGGAACCCTCTATAATGAACTCAAGTAATTGTTCAAACACATACACACACACACACAAAAAAAAAAAAAAAAAAAAAAAAAACCACATACTCACATATGCAATGGAGTTGTCTAGATTTTATTTATCTAGATTCTTCAAGTAAAATATATTCCTGAAATTATCCTGTAGACACACAGGAAAGACTATCCAAGAATTAGAAAGCCTAAGTCTAAAGTCTGTTAAAGACTTGCATTGCAGTAATTCTGGTGCCTCAGTCTTGCCAGCAATACCCAGGAGAAAGCAAGCAAGTTGTGACACTCATGTATTGATCTGCATAGTAAAGCCAGCTGCTCCAGCTCACACAGCTGAAGAGGTCCAGGTGAAAGATTAAAAAATAGTAGAATTCACTGCATAAGAAAAAAATTTTCACTAAAAATAAAAATTAGTTTCAGGACTACGTAAGGAAAGTTGTGGATGACAGATTTTTTAATGGGTCATTCAAAGAACATGGAATGTTTGAGGTTACATCCTTGGCCTTTGATGCTGGCAACAAAATCGAGCATTCCCTATCCCTGACACTCTGTATTAGCTAACTGCCAGGGAGAGAGCCCGGAGTTGGAGTACCCTAACCAGTGCACGGTTGCTGTGTCTTCTCTGTCTTTCCAGGTAATTCCTTACCCTCCCATCACTGGGTCTGCATGGCACAGCCAGCGCCCCTTAGAGTCTGCATTTGATATTTGTTTGCCAGAACAGCAAAGACAAATTGAAAATGTTCACAGATGAGAAATGAAAACAATAAATGAGGTTGGAAGAAGCAAGAGAGATTGATTTACACGAGACTATCAGAGGAGAAAAGAGACACCGAATTTATTTAGATACTTCAGAGTTATTAAGAAAGACCATAATAATGGCTTTTTGTTAAATTAAAAGTGTACTCAAGGGCCTCTAGATACATCTTTCAGAATACCACAATTAGATTAAATTCATGCTTTTGGAGACTCCTGGTAAATAATAGTCTGATTACTTATTCTGGCATCTCAGCTGCAGAGGGCAACACCAAGGAGATTCTCCAATAGAGAAATATAAACTATAACTGGGCTTCGACGCTGAAGGGTAAAGACAGAGTGATAACTCATGAGATGGGGTGAGGCCTGCTGAGAGAAATGAGCAGGTGTTTTCCTGAGAATTTAAAAGCTCTTGTCAGGAATGACCCTGCTCGCAGAGCGCCTCCTCTCCTCTCCCCATGGCTGCCCAGGGAGATGACACCTTTCACAGGACATTCTCAGATACTGACTCACTAACTTATACATGCTCCACACTGCTTGAAGATGGCCTTGTCATTGTCCCAGGTGCTTAAGTTCTTCTGTTTCTACAACGTCTCCATTCTTATTTACCCAGTGGTTTAGGCAGGGAATCCAATCTGATATGAGTCAATGTCCCATACAAATCCATAAAATCCAGTATGTGTGTGTGTGTGTGTGTGTGTGTATACTTGTATGGGTACATTGTATGCGCATATATACATGTGTATACATGCACGTGAAGGCCAAAGATTGACATTAAGTTTCTTCCATAATTGCTTCTCCACATTATTGGTTGAGATAGGATCTCTCACCGGATGAAGGTCACCAACTGGCTCGCCACCAAGTCCTAGGGATCCATCCATCTCCACTTCCCCAAACCTGGGATTACAGATGTGCTCCCTTTAGCTCAGCCTTTTCTGTAGGTTCCAGGGAGCTGAACTCAGGTCCTCAAGCCACCGATGAGTCATATCCTAAAGCGTTTGTCAAAACCTCTTCTATACAATAGGCCACTGTGTAGCTGTAAGTCCATCCGGGGATGGGGCTAAGTCTGAACTTCTTTGACCAGCTATAAAACTCTTTGCAAATGACTTAGGTGCTGGGCGGTGGTGGCACACGCCTTTAATCCCAGCACTCTGGAGGCAGAGGCAGGCAGATCTCTGTGAGTTCAAGGCCAGCCTGGTCTCCAAAGCGAGTTCCAGGAAAGGCACAAAGCTACACAGAGAAACCCTGTCTCAAAAAAACCAAAAAAAAAAAAAAAAAAAAAAAAAAAAAAAAAACCTCGGTAACACAACATGTCCTAAATTGGGGGAACCTATTTCTAGCTCACAGTCTGGCCCTTTTTACCCTACTCCCCTGCTTATTTCTGTCACTGAGGTCATTCATTTCCCCCCAACCCTCCAGATAAACCACACAGCAAGGCCACCAGCTGCGGCCTTATCTTCAGTAACCCCCCTCTGCCCCGTCCACCTCATCTTCTGTGCCCAGTTCCTGTCACTGCCATGCCATTCACAAATGGGATTATCTTCCTATTAGCTCCTCACCCCCCATCTCTAATCGTTGTCCCTAATTCCTAACAGATTTCAATGAACTGATTTGCCCATTTATTTGTTTTTCTTTTTTTCCCTTCCCCTCTCTTTTTGTTTGGCTTTGTCTTATCTCTCCCCTCTGTCTGCCCCTCTTCCTCCAGAGTTAAAAGCAATGTTGCTGTCATTTTCCTCCTCGTTTCAGTGTGAGAACAGTAGAGGGAGGCTCTTGGAATGAAGCCCAAATCTTCTGGTCCTGTCTCTTCAGAAGCCGGCTGCAACCTGATTCCACTGCAAATCCACAGACCACCCCCTCCCTGAATGAGCAAGCCAGAACTTGAAACTGGCCTATACATGCCAGGATCTTCTCTAAGGTTTAGTCGGCCTCTTCCCAGACCCACCAGATGGTTTGGGAAACTCTGGACCTCACTCTTAGGGATTTTCTCAAGTGAAAACACATTTTATTTGACTAATTTCTATGAAAACTGTATGGCCAGTCACCTGACCGTATGGGAGGCACTTTGTCCTCTGCAGATAGACTCACCTAGCCTATGTTTTCCAAGGCATGACCCCTCTGTGACAAACAGTATGTGTGTCTAACCTGCACACAGGCCCTTGTTGAGCTACTGCTGATTCTTGGGTTATTTTGGATAAAACCCTTGACTCCCTTCTTAGGAGCAAAACTTATAACCCTCTTGGTCACTTGTGGATGACCTAAGAGCAAGCTATGCCCAAGTGAGTTGCTCCTGCACACCAATTCAGTCCATGGAGCAACAATTCATATGTTGTTTTGGACCCCATTTCTGACTTTGTCATTTGGTGATTTCAATTTTATTGGACTTGGAGAGGGCCCTGAGTCTGTAGCATATCTCTGTTGTTGTTTTGGTTTGGTTTTTAATAGGAATGTGGTGTGTGTGTGTGTGTGTGTGTGTGTGTGTGTGTGTCTGTGTCTGTGTGCATGCTCATGTATAAATATGGGTACACATGACTTTGTATATGGAGACCAGAGGACAACCTAGGGTGTCATCCTCAAGAATACTGTCCACCCCTTTGAGGCAAGATCTCTCCTTGGCCTGGAACTCTCCAATTAGGCTAGAGTGACTGGTCAGCAAACCCCAGGGATTCTCTGGTCTCTGTTCTCCAAGTGCTGGAATTACAAGCATGAGCCATCACAGCCAACGTGGCTTCTGGGAATCAAACTCAGATTCTCAAGCTTGCAAGGCTATACTTTATCAACTGTGAGGTGTCTCCTCAGCCTCTAAGTGTGTATCTTTGATGCTGTCCCTCAAATGGCACGGAAGTACAGACAAACTTAAGAAAACTTCATAAGCAAACGGCTCCCAGACCCTCTGGTGAACAGGGGCATCCTCTTACCAGTATTTCCCTCTCTTCCAGAGAAAATAAGGGTGGGCTTATAGAAGAGTGACTTCAAAGTCATTTTCATTTACTGATTGGGAAATGGAGAGCCTCGGAGGTGAAAAAAACTTATCTTAGACCACATAATTGGTGGCTAAGCTGTGTAGTAACAACTGACTATTGGAGATAAATCAATTGGATAAATATTTAAGAGAGAGGAATGAAAAGTGTGTAATATTCTGAGAGTCAGTTATTAGCTCTAAGTGGGTGGCAGGCTTGCTTGTATTCATTCCCCTTCCCAGGGCAAGTAAACTAATCTTTATCACAGGCTCTCCCCATTTGAGTGACAGGCGTTCACCTACAGTGCTGCCCACCCTCCACAGGAGGGATAACACTCTACCAGACTTCTGTCTCTGCCCAGTCCAGTCAAGGCACCATGAGACTTATTTTAAACAGTGCCGGAGGCGGGAATACTCATATTTCCTCCAACATGACCACCAGGGTGAAAAAAAATCAACCTCAATTTACCCTCCCATCTGCTCAAGAATGGAAGATAAATTGTTTCAATTTTATAGAAATGAATGTTTTATGTCTTGCCTATGCTTTCCAGAGAGTGTCCTGAATTCATATATTCTATTGAATGCATGGATGTTTTCCACTAAAAATGCTCCCTGCCCCCTCAGTTTCCCTGGGTTCCAGTTTCAGAATACTAGGCGGGTGAAAGCTGGGATTTTTCTACCCTTTGGCGATTTGAGCTATTTATCTTTTTTTTAATCAATAGAAAAAGAAATTCACTCATTATCTTATGCTTAGAGAAAACCACCATTACCATTTGTGTGTATTTCCTCCAGTTTCCTTTTCCGTGCATCAAAAGTTCTTGCTTCCACCTCCTTCCATCTGCATATAATTTGTTTTTTTCTCATAGTTTAACAACGAATATGCCTAACCTTTGTAATCACGGAAAGCAGGGAAGATACACAGCAGATCATTACAAGTATCTCTGCAGTGCATTATTTTTCTCAAAATTTTCCATAAGGTAGTTAGTCTCAATGTCTAATGGAAAATTCTCAGTTTTAACCTGTTATTGTGAGCTAGAAGAAAGAAATGGTTTTTAAGTCTAGCATTCAGGCCAAGTCTTTAGTACACATACCTCTGTAAATCGGTATAACAACAGCAAGTAGTGTCTTACACATTCACTATAATATTCAGTATAGTACTACAATATCAGTGTCCCCAAATACTGAGCAATTCTTTATGCAATGCTAATTAAGTTTTATCATTCATTGCATGTAAGACTGAATACCATGCTGAATAATTTTTACAACTGTATCACCATGAGATGCTGCAGAGATGGCTTAGTGGGGAAGAGCACTATTTTAGCAAGCACAAGAACCTGAGTTCAAATTCCAGCACTCATAAGACACCTGGGCCTGGCTATGTGTGTCTAGCACTATGGAGAATATAGATTGTAATTGGACATTTCCTGTCCCAACTACCCATTCCCAAATAACCAACTCAGAGACCAAATATGAATTATAAATGCTAGACCATAGCTCAGGCTTGTTACTAGCAAGCTCTTACACTTAAATTAACCTATATTTCTATTTATGCTTTGGCAGTGGCTCATAGCTTGTTACCTTATTTTCTATACATCCTGCTTGCCCGGAGGCAGGCTAGCTTGTGTCTCCTGGACTTTCCTGACTTTCCCTTTCTTCCTCCCATCATTCTCTCTGTGTCAAGCTGTCTCACCCAATATCTTCTTGCCCTACTATTGGCCAATCAGTTTTTTATTAATAATGAGCATAATCCACAGCAACAAACAGGATCTTTGAGGCTTGCTGGCTGCCATACTATCTCTAGGCTCAGTGAGAGAGAGTAACAGAGCAGGACACAAACATCATTCTCTGGCCTCCATGAGCACCTGCACACATTTCTGTATATACAAAACACACACACACACACACACACACACACACACACACACACACACACCTTCCCAAAATAGGAATAAATAAATAAACTCTCTCTGTGTGTGTATGTTATGTATCTTAACCAAAATCTTACAAACTGAATGTTTTTTTAAGAGATGGGCAATTAGTAATGTTTAAAACACCTACAATTTCTGTGAAAGCAATTTCCATAAAAGTAATCTTAAGGTTTATTCTTCCTAGACAAGTATTTTAGATTCTTGTTCAATCATTCATGCTATAATTATTTTCCTAAGCTTTAGATGTTATATATAATTTCAAAAATTAGAAAGTAAACATTTTGTCACAGCATAGTTAGTTTTGTGCTGAATCTTTTGTTTTGCTTCATATAAAAGAAGTGCATATGACAGAAAAAAATCTTTAAAAAATCAAGAGCAGCAAAAATTAAAAGAATTCAGGTCACCTAAAGTTTCATCCCCTGCAGTAAAGCAGTAAATATGCACATGTGCGCACACACACACACACACACACACACACACCACACACCTCAAAATATGTGTGTTTGTGTGTATGTGTGTGTGTGTGTGTGTGTGTGTGTGTGTGTATTATGATTTAAAACTCAGTAGTACATTGGTTGGCATCACAGAGGGATGAACAGAACTCCTTGAACTCTCATGCCAACATCTAGGTTGTTTTCATTATATTACAGTGGAGTTCAATAACTGGAATCACTTTTTCCTACCCAAGTAGTCTCCTTCCCACCTAGTGGCTACTTTTATTGTTTTATTAACAAATAAGAAATCAAGATTTAGCTCCATTGGTGGTCTCAGAGCAACAATACAAACAAATCTCCTGCAACTCCTAGTTTATTAATCTTTCCACAGGGTTTCCCACACTGAGATTAGTGTGTTGGCTTAGGAAATTCAGCCAGTGCCAAGCTTGCCACTCATGGTTGGCTTTTGGATTTAAGACCTTTGCATTCTGTAGTGCCCAGACTTCTGTTGTAGACGACTGTAAAATGACAGCACAAACAGCTACACAATACCCGAGGTTACATTAGCCCAATTAGCTCTATAGTTGCAAGTCTTCTATGAGGCTTCCAGGCGCTAGTTCTCAGAATGGCGTCATCCGTCCATCCATGCCGATGCACAGCAGGGACTCTTCACTCTATAACCATGTGAAAATACTGGCTTTAAGAGGAGTCAGGGTTCATTACTATGAGATGGTCACCAGATGGTCAACTCTGGGAAATGCCTGCCTGAAGTTGAGTTGACATTACCAGTGAACAGTAATACTTCACATGCTTGCTATTAAAGCATTTCTGTCCTCTGCCCTCCAGGTCCAGAAGCAACACTTGTGATGATCAGACTCATAGTAACAAACTGGCCTCTACATGATCCTTTTAGTCAGCCTTCTAAGTGCTTGTGTTCATTACTTTTCTTGTTATGGTGGCAAAATATAGAACAGAAGCAACTCCAGAAAGGTTTATTTTGGTTCCCCATTGTAGTGGGGAACATAAGAGCATAAGGTGGCTGGTCACATTGCATCTGCAGTTGGAAAGCAAAGAGAGAGGAATGCTGGTGCTCAGCTAGCTTTTTCTTGTTGAGGCATCTTGGGACCCCAGCCCATGGGATGGGACCTCCCTCATCCAAGATGGTCTTCCCACCTCAGTTAACTAGGTCTCAAAATCCCTCAATTATATGTTCATCTGCTAGGTCATCCTAGATCGTGTGAAGTTGGCCGTCAATTTTACTAACACACTACTAGATGAGATTTCATTCTTACTTCCAAACTTTAAGGTAAGGTTTTTGTCCACATTTTACAGGCAAGAATATAAACTCTCATTCCCTACAGAAGACTGTGTTTGGTCAAGCACTTCAAGGGCAGTTGTTCCCCAGAGGCTCAAGATGAAAGCAGGGACGAGGCTGAAATTTAGCTTTAGATTTCTGAGGACAGAGACTTCAAGAGTTGAGACTAGTTTAAAACAGTAAGTATGTGTTCTGAGTTGAGAATCTTTCAGAATGGTGTAGCATCCTACAGAGGATAACAAGTCACTAGAGGGACCTTGCTGGAGGCCTAAGCACAGTAAGTGCCATTGGCTTCTGCCCAATTCAGGTAAAATGGCACTTCAGCTAGATATATACTGAGGGGCCCTAGGCTGTGATTGTCTGTGGGGACAGACATTTGTTGCTGAGTATTTCTGTGCTATTGTTAGTGCAGAATCGTGGCCAGCATTCAGCCACAGTGACTCATCTTAGCAGAGTGCTTGCACCACATATAACAGGACTCCCTCCAGAGGTCTACAGTTGCCCACCTCCTGACACAAATAAGAGTGAATGGAACACTTGGATAGGTCTTTGCTGTGGGCAAATTTCATAGCCCTTGCCCAGTGAGTCATGAGTGAGTAATATATTGTTCATATCTGAAAGACAGGCTTACCCATTTTACCCATGCTACCTGACTTAGGGACCAGGTCATCTGGGACATACTCAGAAGTTTTTCTCTCAGGCATAGTCTTGGATATTCTTAACAGATCCCACTCAGTTTTGCTCAAATTATTTCCTGTTACCTAACAAACTGCACACCTCCCAACTACTTAGGCTAATGTTTACCCACCCATTTTATTATTTTACTTTAGGTGCTGGGCATTAAACTCAGAACCTCTCGCAGGCTAGGCAAGCACCCTACCACTGAGCCCCATCCACAGCCCTCACCTGTTTACATTTAACCTTTATGAGAGATAGTATAACATAACGAAAGAGGCAGAGTATGACAGACATACGCTCAAATCTTTCTTTTACTTAAAAAGACCTTTGCTTTTGGCTAATTTTATGGCTTTTACAAGCTTTGATTTCATTGTAATTAACAATAAAATAATAGTATCTATTTAATAAAATTATCATAAGGATTATTAAGAAAACCTAAAGAAGATGTGTTGTATTCAGTGGTATTCTAAGCTTGTAAGTTCTGTATCAGTACACAGTGTATGTCCTCACCAATCTTGTTCAGCATTAGTTGTGACCCAATTTGTCCTCCTATGATCTTTCACCAAATGGTGCAATTTTCATGTCAGTTTGGTAGGTGAGTCTAGCCAAACCTACCACCAGAATGTAAATTATACCACAGGAAAAACAATGTCGCCTGTGTCCTTTCACTCTCATACCTGCACATACTGTCAGGATCATAGTGGGAACTCAGTCAATATCTGTTAAATAAGTGAAAAGGTGTGCCCATCTTAAGAAATCCTTCCTGGGCCAGTGACTGATTGAGGATTATCAAGTTCTCATGTGGTTTGGCAAAGACATAATCAGACCTCTGTTTTCTAAAGGTAGCTACAGGTCTTATATAAAACCTTATTAAATTTGAGCTTCTCTCATGGAAGTGGTGAGTCACATACCTAAATTTAGGCATGAGAGCAGGAGTGTATCAGCTGGATCACTGACAAATCTAGAAGCTTCGAGTCAGAAGTCCACCTCAAGGTCACATTATCCAATGTGCCATTCTGTATAGACGTTGTCCCCCCCCCCCCCCCACCCCGCTGCAGTCTTTGGAGCAGATGGGCTTCCAAGCGCTGTTTGAACATGGTTAGTGACAGCCACAATGGGATTTGATGAGGCAGCTCACTCTACTGTTGCAATGTGGATTCTTAAACAGATCTTTGGGCTGAATAAAAATGTGTTTCCACGTGACTTTCACCCGTGTGGTCAGTTCTGTCCTTTAGAAGAGGAGAGACTGCCTTTCTCCTGTGCCCCACTGCTAATTGCTATGGTAGCTTGATGCAGATTACAAAACTGTGCTGAACGTTTGTACAGTGTAGGGTGGATGCCTGAGAAAAAATAACATTGTCAGGTGTGGGCTGGGTGGATCTTAATTTTTCTGATGTTTCAGATCATTATGTACAGATAAATGTTTCCAGACTTTTCCCCTCAAAATGCCTAAATCTTCCAACTATTCTCTCTCTTTCTCCCCTCCTGTGTATGTGTGTGTGTGTGTGTGTGTGTGTGTGTGTGTGTGTGTGTGTGTACACGTGTGTGAAATGTATAAGGTATACATGTGTATGTGGAGGCTAGAGTTCTGAATCACATGTTTTCTTCAGTCATTCTCCACCTTAGTGTTTTGAATCAGAGTCTCTCACTGAGCCTGAAGTTTCTATAGAACTGAGCCAGAGGAACCTAAGAGGTAAGACTCTACAGATCATCTGGGTCCAATTCCCAGCTCTACCTCTTGTTAACTACCCACTTCCCTTGAGCAAATCCCTGAGCTCTCTGCATCTCCACTTCCTCTCCTATGAAGTAGAGTCATTAATAGTAACTATTTCACAGAGGCCCAGTTAGAAATGAAGTCATCACTCAGTCTTCACAGATGACTGGCTCCAGTAACCCCTCCTACACTCAAAATCCAGGAAGGTTTGTGTCCCTGTGACATTTGCATTTGACCTATGCACATCTTCTTGGATTCTTTAAATTACCCCTAGCTTACTTCTAGTAACCAAATACATTGTAAACACTCAGTAAACAGTTCTGTGCTGTGTCGCTCAGGAAACAATGAGAAGGAAATGTCTGCATGGGTTCAGTACAGGTGCAAGTCTTCTCAGGTTGGAGAACCAGAAGGCTGGCTGTAAATGACAGAATCATGGAAGGCAAGGGCATAGGCTCCTGGACTGGTTGGTAACACCAGTGACAATACAATTAGACAGTTCTTTTTTTCAGAACAAAGGACTCTAGCGAGCAACAGACATAACACTTGCTAGGGAAACGGTTTTTAAGAAGAGAGGCCTTACTTCCACTGTTCAAAACCTTTGAACTCCAGCCACTGTTTAGCAGTCCACAGGCAGCCTGGGTTTTATTTAGTTTGGTTTTTGACTTTTTTTTTTCCCCTCTGCTAGCTTCAAAGATACTCCTGTTCTTCAAAAGCCTTGTCTTACTCTTGCCCGAATTGTGCTTTGCACTGGGCAGGGGAGGGTGTTGTTGGACACAATATCCTAAACTTGGGCCTCTTGCCTAATTACACTGCAGTCAGATGTTCCATGGAAGCCCCCAGCATGGCAGATGCCCTCTTTGAAGTCATTAGTCTTCACAGCAGGGAAGGCACATCATCAAAGACTCTGTTTCCCAGCACCCCCTGCTGCACCCTTGTGCACTAGAGGATTGGGGGAGGGGAAGGAAAGGAGCCTATACATGCATTAAGTCTACTGTTTTCTGGGCCCTGATTCACAAATCCTTTGAACTGAGGCTCAGGGAGAAGATGATGATGTTATCTCAGAATTTCTCCCCATCCTTGCTATCTTCAACCAATTTATAAATTAAATTTACAATGGCCTGGAATATAAAATGTAGAGCATGGTTGGAGTTTGAGTTGGTAACCTAAGGCGCTATGAGATACGGGTTAACAAGAAAAAGAAATGTTTCTGAGGATATAGATACTGAAAATATAATTGATAATCACTATAAGCTGTAAAGCTGAAAAACAACTGCGCTCTGTGTGTGTGTGTGTGTGTGTGTGTGTGTGTGTGTGTGTGAATAAGAGGATTAGTAGGGCCCTAGTTTGCTTTTTGCTTTTGTCTTTGTTGTTATTGTTGTTTTGTTTGTTCTTGTTCCTGGTGTTTTTCTTTTTTGGTTTGTTTGTTTGCTGATATATATATATATATATATATATATATATATATATATATATATATATATATATATCAAGCCAACCTACCCTGATCTTTCTTTGGAAGACCCATGGTCACACTCCATTATAGAATTCTTAAGGGAAGGAGACTGGCATGGAGTTCAGGTCTCTGAGATGCCCTCTTGAAGTTTAGCATCGAGCACCCCCAGATCTCCCCTTGTGTTCATTCTGTGGACCTCTCATACATGCGCATAAACTGATCTATATGACCACAACTGTCCAGGAAGGAGCTTTATCTCTCCTTGTGTCATTTGACAGGCTAATCTGGCTCCCACATCCTTAATTATTTTCCATGTCCTTCCCCTGCAGCCACCAAAAGGATTTATCATTAAGATCTACCCATTTCACACTCTGCCTCAGACTCATCAGTTGTCTTTGTGGCCCTACAGAAAAGCAATGAGAAGCTGTCAAAGATGAGTTACAAGCTTTCTCTGTCCAAGTTTCTGTCAAGCCCTCCATCCCTTTTACTCCAATCACTCTCTGCCTGAGATGAGATGTCAGTGAGGCTTTTGCAGAGGCTGAATGTACACCATGCTATGTCCATGTCTCTATTACTTCTGTCTGCAGATGTGTATTGTTTTGGAAGCATTCTCTTATACTCTTCATCTGGATACCCAAGCATCTTATTAGTGTTTAAGTCTATATTGATGTGGCTCTTTCTGCAGTGCTCACCAATGCTATCCAGTCTTGAAGAATCCCTCTGCCTCTCCTGCTATTCTGCTATACACAGTAGCAGATATGTTATTGGTTTCAAATGATAATTACAATAATCTGCTAACTATAATCATCCGTGTGTCTATCTCCTCATGCCCCTGCTATACAAAATTGCAAGTTCAGGGTTGTGTCATTTTCATTTTTATAACTGTGGTGTTTGCTGTCACATTCATTACTACTAAGCACCAAATGACTGTTCATGGAGTGAATAAATGAATGGTTGCACTTGAGGTTAAGCATGCAAGTTCTAGCAAACCTCTACATGATACCTAGTGTTTAATCTCTTTTGTCTCCTAAGGAGAAATCAGTGCTTTATTATTCAGTCACTTAAAAAACCCTTACTTGCATCTCAGGTATTGTCTTAGGTACCTGGGAGAAAAGGATGAATAATAATAACTAGCCATCATTCAGGGCTTATGGTATATGGTAGACCTTGCTCAAAGCTCTTAATTCACTTAGTCTCTATAACAAACTTATAAGTAGGTACTGTCAAGGTCCATCTGCATTTTGTAACTGGATAAATTATTTTCAATTAATATTGGAGATATATCCCAATAAATTTATCATATGCTGAAAATGCCATAGGTCAAAATGTATTTAGTCTGGTGTGGTGGCTCACACATATAAACCCAATACTTAGGAGAATGAAGTGGGAATTTTTTGAATGCAGAGTAAGCCTGGACTACATAGTTAAATCCTGCAAACCCCTCCCCCCCCATCCAAATATTCATTTAACAGACATGAACCTATGAACTTAGTTGCTTAGCACTGGAGAGTATTACTGAGTCACCTGGCAACTGTGTGGTTTAACTGGGAACTGTGACTTTGTCCAACATCACTAGAGAAAATAATATTTGGCATTACTAACTAGATAAAAATCCAAAACTCAAAATTCAAAGTATAATTTCTACTAGTTGCATGCAATATCAGCCCCCTCTACATAAACTCATGTGCACTATTAACCATTCTTAAGTGTAAAATTACCTGTGTGAGGCTGTCTTCCCTTAAGGACCCTAGAAGCAACTGATAGATGAAGATGTAATCCAAGAGCAATGTGGGTGAAGGGGCAAGACAGCTGTGATTGGCCAGAAGGAAAATCAAAAGCACTGTCATCACCTAGTTACCTAGCCAAAGCATTGTATGAAGACCATTTTGGATATATGCTATATAATATACACAGGCTCTTAAATGCATTTTTGTGTACAGCAAAATAGCATAGAATAGGTCATTTGCAAGCAATAGAAGTTGACTTAGCTCTAGAGTCTGTGAAGTCCAAAAGTATTAGCATTGGGCAATGGCTACATGTGCCATGACAGGGGAGCAGGCAACCACAAATAAGACAGCACAGATAAGACAACTCACTTTTATAGCAATCCTGCTCTAGAGCAGTGTTTATCAACCTGTGGGTTGTTACACCCTTGGGGAGTCAAACAATCCTTTCATGGGGGTCACCTAAGACCATCAGAAAACATGGATATTTACATTATGATTCATAACAGTAACAAAATTAGTTACGAAGTAGCAATGAAAATAATTTTATGGTCACAACTTGAGAAACTATATTAAAGGAAGGCTGAGAACCAGTGCTCTAGAGATAACTTACCCATTTCTGAGATAACATTCATCCACAAGTCAAATATGTTTAGGTAGATAGACTCTTAATACTTTTAAGACAGTGATTAAATTTCAGCAGAATTTTAAAGGGGACATTCCAAACCACAGCAAGCCATCATTGGTCCCCTCAAACTTGTGTTTTTCTCACATAGAAAGCAGATTCATTTCACCTGATAGCCCCAAATTTTCAATTCATCCCAACATAAAGTTTAAAGTCCAAAGTGCAGAGTTTCATAGAAGCTAGATGTAGATAACACATAAGCATGACTCATCCTGAAGCACATTCCTGCTGGCTGTGAGCCTGTGATTTCAAACTTTCTGCTTCCAGAATGCAGTGGCAGGGTAGAAACAGAGTAGCCATTTACGTTCCAAAAGAAAGCAATAGGCAAGAAAATAGGGGTAACTGGTCCCAAGGAATCCCAAAACCTAACAGGGAAAACATCGAGTTTAAAGCAGAAAGGTATTCTTCAACCCCATGTTTTACAACAGGACACACTGGACTTGACTCCCAACCCTCTCACTCTTCTGTCTTTATGTCTAAGACCTATTTCTCTAGGGTTGGAGTCTCATTCCTGTGGCTGTCCTAGGCTGACACTTCATGCTCATAACTTTGCCATTCTAGAATTTTTAGTGTGGCATCATCTTAATAGTTTCACTATGCAGGAGCTCCTTGCAATCTTTGGCAAGTGTCTGTCTGGACATCTTCCCCGTTAGCGTCCTTTGGATCTTACCCAGGATAACTATGCTCTTCTAGCT